>NW_006159844.1:9247731-9290114 GCF_000334495.1 Tupaia belangeri chinensis | reverse complement strand
ATGCTGCAATCCCTTCTCCATTTCTCCCTCTTTTTAGGATTGGGGGCATGCATGCACATGCACCCAACATGTTTTTCAAGCCACCAGGTCCAGGACTCAAACCATGCAGTTGACCATGTGGGATCCAGAAGTCTTAACCATCATGTCTTAACCATCACACCACAGGCTGACCAGAGTGGCTATAATTTTGAAAAATGGAAAATAAAGTATTGGTAAGGAAGTATACAAATTGGAACTCCCATTTCCTGGCAGGGGAAATGTATTGTTCATGATACAACTGCTTTGGAAAACAGGCAGTTTCTTTTCTTTTTTCTCTCTCTCTCTCCTTTTTTTTTTTTTTAGGGTGCATGCACTCTCCAAGGAAAGAGCAAGAGAGAGAGAGAGAGAGAGAGAGAAATTATCTCCCAAGGGGAGATGGCCACAGCATGATCTCTTCTCCTCTTGGGATTTTGGGAACGCATGCACACATGCTTGGTATGTTTATCCGGCCATGGGGTTCAGGACTTGAATTGTTTGTTGGCTGTGTGAGATCCAGCTGCCTTAATCACCATGTCACCAGTTGGCCCAGTTTGGAAATTTCTTTAAAAATTAAACATAGAGTTTACGATATGACCTAGGAATTCTACTTCTAGATATACACCCAAGAGAACTGAAAACATATATCCCCACAACTTGCACTTGAATGTTCATAACATCATTAATTCAAAAAGTAGAAACAATGTAAATGTCTATTGACTGATGAATTCATAAATAAAATACAGTATATCCATACGATGGAATAGTATTCAGGTATAAAAAGGAATGAAATTCTCCTTCAATATGGATGAAACTTGAAAACATTATGCTAAATGAAATAAACCAGACACAAAAGGCCAAGTATAGTATGGCTCCACTTACATAAAATATCCAGAATAGTGAAATCAATAGAGTAATCAAAAATACATTAGTGGTTTCCAGGGGCTGGAAGAAGGGAGGAAATGGGGAGTGACCTTAATGGGCACAAGACTTCTCTCTCTCTCTCTAAGTTTCTTTATTTCTTCCAAGAAACAGTGACAGAGACAGTCACCCCCAAAAGGGTGTCCATGCTGTGATCCATCCCCAGCCTAACCAGTCAGAAGCATGAGCATGTGTGTACTTGGAATATACTGGGGACCTCAGGAAATGAACCTGGGACCTTCCCATGGGGCCTTAGCATTACAGAGCATTGTGTTACCACTGTGCCACCGCAGCTGGGGGTTTCTTTTTGGTGATGAAAATGTTCTGGAATTAGACAGTGGTGATACATGATCTTGTATGACTTTATTGAAAAATTGTGCAATATAACAATATTGTACAATGTTGTGAATATACTAAAACCATTGAATAATATGATTTTAAGGGCTGAATTTTATGGCATGAGAAGTATAGGTTAAAAATAAATAAGCTAGGACAATGGGAAGAACTGGAACTGAAAGTATTGTCTTCCTAGATTATGAACTCAATGTACATCTAATCCTGAAAAATAAATAACTGAGGAAAGTAGGGGCTGGAAAAGATGTCCAAAGATTTTCCCCAGGACAAAATATTTAAATCTGAAATCTAAAACCTGAGAAGAAAGGCTATCCTAAGATTACATACGGCTTCCAGATTATCTCTATTCATTTTATCTCTCTCTTTTTCCAGAGGGCATGTACATTTGTTAGAGAAAGAGAGAGAGAGGGAGAGGAAGAAAGTACTTACCAATGGGACATCATCATGCTGCAATCCCTTTAGCATGGCTATGTCACAATCCCCTCTCTGCCACTCTCAGGATTTTGGACACACATGCACATGTGTCTGGTGTGAGTTTTAAGCCATTTATTAGGGACACAAACCTCAGTCTACTACATGGGATTCTAGTGATGTAAGCATTACTCCATCTGCTGGTCCCGAGGCTGGGATTCTAATTGCATGGTCACCTGCATGGGACCTGCACCTCCAGCGGTGCTGGCTCATGTTTCATCCCTTTTATATGACATACAGCCAAAACGTAGTAGTTTCATTTGATTTATATCACTATCTTTTACCTTAATCTTTCAGCTATTATAGTGTCTCAGTTAACATATTCAGCCATAATTAGCGTTTCAGTTAATAGCCCTTCCCTCTCAATTTCTTTGTTTCAACTCTTCCAAACAGTATTTGGCCTAAAATTAGCATTATATTTCCATTCACATTTTTTCCATCTCTTACCTCCTTGCAACTTTTGTGTACTTCTCAATGCCCTCTCTTCATGATGTCTTTTTAGTCACTTTTTCTTTTGTCTTTCCTACAATTAGGTTGCTGATTCTCCTACTAATCTCATGTTTTCTCCTAAAATACCATTCTATTTTTAAAAAATATTTATTTATTTATTTATATTTATTCATTTATTTTAATTTGACCAGAGAGAGACACAGAGAGAGAGGGAAAGTGAGAAAGCAAGCCACCAGGTCCAGGACTTGAACCATGGTCAGCCATGTGGGAACATCCAATGCCTTAACCACCATGCCACCTGCTGTCCCCTTAAAATACCATTCTATTGTTAATAAACTTTCCTATTCTGCTAACCTTTCTCTAACTATTCTGCAATCTCTTTGCCATAAAGGAGACCCAACTTTCTCATACCACATAGATCCCTTTGAGTGAAGGCGATTCCTGTTTCAAGATGAGGAATAGACGTTCCCCTAGTACTATGCTAGGGTTTTCAGACAATGGTTCTTCTCTGCTCCTCCTCTGAACTTCACGTTCTCCTGAAACATCATTCCCTCTCCCACCTTCAGCCCTACCTTTTACCGACCTTCATTTACACTCTCATGATGATCCCAGGTCTGAACAGAGGGTTATGGATATTTCTCTCCTGACTCTTATCATCCTGGATTACCCTAATGGACCAGATTGAAGAGTTACCCAACATACTAGCTTTTCAATTCCTTGACACCCTCCACTGCAACTACACATTCCTGTTGTCTTATCCTAACTCTTGTTTACACCCAGAATGGCCTGCTACAGAGGTATTATAAAGGTTTATAAAGTCAGTTGTTTCAACTTCTTTCTTTCAGATTCTTTGCCATAGGGTGCGTGTGCTCACTGGAGAGAGACATAGAGAGAGGGAAAATGAAAAGTCACCCCCAAGGGGGATGGCCATGCCACAATTCCTTCTCCTCCATTCTTCTCTTGGGATTTGGGCATCTATGCACACACACTTGGCGTGATTTTCAAGTTGTTGGGTCAGGGACCCGAACTGCACATGTGGGATCCAGTGCCTTAATAACCACACCACCTGCTGGCTGACAACTACTTTCTTTTTTCTTTTTTCTTTGAGAGGTTTTTGCTATAGGGTACATGCGCTTGCCAGAGACAGAGAGAGACAGAGAAACAGAAAGAGAGAAATCACCCCCCAGGGAGGATGGCCATGCCATAATCCCTTCTCTTCCATTCTCCTCTCGGGATCATGGGCACACACACACACACACACACACACACACGTGCCTGGCGTGAGTTTAAGTCACCAGGTCCGGGACTTGAACCGCGGTCGACTACATGGGAGTCCAGCGACATAGCCATTATGCTAACTGCTGGTCCTGACAACTACTTTCTTATTAGCAGTCATGACACCTTCCACTCCATGCCTTAATACATTGCATCCCTTCTGTCAATCCCTGACTGTAGACCAACCCAACCATCTGTTTTTATTTTTGTTTTTGTTTCCAATTTGCTCTTAGACTGCCCAGAAAATTGCATAACCATAATTTCTAATTTACTGCATTTTTTTTAAAAAAATTATTTAACCTCAGCTAGTTGGCTTACCTAAAAAACAATAATTTAACCTCAGCTAGTTGGCTTACCTACTTATTTTCCATACTGGCTATGTCAAATATCCACTGTTGTCTACAAGTCACTACTCAATGCCACCCTCCTCTTTCAGATGATCAGGTCTTATGTTTTACAGTGAAATGTATGATGTCTGAATCCATCGACAGTCTCCTTTTCATCTTAAATGCAACCATCTTTTCCTCCTATCTGAGCATAACCAAAGTTTTCCAAAGCACCCCTTTGCCTCTGTTCTTTTTCCCCTAAATGGGAGGGGTGGAGAAAGGGAAGGAGAGAGAAATAGAAATGTTTAAAGTTTATTTATTTATTTATTTTCTGAGAGAGAAAGAGAGAGAGAGAGAGAGAGAGAGAGAGAGAGAGAAAGAGAGAGAGAGAGAAAAGCAAATGGATAGAGAAACAGGCATCCCGACAGAGTCCTCACTACAATCTACCCCCAGTCTCAGCCGACTCAGAACATGGGCACATAAGCATGAGCCTGGTGTCCTAGTGGGGGTTGGGGAGTGTGTCCCAGGATTGTAAACCCAGAACTCTTCCCATGTAGTTCCAGTTGTGCCACTGCTGTGCCACTGCCGGGCCCAAGATACAGTTATTTTTGATAGTCCTGTTGTGTCACAATTCTCCTGCCCCATTCTCCCGATAAGCCAGGATTTCAGACATGTGCAATTGTACTTCGAATGTTCAGATCAGCCTGGACATTGACCTGGGCCTCCACTTAGCATCTGCTCCCCCAAGCAGCAATGCTACCCGTGCTCCACCAAGGCTGGCCTACCTATGTTTTTGATGTGGGATTTTGCTCCCTAAGTTATTGCTTCTCTTCTTCAATTTTCTGTCTTTGCTTCCTTTTTCTCTAAACATATACTCAGATTTTCTACATCTTAAAAATATTCCCTTAAGAGGCCAGCAGGTGGCATAGTGGTTAAGGCACTGTACTCCCACATGGCTGACCGTGGTTCACGTCCCAGATCTGTAGGCTTTAAACTCACACCAGGCATGAGTGTGTGTGTGTGTGTGTGTGTGTGTGTGTGTGTGTGTGCACGCACTCAAAATCCCAGAAGGGGAATGGAGGAGAAGCGACCGTGGTGTGGCCATCCCTCCTGGGGGGTGATTTCTCACTTTCCTTCTCACTGTCTCTGTCTCTCTAGCTAGTGCATGTGCCCTACGGCAAAAACCTTAAAAAAAATCTTAATACTGTATTCCTAAACTACTGCTCTTCTCAAATATGTAAGTCATATTTAAGAACTTAATTCTTAATATCTGACTTCAGTAAATTAGAATATGCCAATGAAAGTTTTTTTAACAAATTGTTTTATTTAACTTTATTTATTTTAATTTGACTAGGGAGGGATAGAGTGACAGAGAGAGATAGAAAATGAGTAAACAAGTCGCAGGTCTGGGACTTGAACCACAGTTGGCCATGTGGAAGTCCAGCCACAACCTCAACCACCACACTACCTACACTACCTACCAGCCCCCAGCAATCAAATGCTTATCAAACTTTAGCAAATAGCAAATTTATATCACCACTGACAGGAGCAGAGTGGGCAAAGATTAAAAAAAATAATGGGGGACCAGCAGATGGCATAATGGTTGGATTACTGGACTCCCACATAGATGACTGTAGTTCGAGTTCCGGACCTGGTGGCTTAAAACTCAGTGCAGTCATGCGCAAAATCCTGAGAGGAGACTGGAGGAGAAGGGATTGTGGTGTGGCCATACCCCAGGGAGTGATTTCTAGCTTTCCGTCTCTCTATCTCTCTGGTGAGTGCACACACCCTATAGTAAGAAAAGAAACTCGTTCAAAAAAACACAAAAAACAAAATAACTTTGTTGGGTGATATGTAACATTTTAAACAATATTCTGAAATCACCCTGACACTACAGTTAGGCCCAGATTTACAATGGGGAAAAGACGCTATCTAACATTAAGGTGATTGAGGGCATAATATTTAATCATTGCTTAAAGACTGTCAGACACTTCTCTTTTACTAGTGAACAGAGCTTTAAAACTTGCAGTAACTTCTGCCAACTCAGAACCCTGAGAAAATAAGTGACTTTCTTTACAGAGAGAAAAAAAAGAAGAAAAGAAAAGGAATGCAGAGTGGCAATGGCTCAAAGTGGGCCTGGCAGGCTATGAACACTGAAATCACTAAGGAAACATGGAGCTATGAAATGGCAAAAGGCCGTGTGAAATGTCTGAAGCTCCTTCTATGGGTCAGCTTTTAAGAATCAAATGAAAACTCATGAGATACAAGAATGTAGTTATTCTGATTGATAACTCACATACTGGTTAAATTAAAAGAAATAACTATAGCTCAAATGTACACAAGCCTAAACATTTTTTAAGTTCATCTGATTAATGTTTAACCAATTCCTTCCAGGTGAAAAGACTCAGTCTTCAGGGGCTGGCAGGTGGTGTGGTGGTTTAGGGCACTGGACTCCCACATGGCAGACCATAGTTCAAGTCTCGAACCTGGAAGCTTGTTTTCTCACCTACCCCCCCTCACTTTGTCCCTCTCTGGTCAAATATAAATACATGCATACATACATACATACATTAAGAAAGTTAAATAAAGTAATTCTTTAAAAAAAAAGATTCAGTCTGTATAGTTCCACAAAATAAGAGAGAAGAAATGGATCTTAAGATGTATCAAGGGGGCCGGTAGATAGCATCGTGGTTAAGGGTGCTGGACTCCCATGGCTGACCATGGTTCGAGTCCTGGACCTGGTAGCTTGCTTTCTCACTTTTTCTCTCTCTGTCTGTCTCTCTCTCTCTCCCTCTCTGGTCGAATTTAAATAAACAAATAAAGTTAAATAAAATATTTAGAAAAAAAAAGGTGTATCAAGTACTCCGTACCTTTTATTTATTTTTTATTTTTATTTATTTATTTTTCAAGAGATTTTTGCTATAGGGCATGTGAACTTGCCTGAGAGACAGAGAGAGAGAAAGGGAGAAATCATTCCCCAGGGGGAGATGGACATGTCACAACCCCTTCTTCTCCAGTCTTCTCTCAGGATCTTGGGCACGCATGCACATGCACCCTGCATGAGTTTGAAGCCACTGGGTCCAAGACTTGAACTATGGTCAACAACGTGGGAGTCCAGTGACATAACCATCATGCCATCTGCTGGTCCCACTCTGTGCCTTTTATGCCGAGTCCATGGAAAGCTGAGGTTGCAACAGAGGCCTCTTGACTCTTCAATGTCTCTATCAGGAAATCTGATCTAATAGGTCTGGGTGAGATGCAAGAATTTACATGAAAAATAATTGCTAGAGGGTGTGAGTGCCCACCAGAAGGAGACACAGAGAGAAAGCAACCCTCAGTGGGGTGTGATCATTTGGTAATCCCTTCTCCATTTCTCCTTTCTGTAAGGATTTGGAGCATGCACACACAGCTGAGACTGGATTCAAACTGGCTTGGTCAGCATGTGGAATCTGGCTCCCTTAACCCCTGGGCTGCATGACTGGTCCAGAACAAGTTTCCTTATAATTCTGATTAAGGGTGTCCTTAGACCACATTTTGATAGAATTCTAGAAAGCAGAACAAATCATGAGGCCACTTAGAAATAGTCTCTTCTTGGAGCTGGCAGGTGATGTGGTGGTTAAAGATGCTGAACTCCCACATGGCTGACCATGGTTCAAGTTCCGGATCTGGTGGCTTACTTTCTCTCTCTCTCTCTCTCTCTCTCTCACTCTGTCCCTCTCTGGTAAAATTAAAAATAAATAAATAAATAAAGTTAAGTAAAATAATTCTTTAAAAAAGATATTAAAACAAAATAGTCTCTCCTCTATTATCAGGTATAGTCTTCAAGGGGTAATTAACCGAACTAGAAGATAGAAGGATCATTTCTCCCATGTGTCATTATTTGGGACTTTTCTTTATTTCTTCTTTTGTTTTTAATTTGCCAGAGGACGTGTATACTAACCAGAGACAGAGAGGGAGAGAGAGAGAGAGAAAGAGAGAGAGAAAGCTTCCTCACAGGGGATGGTCATAATGAAATCTCTTCTTCTCCTCCATTTCTCACTCATTTCAGGAATTTGGGCATGCGCATTCACACACTTGCCTAGTGTGTTTTTCAAGCCCAGTCTTGGACTTGAACTGTGAAGTTGGCTATGTGGGATCCAGCCACTTTAACCACCATGCTATTGTCTGGCCCCCTTTTGAGTCTTTTCTTTAAAAATAGAAAGGTTCATTGAGTAGATTACCTTTCTCATAAAGTAAGCATAGTGAATCTGGGCACTTCACTGAAGTGCAGCAGGTGCTCTGAGATCACACGGGGGAGAGGAGAAGCTAACCAATAGGGAGAACAGAGGAGGAAAGAAACTAAATGCATTTTAAACCCTAACAAAATAATCTTGGGGCCAGCAGATGCCATGATGGCTAAGGGTGCTAGATTCCCAAATGGCCGACCACAGTTCCAGTCCCGGACCTGGTGGCTTTCTTTCTTTCTCTCTGTCTCTCTCTGGTCAAATTGAAATAAACAAATGAATAAATAAATAAAGTTAAATAAAATATTTCTAAAAAAAAAAAAACCTTGTTCTGGAATAGACAAATGAGTAAATAGATTTAAAAAAAAGCAAATACGGCAAGATGTTAGTTGTAGAATCTAGGTTGTGGCTATGTGAATGTTGACTATATAATGCTTTCAACTTTTCTATATGCTGTACCCGTTTCTCTAGTTCTTGGAACCTTAAACTCCAGGATTCTGGTGTTTCCACTGACTTGACATGCTTTCTCCACCTACTTGTATGAACCTTCTTTCATTTTTCAATTTTCATCTTCTTCCTGTTCTCAATTTCTCTTGGAACGCAAATCCTCTGTTCTATATGTTGTCTTTCTCAGAGAGTTTAAGTTTCAAAATTGTACTGAAATGTCAGTGCTCCCCCAATCAGATGAACTCTCTCCTATTTATTTTTTTAAAGAATTTTTAAGATTTTATTTATTCATTCATTCATTCATTTATTTTAATTTGACCAGAGAAACACAGACAGAGAGAGAGACAGAGAGAGACGGAAAGTGAGAAAGCAAGCCACCAGGTACAGGTCTTGAATCATGATTGGCTATGTGGGAGTGTCTAGCACCTTAACCACCATGCCACCTGCTGGCCCCACTCTCTCCTATTTCCAAATCTGCATAGTGCTGCTTTTACCTTTCTCTTGGAAAATTAGTTTCTCTGTGTTCTAATTAGTCACCTTAAACATCCCAGTTATGTTGCAATCTCTATAAAGAGAGAAACTGCCTTTTTATTTTTTAAGTGTGCCTCTACATTTAGTAGGCATTCAAAGAAGACTGAATGATTAAACCTTGTCTCAGTTTCAACTATCATTTTTATAAATTTTATAAAATATATTTTATAAATATAAATCTCCTTGACATTTCTACTTTGATAAAATATTAGGTACTGTAAAACTCAACATGTTAAAATCCAAATTCATCTTCTCCAGTAACCCATACATGAAATTTTTAGATTGATTTTTTAAATTATTTATCTTTATTTTATTTTATTATATCTTTAAATTTTACTGGGGGGGAGGGGAGAGAGAGAGAGAGAAAGTGAGAAAGCAAGCCACCAGGGCCAGGACTCGAACCAGTGTTGGCCATGTGGGAGTTCAGCGCCCTTAACCACTACACCACCTGTGGCCCCTAGACTGATATTTTAAAAATTTCTCTCTTTTTAGCTCTGCCATCATCAGTTGTTCTTAAGTATATGTTTCTTCGAAACACCAGTCAGTATCTCCAGGTATGTTCATTTCCATGCTCACAGCTACCGGTCTGGTCTAAGTGAGCCATAGTCCCCTTATGTTTGTACTACTCAAAGTGAAAACAAAAATAAAAACAAACACTGTCTTCTTGCCACTGAATTCTCTTTATTCCATAATCCTTATGTACCACTACCAGGTCAATCCTCCTAAAAATGATTTTAATTATGTCATTCTTCTTTTTAAAAGATTTCAATTGCACCTTATTAGTTCAGATAAAGCTTGAAATATCCCCCTTGTACTAACAAGATTTTTTTTAGACAGAGAATGAGCAAGCACATGTGGGAAGAGGGAGGGATGGAGAAAGAGAGATATTTTTGAAAGGGTACTACTATTGCAATCTTCTGGCCCAGCCTCTCAGCTAGGGTGACAAGCACACACCTGGCACATTCAGGATCCTCCCAGGTGGCACCATCTTTGCACAGCAGTGCCCTGCTGCTTGTGCCAGTGCTGCTGGGCCATATCTATAGAAGTTCAAACAATTCTTTGAAGGATGGCTCAAGTTGCCATGCTTGTTTTAAACACAGGGATTCACTACTTGAGTCAGAAGTGTCTTCTCTCTTTGCTGTTATTCTGCATCTCACAGACAAATATTCAGACCACATACCACCTACTGCATTTCTGTGTCAAACATGTCCCCTACTAGACAGTACGTTTCTTGTAAGGTTATCTCATATCTTCAACTAGTTCACACAGCGCCCAATGCCACTGCTGACCTGAAGATTCTAAAGACTACTACCTTTAAGTGGAGAGCAACCATCCATGGTGCAAATATTAGAACAACATTTTCAATGTATTTGTTTTAAAAAACAAGTATGTATACAATGTAAAGAATGAGAAGCCTTGAGGATGATCTGAATGTAATCAGGAGAAAAGATATCAGAGGCAAGAGCAAACTAAACTTTGAAGACGATCATAAACAGACCTACCTTGGAGCTGCAAAGCAAACAAAGAATTCCAAGAACAGAAAGTGTGCCTCAGTCTTTCTATATTAGTACGAAGTTTAAGTAAATAGTAGGTCAAAGTTAGAACAAAGGATTACATTTTCGCTAGTATGGTTATACATTGCCTAAAAAACTCCATTTTTTAAAAGAATTATTTTATTTATCCTTATTTACTTATTTATTTAAATTTAAATTTATTTTCATTTTTAATAAATATTTTATTTTAATTTCTCATAATTTGCTCTTTTATTTTAATTTGCCAGAGAGTGTGTGTGTTCACTAGAGAGTGAGAAACAGAGAGAGGGAGAGAAAGCACCCTCTAATGGACTTGGTTGTGCGATAATCCCTTGATTTCTCCATCCTGTTCTGACTTTGGGCACATGCGCATGTGTTGGAAATGTTTTTCAAGCCATGGGGCTGGGATTCAAATGGCACAAGTCAGGAATATGAGATGCAGCTCCTTTAACCACTAGGCCTTGGGGCCAGCTCATATTTTGTCTTTTCTTTTTTTAAATTTGTTATAGAGGAAGCCAGCAGGTGGCATAGTGGTTCACCGCACTGGATTCCCATGTGGCCAACCACTGTTTGAGTCCCAGCCCTGGTGGCTTGCTTTCTCACTTCCCTTTTCTCTCTCTCTCTCTCTGGTCAAATTAAAAAATAATAATAACAAATGAAATTAAATACATTATTATTATTTTTTAAAATTTGCTATAGGGTATATGTACTCCTGGAATGAGAGATGAGGAAAGAGGAGAGAGAGAGTGAGAAAGCACCTCTCCTGGGGGAATGGGCACGCCACAATCCCTTCTCCTCCATTCTCTTCTCAGGATTTTGAGCACTCATGCACATCCTTGATGTTTTATTCAAGCCACCAGGTCCAGGACTTGAACTACATAGTCAACTGTATGGAATTCAGTCGCCTCAGCCACCATGCTGCTGGCTGGCCCTACCCTTTCTTTATAAGTTATTTTTCAAGATTCCAACTGATCCTCTCCGGTTCTCTTGGAGTGATTTTACTCATTCCTAAGGAGTGTGGAGAGCCTTAATGCTGACCTTAGAACTTTATCCTGCAGATAAAGAAAAGTTCTAGGGAACCAGCAGTTAGCGTAATGGCTATGTCGCTGGACTCCCACGTAGTCGACCATGGTTCGTGACCCGGACCCGGTGGCTTAAAACTCACGCCGGGCGCGTGTGCGTGCGTGCCCAAGATCCCGAGAGGAGAATGGAGGAGAAGGGATTGTGGCGTGACCATCGCCCCTGGGGGGTGATTTCTCACTTTCTGTCTCTATGTCTCTCTCTGTCTGTCTGGCGAGCGCACATGCCCTACAGTGAAAATCTCTAAAAAAAAAAAAAAAAAAAAAAAGAAAAGTTCTAAAAGTTTCTAAGCAGAGCAATATCATAAAGATATATTTTAGAACACTACCTTAAAGATGGCCTGCAGAAAAGGACAGAGATAGGAGGAAGAAATAATTAGGAGACTATTATCAAAGTAAACAGATATTTAAAGTTACCAACAAAGTATGGCTTCAGAATGAAAAATGGTATTTTTCTGGTAGTTCTTCCCTTTCAGAAACTAGTTGTATTTCAATAAATTAATAGGCAAGACACTTCTAAACACAAAGGGGTTTCATTATCTTGAGTGTTTGATTGTTATTGTTGTATAAATTTAGCTATAAAATAACAAATCAGATCCTGAAGAATGTCAATCATAGGTAGTAAAAATTTAACATGACATATTCTCTTATAACACAAAACGAGTTTTTATTTTCCAAAACAGGTGCCATAGATTCTACAGTATTTGATCTTCATATTCAGTAAGTTTAGTTTTTACATTATGGTGTCAACAAAGCATTATTAGTACAGATATTATTCATAAATGGCATGCCCTCTTTCACAACTTGAACTGTTGAAAGAATGGGAAGAGTCCATTTGATTTTACTGTATATGGATGTGTTCAAGATATTAAAACCACATCTGTAGTGTCTTATACACAATATTTTCTATCATCGAATCTAGGTTTCTAAACTGAAAAATAAAATGGTATTCAGTAATAGTTTACTTGAAACATTCTAGAATCTTAGAAAAACAGAGACAGGAGTCACCTAAATAAGATGTAAAACTAGCTGCACTTAATTTAGTAAATATGCTAATTGAGTAGCTATTGTCTCTAGTGGTTCACGCTGAGAGAGCTGAGCCTCTGTCAAGGTCAGTGTCAACAAATCTCACTATAAGAAGTCAGGAGGATGAAAATTATTCCTCCCTATTGTGTGATCTTGGAAAAATTGTTTAAGTGCTATCTTACTTTGCATAGAATTATCCTCGTTATAGATACACTGTGAAGATGAAATGTCTATACTAGGTTCTTTGAGCACTTTAACCAGAGCTGCACAAAGTCAATATGTAGGGACCAGCAGTTGGCTTAATGGCTGTTGCTGGACTCCCAGGTAGCCGACCATGGTTCGAGTCTGGACCTGGTGGCTTAAACTTACACCGGGCGGGTGTGCGCACATCCCCAAGATCCTGAGAGAAGAATGGAGGAGAAGGGATTGTGGTGTGGCCACCACCCCCACGGGGTGTGTGTGTGTGTGTGATTTCTCGCTTTCTGTCTTTGTCTCTCTCTGACTTTCTGGCGAACACATGCGCCATATAGCAAAAACCTCTCAAAAAAAAAAAAACAAAATAAAGTCAAGATGTACTTCTTTTCACATCCACTATTTCTTCTGCCTTTTCTCTCACTGTAGCCTCCCTGGAAATGAAGCCCAGTCAGTCATCACCTTCTGTTTAATAACCTTTCATGTACTTCAAAATACTATTCTCCACAGTGCCTCAAGCAAAATTTTTAAAAAATAATAACTTTATTTATTTATTTAATTTGACCAGAGAGCGAGAGAGAAGAAAGTGAGAAAGCAAGCCACCAGGTTTGGGACTTGAACCACAGATGGCCAAGTGGGAGTACAACGCCCTTAACCACCTTAACCACCACGTCACCTGCCCACACCTCAAGCAAAACTTTTAAGAATTGCTTGGGGACCAGAAGATGGTGTAATAGTTACAGTGCTAGACTCCCATGTAGTTGACTGCAGTTTGCGTCCTGGAACCAGTGGCTTGAAACTCATGCCAGGCGCGTGTGTGTTCATGCACAAAATCTCGAGAGGAGAATGGAGGAGAAGGGATTGTGGCACGTCATCCCCCCTGGGAGGGTGATTTCTCGCTTTCTGTCTCTCTTGTAAGCATACACACCCTATAGCAAAAATCTCTCTAAAATAAAAAGAATTGTTTGGATTATAAAATAGCAGTAGAGGGCTATGAGTCAGCATTTCACCTGGACAGAAAATCAAAATGATTTAAAATAGGTAACATAATCTTTTTCAAGATATGTACACCTCCTCAGGACAACTTTGGGAAAATTGGAGTTCGTAAGTTTATGAATAGTTTATTATGTTTCAATAAGTGTATTGTGAATCAATAAAACAAAAGTTGAGGACAGTGAGCTCATGAACAAGCCAGTTATTGATTCTTAAGTTCCAAAATAAGACAGAAGAGGAAGGGTATAGAGAAAATTTTTTTTCCTTTGTGCAATAATAAAAATTCTAAGTATTTTGGGAACACAGTCCTAAAGAAATGATAAGACACAAAGGAATTTTCAGCAGCTACTTAAGATGTTTGTTGAAGTTAATTTCTTTATCTATTTTGGTAATTAGAAATATTATGTGGTTTTCATGCTTAAAAAAATTTTTAAATCGGCATAGTAATTTGTAAAAAATGAGTGCTACCTTTTATTGATTCATTTATTCTTTCAATTTATTTAAAAGAATTACTTATCCAATTTTATTTATCATTCTTTTTCTTGAATTTGTCCAGAGAGAGAGAGAGAGAGAAACAGTCTGATAAAGCAAGTCACCAGGTCTGAGACTTGAATCATGGTCGAACTTGTGGGAGTCTGGCACCTTAACCACCATGACCCCTGTTGGCCCCTCTTCCAATTTCTTATATATTTCCCTCTGATAAATTTACCTTATTAGCGGTTTTGTTTTGTTTTTGCTTGAATTTCCAGAAGGCACATGCTTGCCAGAAACAGACACAGAGATAGTGGGAGAGGGAGAAAGCACCCCCCCACCAGGACATGATCACCCTTCAATCTCTTCTCTATTTCTCTATCCTTTCAGGATTTTGAGCATGCATGCACACTCTCCCAGCATGCCTTTTAAGCCATCCAGGCAGGACTAGGATTCAAACTATACCGTCAGCCATGTGGGATCTGACCCCTTTAACCACTAGGTCATGGGGCTGCCCCTGCTGTCCATCTAATAGTACTGTGTTAGACAGCTTGGGCTGCCATAACAAAATACCATAGACTGGAAGGCTTACATGACAAATTATTATCTTCTCACAGTTCTTTTTTTTAATAATTAATTTTATTTATTATTTTATTATTGCCTTTTAAGTTTGCTAATAGAGTATGCACACTTACCAGAGAGAGAGAAAAAAAGCAGGAAAGCAAGCCACCAGATCAGGGACTTGAACTGCAGTCAGTCATGTGGGAGCCAAGATCAAAGTGTCAGCATGGTCAATTTCTGGTGAGGGTTCCCTTCCTGGCTTGCAGACGGCTACCTTCTCACTGCATCCTCATATAGTTGGGGGTATAGTGAGAGAACAGAGCAGGCTCTCTGGTGTGACTTACTGAAAGGCACTAATTCCATCACGAGGGCCCCACTCTCATTATCCCATCTAACCCTAATTACCTCCCAAAGACCCATTCTCGAAATACCATCACATTAGGGATTATGGATTCAATATATTGGGGAGGGGGTGGGGAAAAATAACAAATATTTAATCCCATAACATTCACTAACAAAAATTGTTGCTGATTCCAAATAATCAAACAGATAATATAGAAATGAATAAGTAAATCTGTTTTCAAAGTATTCCTATAGTAAGCTTTTCCTTTTCTTCCTTTTATAGAAATCTAATTCGACAAAAAAGGAACTTCCTAAAAATTTTATGAACTAACACTAATTTCATGAAGGAGTTTTCTAAAAACCAAAGGTAGAAAATGAGATGCAGATATGTTTATTAAAAATTGATAAACAGAACGTCTATATGGGTATGTTTAATAATAAAAAAACAATTTGCTCTTTAAAATTTATTTTTTAGTTTTACTTTAGGGCATGTGCACAAAGAGAGAGAAAAAGTAAGGAATCACCTCCTCGGGGGATGGTTATGCCGCAATTTCTTCTCCACTCTCCTCTCAGGATTCCAGGCATGCACACATATATCCAGCATGTTTTCCAAGCTGTCAGGTCCACAACTCAAACCACAAACTCAGCCATGTGGGATGCAACCACCTGAACTGCCACACTATGGGCCAGCCCAGTAAGAAGAACTTAAAAAAAAAAAATTGTCAGAATTTGGGCTCACCGGAGAGAAGATATAGAGAGTGCAACAAAGCACCCCATGGGGCGTAGTCATACTGTAATCCCTTCTCTTTCATCTCTCCCTCGTTTGGGGATTTGGGGCATGCATGCTATGTACTCAGTGTGTTTTTCTTTTCTTTTCTTTTCTTTTCTTTTTTTTTTTTTTAAGGTTTTAGGAATAGGGCACATGTGCTCACCAAAATGAGAGACAGTGAGAGGAAATATAAGAAATCCATTCCCCCACCATGGGGGTATGGTCATGTCACAATCCCTTCTCCTCTTGGGATCTCAGGCACACACACACATGCACCTGCCATGATTTTCAAGCTGCCAAGTCTGGAACTCAAACCATGGTTGGCCATGTGGGAATCCAGTGTCTTAACTACCACGCCACCTGCTGGCTCTTCTCAGTGTTTTCCAAGCTGTGGGATCCAGGGCTGGATGGCCATGTATGATCCAGCTGCCTTAACTACCAGGCCACAGGCTGATAAAAAGAACTTTTAATTCCTTATTCCTTGTTCTTATCTCAACTAAATATTCTTAAAATAATTTGAAGGGGGAGCTGGCAGGTGGCACAGGGGTTAAAGGTGCTGGATTCCCACATGGCCAACTGTGGTTAGAGCCCCGGATCTGGCAGCTTGCTTTCTCACTTTCTCTCTTTCACTCTGTCCCTGTCTGATCAAACTAAAATAAATAAATAAAATAAATAAAGTTAAATAAAAAATAATTCTTTAAAGAAAAAAAATAATCTCGAGAGTTTGGACATCCTTGGAAAGTTATATAACGCACAATAACATTTCTATATGATATTTTCATATATATTATTAATAAGAATAGTAAATCACATATTCTTTTATTCAAAGTATAAAAACCAGAAATAATGAAACAAAACTGACAAAGTTATAATTGTTTGTGCTAAACTTTACATAGTTGTAATACAAATAGTTTTATTACATACTACATAAATTTGAGGGTTGAAGAAATACTTTTCTTGATTATACAAATTTCTTCATTGCAAAAATGTAAAATGTACATACCTTCTAAATATAGCTAAGATCATCTCAGTCACTATACAGTGAAGACAATAGTTTTCAATCTTTGAGTGGAAAGATAGGAGAAAGCAGGACAAAGGTATGTTGAAATCCAGAGGGTAGGTAATTTGGCTAGGTCATCTGATCAGCAGATTGCAGAGTTATACATGGGACCCAGAATTTGGTTTAAAAATGCTGCAAATTAGTGTATTCAGGATGAAAGGAAAGAAACTCTAATTATAGTTCAGATCATTTCATACCAGAAACAGCTGTAGTGATGCACGTTTAATTTTTCAAAACTCAACGAGGTGTGTGTATGGTCCATTGCTATCCAGCTTTAACACCTGCCTGTTCCCGTAAGTGCCATGTTCCACTACAGCTCCAGCTTCAGCACACTTGCTGTTAGCAGCTAATTCTTTTTCACAGAGAGTCACAAATTGGGAATAAAGTTCTAATCCTTCTTCTTTTCCAGAGTTAGAGTGATACTGCATATTTCTTCCTTTTACTCTCCCTCCAAGGGTGGCTTGAGGAATGATAAGAATGTCGCCAGGTAGATCCAATATAGACACGTGCTTGCCATTTTCTGTCTCACTTAATTTCACATTTAACAGTGTATTAACTGGGTGGAGAAGAAAGACAAACCATTTTGAAGTGAAAAACAAACATGAAGAGAACCATCAATCTTTTAATCAGACAGCAAATTACATGTTGAAAACCTAGTTTGTCAGTTCATGCTTCTAATCCAAAAGTTCTAGCTTCATTAGGCTAAATATGCATAAAAAATAAGGCAATTTCTTCTTCTTTTCTTAGTTTTGCTATAGGATATGTGCACTCACCAGAGAAAGAGGAAAAGTGAGAAATCATCTCCCAGGGAGATGGCCATGGTGCAATCAATCCCTTCTCAATTCTCCACTCGGAATTTTGGACATACACACACACACACGTGCCCAGCTTGGTTTCCAAGTTGCCAGGAGTAGGACTTGAACTGTGTGGTTGGCCATGTGGGAGCCAGGTGCCGTAACCACCATGCTACTGGCTGGTCCCAAATAAGGCACATTTTATGCATAAAATGACATGATGTTTTAAATCTGTCTTGGAAGTTAAGAACTAAACAACAAATTCATTGAAAAAGGGCTAAAGAATCAACTATATGTGGTAACCTGAGATATTGTCTTGGGGGAACACCTGAGAAGGTTTTGTCTTCCAGTTCCTTTTATATCATAGGCAAATCCCACTGGAAAAAGCCCATGATAAATCTACTCTATAAAAAAGAATATTAAATATAACTTTTGAATAAATTTATTATTTTAAACTTAATTGCCTAGAGGTTGTTTTTGTTTTATTTATTTATTTATTAGATTTGTGTGTGTGTGTGTGCATGCTCTTGCCAGAGAGAGACAGAGAAAAAGGGAAAGTCGGAAATCACCCCCAAGGGGATGGTCACACTGCAATCCCTTCTTCATTCTCCTCTTCAGATTTTGGCTACACATGCCCATGCAACCAGTGTATTTTTCAGGCTACCGGGTACAAGACTCAAACTGCGGGGTTAGCCATGTGGGATACAGCACCTTAAGTTGCTTAGAGTTTTAAACTAAGACAAAGGTTCCAGGTTTGATCCCATTATAAACCAGCTGATTTTAATAGTTTCATAAACTTAAAGGCACTATTCACATGAACTAGGGTCAGTAGGTGGCATAGTGGTTAAGGTGCTGGACTCCCACATGGTTGACCACAGTTTGAGTTCTGGACTCTGTGGCATGAAACTCACACCAGACACATTTGTATACATGCCCAAAAAACCCAACAGGAGAATGAAGGAGAAGAGATTTTGGTACACCTATCCCCCTGTGGGGGCTGATTTCTCACTTTCTGTCTGTCTCTCTGGTGAATGCACATGCCCTATAGCAAAAATCTCTAGGAAAAAAAGAACTGACACTTTTACAAATATAACTCATGGAAGATGGTGAAAATAAAAGTCATCAGAAATTCATTGTTACAACTGAAAACAAATCAAAAGCTACAGAGCTACTAGCACTATCTTCATATATACACACAAGAAAATATGGTGAGAGTTTTATAGCATTTTTGAGATGATTTAAAGCTAGTATGAAATATAAAAACTACTATAAATATCTGTGTAGCTAAAAATACAAACTCAGGAAATCTTTACACCTCAACATTAACCATTTTCAAAACAGTAAGCAAAGAAAATATCTAATATAAATAGACACAGGTCGTCCTACCTTTATAAAGGTATAAATGACTTCTGCTTGCAAAAACAGTCACGAGATGGCAAAAGGTAAAAAAACCTATATACACCTCACATTCCTGCCTCCATATTCAGCTTGCTTCTTGGAAGGTAGTCAATGATTTCAAATGTGAGAGAATATAGTAAATAGTAGTAAGGTTTCCCTACTCTACAAATTATGGAATTAACCTTGCAAAAACCTACCATGGTGAATACGGAAATGAATTCCTAAGCTAAGCATTATGCACCATCAATTTCCACTTAACATTTATTTTTAAATACCCCTAATTTTTTATAGAACTTTGCTGTACTGTCATTAGTCCTTTCTAATGAACCAGAGAACCTCATTCCAATGGAAATCACTATCTAGCTATCTGAACCTCAGGCTAGTGCCAGACTAGGCAATTATGGAATAACAAACCCCAGAGGTAATAGAATTTATTACATTTCCACATACCTCCCTCTACTGGCTACTACTGAGAATTTAATGAATACTTTTGGAATACACACATTACTATGTAGAAGTAAATATGATACAAACATCAGTAAGTAGAATTAAAATGACACAATGAATTAATGGCAAATTGGAATTTCAAAGATACCAAAACAGATTATCAATCAAGTATCTCTAATGATGTATATGAGAAGTTAAATTTGACAGGTCCCTGGATCTCAGTCCAATTGTATTGAAGATGAATTGAGGAAGATTCTATATATCTCTATGTTAGCTGTGCTATTATAGACTTTATGGATATTACTGATCAGGTTCCTAAGGGCTTTATGATTTGATTGGAAAGATCTGAATGTGTGCAGTAAGTACAAGATGGGGATTAAGAGAATCCCATCGCACTGGCTTACTTTGCCTATTTGAATGAGAAGGAAGAACAAGATAATGCTATCCAAAAAAATACTTATTTTGTTTCAAACTCAGAGCAGCAGAATGTGATTTTTAAAGTCCTGTTCTTTTATACTGAAAATCATTATATATGAAGTATTGTGTTAGACTATACACTAAAAGATTTAAGGTGGAGCTCCTCCTGTTAATTCCCTATAATCTTATGCATATATTTAAAGTAAACTCATGGGGCTGGCTCCATGGACTAGTGGTTGGGAGAGCTAGATCCCACATAGTCAACTAAGGTTCAAATCCCAGCCCCAGCAGCTTGAAAAACATGCCAGGCATGTATGAGTACATCTGCATTTCCAAAACCCTGATGGGATGGCATAACAGGTGGCATGACCATGTACCAATGGTAGGTGCTTTTTCTCTCCCTCTCTCTGTCTCTCTCTGGTGAGCTTGTGCAAAAAAAATTATATGTACAATATATTAATATATATAAAATACATATTATATATACATATATGTGTGTGTATGTATATATATATATATACATACACACACACAAAGACATGTAATGAAAGCACACAGGATTAAATCACTGTAAAGCTAAATTCAGGGAGTGGACAGTGGCACAGCAGTAAAATGTAATTTTCTGTGAGACTAACCTACATGGGAATGTTCCGGGTTCATGTCCAGAGACCTCCCTGAGTACACAGGACACTTGCCTTCCAATGATCCAGAGCTGGCTAAAGCTGGAGGTAGATCGCAGGGTCAAGTCCCTGTTGGGGGTGCTATCTCTCTGTCTTTCTCTTGTTCATGGAAGAAATAAACTTTTAAAAAATGCAGCATGGATTTGAAGGGCTTATTTCATCTTATTATAATATGATTAAGATACATTTAAGATTCCACTAGACAACTTTAGGAAGTCAATCCTAAATCAGAATGACAAAACTTCTTGTTTTTGAAGAATGTACTTTTCATGACCAATAAAGATTTAATCCAAGATGAAATATTAACTTAGGAAAGTAGACAGAATGTCTAACACCCCAGCTTTAGGATTTGACAAACTATCCTCTACAATAGGAGCTCATTTCATTTTCTTCTTAAATCCTTCACCACTTCTTATGGGTTCAAATTTAAAATGACTACAGCTAGTGGCTTTCCATCTTTACCTATCATAGTCCCTTTTTGAGTCTAATTTTTATCCTTCGACAAAGTTGCCAAACATGTTTGATATATCATGATTCTTTTTGTTTGTTTGTTTGTTTAAGAGAGACTTTGCTATAGGGTGTGTGCGCTCGCCAGAGAGAAAGAAAATGAGAAATCACCCCTCAGGAGGGGATGGCCATGCTGCAATCCCTTCTCCATTCTCCTCTCATGATCTTGGGTACGCACACACACATGCCTGGTGGGAGTTTAAGCCGTCAGGTCTGGGACTCCCACTGTGGTCGACTATGGGAATCCAGTGACATAACCACTATGTCATCTGCCGGTCCCGATATATCATGATTCTAGAAGGATAAAATTCATTCTAAAATCTTTAGCTCTTTGTCCTGGCTGTTCTTCATTGGGCTATTGGCTCTAGAGTTCCATTAGTTGAAATTCTTTTAGTTTAACCTCTATAAGCATCAACTAGCATTAGTATAATTTATATTTCTCATTAATCTAACTGATGGGTGTTCTCCAAGTACTAATGAGGAGAATATAACCTATCCCCAGCATTAGGGATAGTGGCATTAATTCAGGTTTTTTTTTCCTTTGGACATAATTATATAAAATATTGACAGTATTTGGATATAAAAATTATGCTTTCTGTGCCCCTGGAGTTGGGATGGCTATGATGACACTGGGTTTGCTTCAAGAACCAGGAGAATCTTAAATTTATACATATTTCATTTTTTATAGAATTATTTTATTTAACTTTATTTATTTATTTGAATTTGACCAGAGAGGGACAGAGCAAGAGAGCAAGAGAGAGATGGGGTGAGAGGGTGAGAGCGAGAGAGCGAGAGCGAGAGAGAGAGAGAGAGAAAGTAAGAAAGCAAGCCATCAGGTCTGGGACTCAAACTGCTGTCAGCTATGTGGGAGTCCAGCACCTTTAACTGCCATGCCCTCTACCAGCCCCAAATTTATACATATTTCTAATAAAGAAGTGCATAAACGGTTTATATAAATTCTTCCTTAATAATGATGTAACCTTGAGTTGATGGGACTCACTTTGTATATACAAAGTCATTTACTGCCCTTGTTAGGAACCTTGAGGGGTAAAGGAAACTATATTAAGAAATGTGGCATCTGTTTCTCCCTATGTGGCCACCCTGCTTCCAAAAAGATTTCATATCTATCTTTGGCTGAAGTGTGTTATATGTGTGTATGTATGTGTATACTTTTCTAAATCAACCCTCAAGCCATCTGAAATGCTGCAGATGTTCTAAGAGTTCACCCACATTTATTTAAAACTTTGGAACAGACAAATATCGAAAGCTAACAACACTAGATGGAGTTAAACAATTAATAACTTACATACCAGCACAATTTAAGATTATGCTCCTTGCCAACTGGTTTATCTGTCTATTGCTATTCTGTCTCACTTTTGAAAAAGAAAATAACACCAGACACATACCCATTTTTGGAAGAATTTCTTTATCAGCTCCCTTGAAGAAGCACACATAAATCACTAATCCTCTCTTAATCTATGAGAAAACAGTAAATTCAGGTTAGAAAGTAATCTATCTAGAGACAGTATTAAATAAATGAAATTTCACAATTGTTAAAAAGGTTAAATGTAAAGGACAAGAAATGTTTCCCAATAGATTTTATTACTTTTACTTTTTTGTTTTGTTTTGTTTTTAGTTTGCTCTAGGTACACGTACTCACCGGAGACAGAGGGAGAGAGGGAAAGTGAGAAATCACCCCACAGGAGGGATGGCCATGCAGCAAACCCTTCTCCATTCTCCTCTTGGGATTTTAGGCACACAGGCATAGGTTCCCAGTATGATTTTCAAGCCACTAGGTCCAGACTTGAACCACAAAGTCGGCCATGTGGAATCCAGCACATTAACCTCTATACCACCTGTTGGCCCTAGATTTTATTTTTAATTAAATATGTGAGAAAATAAAATCTTTTTCAAATTTCAGTTACTTCAGTTATTCTCTTTCAAAAATTAAGTTTAAAATACAGCCAAGAACAGTGACGACCACAAGTTATAAAATTATTAGGACTTGGGGCCGGCAGGTGGCATGGGCGCTGGACTCCCACATGGCCAACCACGGTTCAAGTCTCGGACTTGGTGACTTGCTTTCTCACTTCCTCTCTCTCTCTCTGTCTCTCTCTGATCAAACTGGAAAATAATAATGATAATAATAAATAAAATAATTCTTTAAAAAAAATTATTAGGACTTCCAAACAGCCTCCTTTCCACCAAGTAGAGCTGATAGTAAGAGCCTTGGTTTCCAGCCTTCCCAGCAATAGCAGCTGGCCTTGTGGAAGACAATCACTCCATGGATGGAGAGTGAGGGGTTGGTCCCAGGATAACTCAAGCTGACCACATCCACCATGCATCCCATTTCCACCAGTACCCACACTGCAATATACAATGAAATAATCACTCAATAATAGAATTTGTACCCTCGTGAGAATCCAGTGCCACTGCTGATCTGACAGGAGGCAGCAATGCAAGCAATGTGGAGTGGCTGCAAACACAGACAAAGCCTTGCTTGCTCGCCGGCTGTGTCTCTGCCACCCCTAACCCCGCCGCTGCCACCACCACCACCATCATGCATGCTTGGGACAGGAGGCCAACAGGTCATAAACTGGCATCAGCCTGTGGTGTGGGGGCTAAAGATCACTGGTTTATAGGGCTCCATTTATTCAATACCAAAGTATTCAAATCCACACAGCATATACGGCTCATGGATAAGCAACAATATGACTGATGTCTTTTGACATCATCGCTCTTTATTCCCCCAATCTTCTTATAGATAATGAAAATAAAGGTTTGATTCTATTTCTATAAACTCCAGGAAACTGACCAGTTTTTGTTGTTATTATCGTTATTACTTTAAATAAACATAATTAGGCCCTGAAAACTATGTTTGTAAATTCTACATCATAAGGCTGGTTGTTATCAAGATTATAAACTTAGTTATTTTACATAATGACCTGGATATTTTTTAGCTCTTTTAGGAAAGAGACTATATAGAAGAGACACTTGATACATGACTTCGATTCTGCAGTCGAGTGAATTATTAGATTTTTGATTCTATATATTGACCTGATTGGCTCCAGGAGCTGTTATAAAGATTAAATGAGCTAATATTTGTAAAGTACTTAAAAATAGAGCCTGGTTCACAGTTAAGCTATATAATAACTCATTACCTGAGTGCGTAGAAATAAATTTAAGAGCAGAGGCACAATTTGTTTTACATTACAACTTTCAAAGCACTTTATAGACTGTTTTGTCCATGACAAAGACTCAATTTATCTGTTCATTACATTAACACTGGACTGTATCTCCCAGCTCCATTTGTTTCCTAATGGTTTTCTATGTAACTGTAGTTCTGCATCTCACTGGATTTACCTGTTTTTGTTTGTTTTGTTTTTGTTTTTTTTGCTGTGGCCAGAGAGAGAGAGACAGAAAGTGAGACGTCAATCCCCAAGGAGGATGGCCATGCTGCAATGCTTTCTTCTCCATTCTCTTCTCAGGATTCTGGGCACCCATGCATACTCATGCACTCATCATAATCTTCAAGCCCTCAGGTCCAGGATTCGAACCCCACAGTAGCCATGTGGGATCTAGCACCTTAACCACCATGCCACCTGCTGGCCCAGAAGTTATTTTTAAAAAGGACCATTTGGTTCTGGAACAACAGGCAAAGGCTTCCAACGGACACCATAACAAAGAGCCAGCAAGTTGCAAGATGCAGGCACCAGCACTACTGTCACAGCCCTCTCCACTGGTACTGTTTCTTGCACCAGCTAAAATCTTAAGCATATTCATATCTGGACACTCCACAATGATGGAATTAAGTTCCTAATTGTTTAATTATTTATAGAAACAGACACAGTTCTTTTCACTTAGCACATGACGTCCTTATTATGGTATTTTCTTTTCATTTCAGTAATAGATCTATAGATTCTTTTCAAGTCACTATCATTTTCTTTGTAACTTCTTTGGAATGAAACATTTGAAATATATAGAAAAGTACAGATAATTCTCATTCCAGCTTTGAAAAGTTCTTTTCCCTAAAGAAAAACATTTAAGAAGAAAAAGTCTATGACAGCAAAGTTCCAAATGAATAATAACAAGCAAGTAACCTCTAAATCTTTTGACAATTAAAAAAAGTTCCTAAAAAAGTAAGAATTTTAAATAATAGAACATGGAAGATGTGTGAGAAATGGGGCCAGCAGGTGGTGTGGTAAGGCACTGGACTCCTACATGGCCAACCCAGGTTTGAGTTCCAGATCTGGTGGCTTGAAAACCACACTGGGCATCTATGTATGAGTGTCCCACATCCCAAGAGCAGAATGGAGAAGGGGTTGTGCATGACCATCCTCTCCAGGGAGTGATTTTTTGCTTTTCCTCTCTCTCTCTCTGGCAAGCATATGTACCCTATAGCAAAATCTAAACACACACAGAAAAATGTTGCGTGAGAAAGAGAATTCACTTTCACTATCAAATTACTTGTCAGCTCTTTAAATTGATTTAGTTATGTGGGTGGGAGAGAAAGGAAGAGCCTTTAAAAATAGCTTTTAAAGTTAATAAGTACAAACTAATGATTTGTAAGGTTGTAATAAAATAAGTACATTTTTACATAGGCAGCTTTGGCATGAAGAACATAAAAAGAAGCATGAAAGGAACCTAAATGATTAATAGTTTGGAATTCATAGAGCCAGGAGGTAACTATATTAAAAAAAAAAAAAGAAAAGAACAACAGAAAAAAGTACACTTCTGAGAAAAGGGGAAGAGGTAGAAATACAGGAATTATTGTGTTTATAAATATTTCCAAATCGGCAGAGGGTAACAGATTCTGATTTAAGAATAGTTCAGGGATGGTACTTGTAATAATGACTAGGATTGTTAAGTAATGCCAGATCTAGAACCCAATTCTGCAAAAATGAGTGAATGACAGTCTCCCACATTAAGGTTTCCAAGTTTTTTGTTTGTTTGTTTTGTTTTTTTAACGTTTTTGCCATAGGGCGCCTGCCCTCCAGAGACAGAGAGCGACAGGGATAGGAAAAAGTGTGAAATCACCCCTAAGGGGGATGGCCAAGCAGCAGTCCCTTTTCCATTCTCCTCTTGGGATTCTGGACACTCATGCACACCTGGTCTGAGTTTCCAGCCACTGGATCCGGGACTTGAAACTGTCGGCCATGTGGGAGTTCAGTGCCTTAACCACCAAGCTACTGGTTGGCCCCAAAGTCTTACTAATTTTTT
Organism: Tupaia belangeri chinensis; assembly: GCF_000334495.1. Lineage (NCBI taxonomy): Eukaryota > Metazoa > Chordata > Mammalia > Scandentia > Tupaiidae > Tupaia > Tupaia belangeri. The sequence continues at coordinate 9,263,613 of NW_006159844.1, read as the reverse complement.
TTCTTACACAAATTACTCCAAACATATTTCGGGGTCTTAAAGAACATGTTACTTGCTTTTGCATTAAGTGGGGGCAGGCTATCTGTAAATAGGGAGGTATAAAAGAGAAGGGCATACAGAAATGAATGTTTCCTTTGGAGAAAATGTTGGATAACAGTGCAACATTTTATTAAAGTAGTGGTCTTTGTTTCTTGGTTGAAAATAAGTCAAATTCTAAAACAACGTTTCTTGAAATAGAATTGTTCCTTGGGAAATCTCGTTTCTCTATTAAAATCAAAATCAATCAGTCAACATAATGGGAATCTGACCCACCTGGGCAGCAAGGAACAGATCCTTAACTCTAGAGGCATACCTAACCTGCACGCTCGAACCAGACCAGCAAAGATCGAGTAGCAAAGGGTCTGAGACGATTAGGCCTAAAGTCTAGCTCAGGTTTGCAGACCGTGGGAGGTGTTCAAATCCCCGCGTCCATCCACCGGAGCGCGGGGATGGGGTCTCCTGCAGAGGGCGAGGAGGGAGATACATCTGGTGCCGGGCACAGAGGTACAGGGCCGAAGAGGTAAGCGCAGGCAGGCAGGCTGGCTACTGCGAGCAGCGTGGGCCGACCCGGCCGGAGGTACAACACGCCCACAGCCACACGCTGCAGCCTCACGCAGCAGGCCTGCCCGCCTGGAAAGAGACGCGGGGGAACCAGGCACCGAGAAGACACGGAGGGAACCGCCCCTGAGAGTCGGAGGATAACAGGAGCTACCGAGCTGACGTTACCTCCACCCACTGCGCCTCAGCGTCCCCCTCGGCTGGGCGAACTTGCAGCCGGGCGTGCAGGCACTGCTGCAAAAGCGCCCGGGCCTGGGGCGTCCGGCAGCCCTCAGCCATGGCTGAAGCCAGCGCGGAGGTCCTACAGCTTCAGCAAGCGCGCCACGTAGGCTCCGCCCCGGAGTGCACGCAGCCGGGACCGGGCGGGGCGCGGTGGGAGGACCGCCCAGATCACCCATGACTCCGCCCCCGCGGGGGTGTGGCCTTTGCTGATCTCTCGAGGGTCCCGGATGTGCGACTTTCAAAGACAATGGCTAAACCCTCCTCGAAATTTGCCCAACTCTAGAAGGCGCTCAATGTATACTTTTAAACGTATGAGAAGAGTTCTTGGATCTATTCTCTATGCATGTTTTAACGAATCATTGTTCAGTTCAGAAATCTTAGGTTTCCAGATGTTGAAAATACTGTGATTTACTTAATTTGAGTCCATATTATGCCCGAATCAATTGAATATCAAAGCAAGCAGAAATGGAACTGAAAGCTATAAATTTTTCAAAAAATTTCCTTACCCCAATCAATGAAACAATGCTGTCTCCCCTACTAGGAATGCTATAAATCATTCTGATTCCCCATTTGCAGAAACGTGTTGGAATGCTAGGTGAATACACATTTGGAGATCAACTCTTTAGAAAACATCCCTGCTAAAAGCTTGTCCAAGAAAGCATGATTTGCCTTGCTACTAATATACGCATACAACATGTACTGATACACATAACGCTCTTAAATTCTGTGACACGTTTTCTGAAAGTACGTATTAGAATGTAAATAAAATCAGACAACGACTTGATTTTCTTTTCTACTTAACATATTCTTGAACATGCATCAGATTAGCATTTATTTTTCTTTGGGCCCGGAGGGTTTAGATGAAGAATAATAGTGTTACCATGATCGCATTACCCAGGTCATTGATTTGGGCTCAGTTGACACAATATGCCTATACATTCTGGTCTGTTGTTTTAGAAGATGACATCACTGACAGTGTTGCTATCCATATAAAGTAGTGTGACTGAAGAAAATAACCCATGCATAATCAGCAGTTCTTTGTACACAAAATTGAAGCTACGTGTTTGCTGGTTATCTTGCAGCCTGCCTTACACATTTAGTAAAAGGAAAAAACAAAATCTGACATTATCCCTGCTGCATTGCAGGGGTTCTGACATTTGTGACATTTGTCCTAAATGCACAGACAAGTTGAATCACTTAATATGTGCACCTTTATGTCATTATAATTATTGAGCCTCTGTTCTCTCTCTTACAGACTCGAGTTTTACAGATTTGGAAGGACCTTTGACATAGAAAGATTATGGCTAAAGAGCCATAACCCAGAATGAGAGAGGACTTTGGTGTATGGGTACAGGAGATAGGGAGGTTTACTGAGAATAGGATATATCGTTCCCACAGGTCTTTCCACAGTAAAGGGGCTTTAACAAATTAGGAAACTCTTGCTGTGGATAAATGGAGTCGTGTTGGTAGTGATTAGGCTTTCAAAAAAATCATCGATAACTTCAAGCCTTCCTATAGGGTAAGAATTTTCAGGGCATTATTCTGAGAATTGTGTTTGTAATAGATTGTGACTCACTTATTCTTTCCTTCTGCCTGCAGAGGGCAGTAGAGAGCAGGAACTGAAAAAGAGCATTTGCTTTCTGCCTGTTATTTTTTGAAAGCCTAGTTTCATTTAAGAGTTTAAGAGGGCAGGGCATACATGAAATAAAAAAAGTAAAATATAAATAAAAAATATTAGGAGGACAGAAGATAGAACTATGTCAGTAAGTCACAATGGAGGACTGATTCTTGGCTGGAGTGCTGAAATGGTACCATACATAGCAAAATTTTCACAGACACATAATTTTAATTTTTGTTATAAAACAATTATGCCCAGGATAGTAATGTTGAAGTGGAGCAGGTTGTACATTTTGCTTCAAGTTGAAAGGTAAAGGCAAAGTGTAGCTTTAAATTAGTTTTAGAGAAAGATAGTAGTTCATTGGAATATAAGAAAGCTTTGCCTTATGTTATATGAGAAATCACTCTCCGAGCAAGACTAATTCTTAAATAACTGCAAGGCTAAAAGGGGACCATTTGGAGAGTGGCTTAATCATAAATGCATTCTAGACCCACTGAAATAGTTTTGTTGTTAAGATGTTTTAAAATTAAAAAAAAAATTTCGGCCACAAGGCATGTGTACTCACTCACCAGAGAAAGAGAGACAGAGACACAGAAGGAAAATGAGAAATCACCCCCTAAAGAGGATGGCCATGCCTCAGTCCCTTTTCCTCCATTCTCCTTTTGGGGTTTTGGACACATATGCACACGCACCTGGCCTGATTTTCAAGCCACCGGGTGAAGGACTCAAACCACAGTTGGCTATGTGGGAACACCATGCCTAAACCACCACACCAAGTGCAGGCCACTGAGATGTTATTTTATATTGTTTAATTCATTCAAATTGGCTAACTCAAATTCTGACATTCAAAAGTATGTCACAAACACTAAATTTGAGAGCCACTTTTTAAAAATCCTTTACTATTGACACTAAGCTTCCTGCATATAGAGAGAAAGGACAGAGAAGGGAAATATAATCTGTGTCATAGCTTTTGGGATAAACAGAGCTTCTCCTAAGATTTAGTTCTAAAATGAGTCTCTTACTTGAGACTTAACATTGAGGTATGTTAATAAGTAGCAATTCAACTGGAAGAGACAAATGTTTGTTCCTACGGGAGGCTGGATAAAATCTAGAGTCCCACTTCAAAGACCAGGGGGTATTTTTTTTTTTTCAGTGCATAGTGAGATGATCTGAGTTCTGAGAAACTGGTTCACATTAAAATGCACATGAGATCAGGGTAGAATTAGAATGCTAATTTACTCATTTGTAATAAGAAATATTGTAATGACATAAAATAAAAATTCTTACATAGGGCATGATCAGCACCTTTCCCCTGCCATTAAGCATAGAATGCTAGATGATATTCAGAAGTCTTTTTTATTGATTTATTATGAAAAATACTTGGTCTATATGACCAGCATAGTACTTATATAGGCAGAGCAACACAGAAATCAGAATATTGCTGGGTGAATGAGGAGTCAGAACAAAGGGGATGAGAAAAACTGAATTTCTGTGGAAGGCATATGGTCACATATACTAATCATAGGAGGTGGTAAGAAATGTGAAGAACTATGGCTCTATAGCAAATGCAGTATCAGATTTTCTAGACCAATTTCTTAAGTCATCCTTTGATTAAAATTGAACTGCTTAATATAACCCAAAAGTGAAAGCAAATCTTCAGAGGTGAGATAGTCTAAATATATTGATCTGACAATCCTACTCTACTAAAAATTAACACATGAACTTTGTATACTTTTCCTGATCCTAATCAATTTTCTCACCCAGTCTTCTGAGACTTATTTAACGATGGGATTGGCTTATGGTTCAGTCCGTCAAGCATGTATTATTGACCAACACACTGTAAGTTAGAGATCAAAAGAGCAAAGAGTGAGGTTACACTTTTATTGAAAAGTGAAGGACTGGTTCTGTAGCTTAGCAGTTAAGGGAGTCAGATCCCACATGGCCAACCAAGGTTCAAATTTTGGCCCCAGTGGCTTAAAACACATGTTGGGTGCATGTGTATAGAAGAAAGGATTGCAGCAAGAACCTGCCGCCATCAAGGGGTGCTTTCTCTCTCTCTCTCTCTGGTGAGCACTCATACCCTTTGGCCAAAAATAAAAGACAAAAAAAACCCCAAAAAACCAGAAACAAAAAACAGGAAAGATCAAACTAGAACTATCATTTGGATGAATAGCTTTGCTGGTTCTATACAAAGGTGGGTGCAAGAATACCTGAAGAACCAGTTCAATGTCTTCTGTAGCATAGAAATAAAAAATTAGCTTACTGAACTTCAATGCAATGGCAAATATACTTTTGGCTTAGAAAAATGTCAAAGCAGGTATCTTAACAGGAAATGTGACATATGTTAAAGAGGTGGTGGGACCAGCAGTTAGCATAATGGCTATGTCGCTGGACTCCTATGTAGTCGACCGTGGTTCACGTCCTGGACCTGGTGGCTTAAAACTCACGCCGGGCGTGTGTGCGTGTGTGCCCAAGATCCCGGGGAGGGGAATGGAGGAGAAGGGATTTCGGTGTGGCCATCCCCCCTGGGGGGTGATTTCTTGCTTTCTGTCTGTCCAGCGAGCGCACGCGCTATATAGCAAAAAAAAAAAAAAAAACCTCTAAAAAAAAAAAAAAAAAGAAGAGGTGGCCAAAGAGAATTGAATGAAAGGAGACCATTAACCTGGTACTATGTGGAAAGGCTAAGGTAAACCAACAGGGGACAGTGAACAACCTAAGGCTAACAGCAGCAGGAAGCAATTACAATTTTAAAAGAGGAAGAGGAAAGAACAATTTCCTTCAACATCCAGCAAGAATAGTAGCTGGAGGAAAGACTCTTCCTGACAGGGCCTCTGATTTTCCATAGAGAACCACAGCTCCTCCCAACCTGCGGCCTGTTTCCCCTCTCCTCCAAACTTTTGATTTTCTGTTATTTCTCTCATTGGCTGAACTCAACTGAAAATTAGAGAGTAAGTCTTTTCAGGACATGAAGAATAGGCTCCCAGTTGTAGGGCCAGTCAGTGGCATGGTGGTAAAGGCAGGTGGATCCTGCATGGCCAACCATGTCATTCAAGTTCTGGACCCAGAGGCTTGGAAAACATGCCAGGCATGTATGTATGTGTGCCCAAAATCCTAAGAGAAGAATGGAGGAGAAATTGTGGCATGGCCGTCCACCCCAGGGATGCTTTCTGATTCTCTCTCTCTCTCACTTTCTCTGTCTCTCTCCATAGAGTGTGTGCACCCTATAACAACAACAACAACATAGAAGTAGGATGAAACATAGAATAGGATGCAGAGGATGAAGAGTGGATCTAGGACATATGGAGACTATTTGTGCAACAAAAATGTCAATACGTATCTTAACTCCTGCAGGATTATTTAGTTGCAAAATAACCCCCTCACCCCTATATGCCCAGTTCTTTAATTATAAGGAGTTATTTTTGTAACAATTAAATTTTGGATGACAGCGGTAAAGAATAATTATTTTAGGGACCAGCAGTTGGTATAATGGCTGTTGCTGGACTCCCATGTAGTCGACTGCAGTTCAAGTCCTGGACCCAGTGGCTTAAACTTGTGTCAGGGGTGTGGGCATGTGTGCCCAAGATCCCGAGAGGAGAATGGAGGAGAAAGGATTGTGGAGTGGCCATCTCCCCTGGGGGGTAAATTCTTGCTTTCTGTCTCTCTGTCTCTCTCTTTCTGGTGAGCACATGTGCTCTATAGCAAAAACCTCTCCCCCTCCCCCCTCAAAAAAGACTAATTATTTTAGTTTAAGAGTGCAGGATGAAGGCTGACTCCATAGCATGGTAGTTGAGGTAGCTAGCTCCCACTTGGCTGACCGTGAAACTGAATCCTAGACTCAGCAGCTTGACAGACATGCTGGGCACACACATACGTGTGTTTGTGTGCTGGTGTGTGGTGCTCAAAATCCTTAAAGGAGAGAGCGATGGAGGAGATGATATTGCAGTGTGACCATTCCCCACGGAGGTACTTTCTTCTTTCTCTCTGATAGGGAATGTACCCTGTGACCAAAAAAAAAAAAAAAAAAAAGAGTACAGGACAGGCCAGCCTTGTGATACAGCACTTAAGTGCTGTGCACAGGGAGCAGGGCCCCATATGGTTCAAATGATTGAAATCCTGACCGCAGCAGCTTGGAAAAAAATACTTCTGGCATCTTTACCCATAAGCCCCAAATTCTGACAGGATTGCAGCATAAGCATACTCCCATAGAGGGGTGCTTTCTCTCTCTTTCTCTCTCTTTCTCTGGTGAGTACACTCATACTCTGGAAAGAAATAAGAGTACAGAACAATTATTCAGGCAAATTAAATAATACTAACAAAACTATACTTATAAAAGTGAAGTTAAATGTCTTTTATTACATCACATCAAAATATGAAGAGAATGTTTGAGATAATCTTATTGGGTCTATGCTGTGTTTCTTTGGGTGGTGCCCCCAAAACAGCTAGTTAGCTGGGGACAGCAGATGGTGTAGTGGTTAAGGCGTTAGACCCCCACATGGCTGACTGCAGTTCAAGTCTTGGACCTGGCTCCTTGAAAGTCATGCTGGGTGCATGTTCATCCGTGCCTAAAATGGGGAATGGGGAAGAGGGATTGGAGAATGGGGAAGAGGGATTGCAGTGTGGTTATCCCCCCCGGGGGGGGGGTATGATTTCTTACTTTCCTTCTCACTGACTCTTTCTTTCCTATAAACACACACGCCCTCTGTCAAAAGCATTTTAAAAGAAAAGAAAGCAAGCTAGTTAATCTTCCACCAGGACATCTGAAACTGAGGTGTACAGACTCATGTGAATTCTGACTTCAAGACATTTGCCTCATGCAGTAAGACTCTGAGAAAGAGGAAACAAACATTTAAATAAGAGCCTGAAATCGAAGTCCTAGTAAAGATGATCCAAACCACACCCAGACTTTTTTTTTCTGTATATATTTTCTTTTTTAAATTGTAATTTCTGATTTACATATAATTGCTGTACATGTTTGTGGGGCACAGTATGGCTTTTTAAAGCATTATACCGTGTGGGGCCGGCAGGTGGCGTGGTGGTTAAGGGCACTGGACGCCCACTGAACCATATGGGGTCCTGCTCCCTAAGCACAGCACCTAAGTGTTGTATTATAAGGCTGGCCTGTCCTATACTCTTTTTTGTGAAATTTCTTCCACCAACTACGGTTTGAGTCCCAGACCTGACGGTTTGCTTTCTCACTTTCCCTATCTCTCTCTCACTCTGTCCCTCTCTGGTCAAATTAAAATAAATGTATAAATAAACAAAGTTAAGTAAAATAATTCTTTTAAAAAAAGCATTATACGATGTGGAATAATCAAATAAAGGATATAAACATATTCACCATTTCAGCCTTTAAGATTGCATTAGTGCATTCAGTCAAAATGTGTTCCACAGGAATTTTTGGAAGTACATATTAAATTGTCAGCAACACTCTCCACTGTGGTATCCTGTTCCGTAGCCTAGTCCCCTTGACAGCCAGGTGTTTTGTTATGGAACTAATTCTCAACATGGGTAGAAAGTGAAGCCAAAATCTTAGTCTAACGGCAGCCCCTTTTTATGAAAATATGAGGCACCCAAAAATGGTATGTCCCACCTAATACCTGAATCTTTTTTTTTAATGTCTACCATAAGCTACAGAGACAGAGGCTGGGAGACATAATCTTCAACAGAGTCCCAACACTGCAATCCACCCCCAGGTTCACCCATACCAGATCATGGGCACACATGTGGCGGGCATACTTTGGGAGGTCATGGAATGCAAACCTGGAACCCTTCCATCTAGGCCAGCCTTGCAGAATATCATGTCCCAGCACTGACCCACTGTCTAAGCCCTAAGTCTGTCTTTAACGTAGAGTCTACACAAACAGGTAGTGGACACATTTTAGCGTGTGACTTGATGTTGTTATTCTTGTGTTCAATTTATCTTTCTAATTCTTATTTTATTACTGTAACTTGGGCTAATGTGTTGCCTAGGTAACATAAAATAGCAAGTGCTTTAAACTCTGAGGCAATGATGCATATCTTTGGCAGTCTGTAGGGTTTCTCCAGGGAAGACTGATAAATTTCTTTGACTTTTGAGTTATTTTTTTCAGTGTATAGTGTTGTGATAACTTGGCAAAGCATTTCATGACCTTTTGAATATCTGTATATCTTTTAGCCCTTTTGCCAAATCAGGCCAGCAAAACCTTATTTTGAAGAGTTTTTCAAATAATTTTGGCACTTTTTTTTTTTTAAATTGTGGAAGAATTTGAATTGGGCAAAATTTTCTATATATCCTTTTAATGGAATACTGGCAGTTTTGGAGATTACCTGGTCCTACTGAGCTAACTAAAATGTGTTTGTCTGTCAAACAACTCTGTAGCAATGAAAGCTAACTCATTTTCATATTATTTCTACCTATAAAAATGTAAAATTTTTTTCAGGGAAAGTAACTGATTATTACTCTGTGGATATTGCCTTTTTTTTTTTTTTCATTTGTAAATTCATGCACTCGGTATGAATTTAAGCCACCAACAGGTCCAGGACTTGAACTGTGGTTGTCCATGTGGGAGTCCAGCAATGTAACCATTATGCCATCTACTTGTCCTCATGTCAGCATTCATTACCTACCTACCTCTAAATGTTTAGCACCTTGAATTTTCTTACCAAAAACTTATATATACATATTAGAATTATTTATTTTATTTTATTTATTCATTCATTTATTTTAATTTGACTAGACAGAGAGAGAGAGAGAGAGAGAGAAAGTGAGAAAGCAAGCCACCAGGTCTGTGCCCTGAATTGTGGTCATCCATGTGGGAATGTCCAGCATCTTAACCACCATGCCACCTACTGTCCCCCAAAACTTTAAAAATATTTTTTAAGGTCTATTTATATTATTTCTTTCACAAGAGAGAGAAAGAGGAGAGAAAGAGAGAGAGAGTGAGGGAGAGAAACAGGTATCCTTGACAAGGTCTTATCACACTGCTATCCTTCACTCCATAGCTGTCCAGTCGGCCAAGATCATAGGCATTTGTGCACCTGGTATGTTTCAGGTCAACACAGGATTTGAACTTCCATCTCCCATGTTGCTACAGCATTGCAAAGTGATGCCCTACCACCTGTTCCACCATGACAAGGCCATTTCTCTCATTCTCTCTCTAAACGTCTTCTATTTTAGAATAGAGTTAGAGTTACAGAAAAGTTGCAGAGATAGTGTAGATAGTCCCCACATACCCTTACCCAGTTTCCCCTACTTATTGTTACCATAACAAATTACCATGGTATACTTTTCATGACAAGGAAGCCGGCACTGCGAAGTTGGATTAACTCCACACTTTATTCAGATTTTATACTTTATTCTGATTTCATTGACTTTTCCTTAAAGTCTTTTTTTCTGGATACCATCCAGAATGCCACATTACCTTTAGTTGTCATGTTCTTTAGGCTGTGACAGTTTCTCAGACTTCCATTGTTTTTGATGACCTTGAGAATTTTGAGGAGCACTAGTCAGATATATTGTAAGATGCCTTTCTACTAGAATTGAACATTTTTCTCATAATTAGAAAAATGATGGGTTATGGTTTTTTGAGGAGTTTCACAGAGGCAAAGTGCCATTCTTATCATATCAAGGGGACTTGTTACCTGTCTTATTGCTGATGATACTGACCTTGACCACCTGGATATGGCAAGTGTTTGCCAGATGACTTCACTGTATAGTTACACACCAACCCCAAACTATATTCTTTGGAAACAAATAATTAAACACAGCCCATTCTCAAGCAGTAGGGAGTTAAAATCCATCTTCTTGAGTGGGGAAATATCTACATGATTCGTTCAGAATTCTTCAGTTCAGGTGATTCGAACTCTCCTTTGAACCAGTTGTACTATATTTCTGAGTCTCTTCTTATTGAATTAAATATTAATGAACACATCTTTGACAAATATTGATATTATATTTGTATGAAAGTTGTAATTTTATTCTCACTTAAAATTTATTCCTTCATATTTTCTACCAATAAGTATATCTATATCTTTATCTATCACGCCATAGAGAGAGAATGAAAGCAAGCGAGCACCGACAATGGGGCCTGGTCATACTACGATCCTTTTTCCTCCAGTTTTCCATCCTATCAGGATCCTGGGCAAGCATGTACACGTTTTTCAAGTTGTCAGGGCTGGGACTCAAACCCTGGTTAGCCATATGGGGTCTGGCTTCCTCTGTGCAGGGCTTAACCTAGAGGGGCCAGTCTATCTATCAATAAATATTGAGAATTTTTTTTTTATATAGTCCTTTGAAACTCCTTGGTAAATGCCATAAACAAATACACTCTTTTTGGAAAAATATATAAAATATTATTTAAAATACAAAATAGCAATTATTTTTTTCACATTGATTATATCAGTGGGGTTCTACAAACCATCAAATAACACACTGTAAATAGGAGAACCAGACAAAGCTTTATTTACAAAGGGACTACTTAGGAAGGTGTGGGTGTAGGGGAACCACAGGAGACAGTGTAGTTACCTAGAGCAGAATAGCAGCTGAGGTGGTACAATCCCCTTGGCCTGAAGAGACACAAAGGAGAGAGTCTGGAATCCAGAGGTAGAGGTTTGTATAAATCCTTGAGAAAAGGCGTGTGCCAAGAAGCACACCAACTCCAGACGGCTCTTTAGAGAGGGAGCTAGGAAAGTTAATCCTTGGCACTATACTCCATTTTTCTTCCATTCCCTGCCTGTGCTCTTCATTGGCAAAACCCAGAGAGAAACCAGAAAGCATGGGTGCCTGTTGATGTGACCCAGAGAGCTCAGCCTCCCAGGACAGACAGTAGGGTGGAGAACACTTGAGTGTGAATCTGGAGGGCAAGAAAAGTATACCTGGCACACTGGTTTGAGAGGTGGCAGAGGCTGCAAAGGAGACTCATGTATCAACTTTTTATTGGAAGATCAAAGTTGGGAAGACAAAGAAAAAGATGATGTCAGTTAATGTTTCTGGTAGAAATCCTTAATTTCCCCAAGTGTTTTGAAAAGTAAAGTTTGACTTACCTGTCAGTGTAGGAAGAGTCGAGGTCCCTGACCTCTCTTCCGACCTCCTTTTTATTCCAGCCATGGGGGATATGGGAAGACATCAGAGGAAAATAGCTGCTGGGATCCTAGTCTTTGGTGGAAATGCCTTCTTCATGGTCCAAGTCAGCAAGGCAGGAAGGGATGGAAGCATGACCTTTGAGGGACCATACAGCCTTGAATAAGAGGTATGCTAATGGGAGGCACTAAGAACCTACGTTTTTAGAGCTCTCCTGGAATCTTCTGAACTATTGGGGAAAGGGTTAGGAATCAGAAAAAAATTAACATTTAAAAATTGTATTTGGGTCTATTTTTTTTTTCTTTTAGAGAGATTTTTGCTATGAGGTAACTGTGCTCACCCGAAAGACAGAGAGAGAAAGTGAGAAATCACCCTTCGTGGAGAATGGCCACACCACAATCACTTCTCCTTTCTTCTCTGAGAATGCATGCACGCACACATGCCCAGCATGAGTTTCAAGCCACTGAATCTGGGTCTACAAACCATGGTCAGCCATGTGGGAGTCCAGTGACAGAACCACTATGCCATCTCCTGGTCCCTTGGGTCTTATAACTAGGTAGAATTCAGACCCTAGAAAGAAATAATGAATAGTAGAGATTTCAATAATGAATTGCTTGTATACACCTAAATCTTTGACTGCATTTGCTTGAGATGAAAAAGAAAGAGTAGTATTACTATTATCAGATGGCGGCTCCTTGATCGTTTGCTTCGTTTAGAAAGTGAAGCCAAAGCAATATTGTAGGTCCTCAGCATACTTGAGTAAGGACATTCTAAAGATCCTACAAATACAGAAAATTTCAACTCCAGAAATGTTGAATAATTGCATTTATGTGTTTATTCAATTGTTAATAAACATTCAATCACCATGCCAGACGCTGAGGTAGGTGTTGGAGATGCATGAGGAGTAAGACTGTTATTCTCCAGAGCTTAGAATTTAGTGGAGACAAAGAAAATATTAGGTAGCATTAGAAAAGCTGTGTCTCCCCCCCACCATTGTATTTGTTCCCTCCCTTCATACTCCTAATAGGAACGGACAGAAAAGAAGAGCCACATTCTAGAAAATCTGAACTAAACTGGGGTGTTGGGCCTTAACTGGAGAGAAAATAAGGCTTTTGCATTTGCAATCCAAATTGCATGGCATAAACTGGATTTTCAGGGTCATATCACCTTAAAGCAATTTTTTTTTTGTCCCCAGCTGACTCTGTTTAAAATACCTTTCTGTCTCCTTTCTCTTTTATAGCACTTTTCTTTTTTTTTCTTTTGGAGAGGTTTTTGCTATAGGACACGTGTGCTCACCAGAAAGACAGAGAGAGGCAGAGAGACAGAAAGCGAAAAATCACCTCCCAGGGGGGATGGCCACACCGCAATCCCTTCTCCTCCATTCTCCTCTTGGGATCTTGGGCTCGCACGCACACGTGCCTGGCATGAGGTTAAGCCACTGGGTCCAGGACTCGAACTGTGGTCGACTACATGGGAGTCCAGCAACATAGCCATTATGCCAACTGTTGGTCTGCAACACTTTTCTGTAGACATATTATGCTAAATTCATCCAAAATTTGACCCCAGGTTTGACTTCCCACTCCAGTTGTTTTCTTCCTTTAGGACACAATCAAAAGTCCAATATTCTTTTATTTATTTGTTTAGGTTTTTGCATAGGACATGTGCATGCCAGAGAGAAACAGAAAGAGTGAGAAGGAAAGTGAGAAGTCATCCCCCAGGGGGATGGCCAAGCCACAATCCCTTCTTTTCCATTCTCCTCTTGGGATTTTGGGCACACTTACATATGCACTCAGTGTGGGGACCAGCAGTTAGTGTAATAGCTATGTCGCCGAACTCCCATGTAGCCGACTGTAGTTCGAGTCTTGGACCCGGTGGCTTAAACTCACGCCAGGTGCATGTGTGTGCGTGCCCAAGATCTTGAGAGGAGAATGGAGGAGAAGGGACTGTGGTGTGGCCATCCCCCCTGGGGGGTGATTTCTCACATTCTATCTCTCTGTCTCTCTCTGTCTTTCTGGCAAGTGCACGTGCCCTATAGTAAAAACTTCTCAAAAAAAAAAAAAAATAGCACCTGCGCTTTGTGTGATTTTGAACCTACCAGGTCCAGGACTTGAACACAATTGGTCACGTGGAGGTCCAGTCCACTGTACTACCTGCTAGACTCCGAAAAGTCCAATATTCTAAGTCTGTGTTTAGCTGCACTCTGCTGAACATACAGCTGATTAAAGTCATTCCCATTAACTTGGGAAAGAAACTCTTTTTAAAAGATATATTTTTATTTTAATAGTTCCTTAATACAAATTAATCTCTAATTGGTAGAATGTGTGAGAATTACTTTTTGTGGGAAGAGAGAACACTATTTCTTAGGTCTCTAAGTTTGAAAGAGTTGCTCCTCTCAGCACCTCTTGGGTCTCACCTCCCAGTTGCTTCTCTGCACCATGCAATTTTAATTCTCTACCTGAAGCTAATCACTCCGATAAGCTTTCTAGCCTAAATTTAATGGACATTTTTCAGTTACCTTCCTTAACCAATCTGCGCACCCTATATCTTAATAAGTCGTCTTTTCTAACAGTTGACTTTTTTGTTTTTCTTTGCTCTCTTCTGTATGCTCCTTCGAGTCTCCTTCACAGGCCCACCTCCTCTGCTTGTCTCACAAGGACAGTATTTCAGCCTTGCCCTTGATTGCTCCCTGTGCATTTTGCCTGAAGTTTTCTCTCCACATGGTTTTAGTTACCATCCATTTATTCATCCATTCAATATATAGTTATTTGGCACTTACAATGTGCCAAATATTGTAAGTCATGTGGGTACAGCAGTGAACAGAACTACAAAGTCCCTGTGCGCATCAAGCTTGTTATGTAGAGTGGGGAAGACACAGAGTGCACAAATAAATACCTAATATAACATCAGATGTACGATAAGGGCCAGGAAGAGCTCTTACCCAGAGCAGTGTGAAGGGGCAATTATTTTCTTAACTGCTAGAGAGCACACTCGCTCAACAGAGAGGGAGATAGCACCCCCCAAATAGTGTGTGATCATGTCACAATTCTTTGTCCTTCCTTTTTCCATCCTGCTGGGATTTGAGGTGCACACATACATGCCTCACATGCTTTTTAAGCTGCTGGGGGCAGGATTCAAACTGCAAACTCTATGGGAAAGTTAACTCCTTTAACTACTAGGCTATGGAGTGGGTCCAAAGGATGACTTTTTTTTTTTTAGATGTTTTTGCCTTAGGGCATGTGTGCTCACCATAGAGAGAGACAGAGACAGCGAGAAGGAAAGTGAGAAATCACCCCCTGAGAAGGATGGCCATGCTGTAATCCCTTCTTGTCCATTCTCCTCCCGGAATCTTGGGCATGCATGCACATACACCCAGCATAAATTTCAGGCCCCTGTATCTGGGACTCAAACCACTGTCTGCCATACGGGAGTCCAGTGACATAATTCTACACCATCTGCTGGCCCCAGGGATGACTCTCAATAGGCCTCTAGGAGAGATGACAATTAAAGAGTCTGAATGAGATAAAGTATCTCTGTATATGCTTGTAAGTCTAAAATTTATCTCTTGGATGCAAGATACTTATATCGAAAAATCTATTAGGTGGACCTAGTTTCCCTCTGGAACTTGAAGCTTAAGGTGTTCATGACTGAACTTATCTTTCTCTTCTCTCCCTCTTTCCTTTTTTCCTTTCTCTCTTTCTGTGTATGTGCCCCTATTTCTGTCAATGGCAGCACCATCTGTCTCTCAAGACATGAATGTACGTATTTTCATAGTCCATCTATCATCTTTTGAATAGTTTTTATATTTGGAGAAATTCCTACCTTGTCCATATATACATCAGGACTCAAGTTTCCAGCCTTTTTTGGAGTTAGGATGTAAGAATGCCAATTAAATACCTTCATGTGGGGCTAGATTTAGGAATGAGCCATATGAATAAATAGGCTCTGCATGAGGTTTCTGTCTTGATGACAAAGCTTCTGGGCACATTGGGGTTTGAGACTGATGCAGAAATAGTGTTGCTGGGGGCCGGCAGGTGGTGTGGTGGTTAAGGGCGCTAGCTAGACTCCCACATGGTCAACCACGGCTCGAGTCCTGGACATGGCGGCTTGCTTTCTCACTTTCCCTCTCTCTTCCTCGTTCTCTCTCACTCTGTCTTTCTCTGGTCAAATTAAAAAAAAATAAAGTTAAATAAAATAATTATTTTTTAAAAAAACTTTATTTATTTAATTTTTATTTATTTATTTATTTATTGAGAGGCTTTTGCTATAGGGTGTGTGCGCCCGCCAGAAAGACAAAGAGAGACAGAGAGACAGAAAGTGAGAAATCACTCCCTGGGGGGATGACCACGCCGCAATCCCTTCTCCTCCTTTCTCCTCTTGGAATCTTGGG
>NW_006159844.1:9242552-9247697 GCF_000334495.1 Tupaia belangeri chinensis | reverse complement strand
GACTCAAACCGCGGTCGGCCATGTGGGAGTCCACCGCCCTTAACCTCCATGCCACCTGTCAGCCCCTAAATAAAATAATTCTTTTTTTTTTTTTTTGAGAGGTTTTTGCTATAGGGCGCGTGCGCTCGCCAACCAGACAGAGAGAGACAGAGAGACAGAAAGCGAGAAATCACCCCCCGGCGGGGGAAGCCACACCACAATCCCTTCTCCTCCATTCTCCTCCCGGGATCTTGGGCATGCATGCACATGTGCCCGGTGTGAGTTTTTTAAGCCACCGGCTCCGCGATGCGAACCGTGGTTGACTACATGGGAGTCCAGCGACATAGCCATTATGCTAACTGCTGGTCCCCCAATCAAATGATTCTTTAAAAAAAAAAAAAGAAAGAAAAGGTGTTGCTGGCATTATCAGTTACAGTAAAATCAAATTGCCAATATCTTGGGCTTTGTGGCAGCAACAGTAGCACCAGCAGCTGGTATCATTTACTGAAATAGAGAACACCAATGACAAAGTCCTGATCTCAGCACAAAACTGTTGTTCCAGGGAGCTTATCCTTGTACGTTCTCCAGTCATTCCAATAATTCTGTGAACTACTTAATATATTTTAGTAAGGGGCCAGCAGGTGATGTGGTGGCTAAGAGTGCTGAGCTCCCACGT
This sequence comes from Tupaia belangeri chinensis, assembly GCF_000334495.1. Classification (NCBI taxonomy): domain Eukaryota; kingdom Metazoa; phylum Chordata; class Mammalia; order Scandentia; family Tupaiidae; genus Tupaia; species Tupaia belangeri. The sequence goes on along the minus strand of NW_006159844.1, from coordinate 9,247,042 downwards.
GGCTGACTGTGGTTAGGCTTGCTTTCTCACGTTCCCTCTCTCTCTCTCACTCTGTCCCTCTCTGATCAAACTGAAATAAATAAATAAATAAATAATTTAAAAAATGTATTTTAATAAATCAGTTTTTGGTTAATCCAGCCAGAATGAAATCTACCATTTGCAACAAACAACACTAACTGATACAGGAACCCTCACCTTTAGCCTCTCCTTCTACCTCAGTCTACAGAATTTGCAAAATTCTATCTTTTTTCTTCCCCATTTCCACTTTCTTTTTCAGACCGCATTATCTATGACCTGGATTATTTTAGCACTGTCCTCGTGACCACTCACTTCCAGTTTTGACGTCTCTGTTGTCAGCTTAAAAAGATAAACTGAATCAAAGTACCTAAAGCAAAAGGAGTTTATTTAGCCATAGGTTTAAGGACTATACCCAACATGCAACCTGAATAAGCAAATTTAGGTTGTCTCAAACATAGACATCAAGGTCTTACAACCCTCAAGTAGGCTTTTATTTTTGTTAAAAGAACTATTTGTTTAATTTTATTAATTATTATGATTATTTTTAAATTTGCTGAAGGACATGTGTGCTCATCAGAGACAGACAGAGAGAGAGAAAGAGAGAGAGAGAGAGAGAGAGAGAGAGAGAGAGAGAAGCAAGCCACCAGGTATGAAAGAAAGCTGCCAGGCCTGGAACTGGAACCATGGTCGACCATGTGGGAGTCCAGGGCCTTAACCACTATGCCACATGCTGGTCCCTCTCAAGCAGGCTAATAGGCAAAAACTAGAGAGCATCAGGTAGTGTACTGGTTAAGGAACTGAATTCTCACATGGATGACCAAGGTTTGAGTCCTGGACCTGGCGTCTTGAATCACGTTGGGCATGTGTGTGTGCGTGCCTAAGATCCCTGAAGGAGAATGGAGGAGAAGGGATTGAGACTTGGCTATCTCCCCCAGGAGTGATTTCTCACTTTCCCTCTTACTGTCTCTGTCTCTCTCCAGCAAGCGCATGCATGTTATTGCAAAACCTTAAATAAATAAATAAATAAATAAGTAAATAAGTAAATAAATAAATAGTAAAAGATAAAAGCCACAGCTGGAGGGGCTAGAAGAAAAGCTATTGTACCAGTTGTTCTAGAACAATTATCTTTGGATATCTTGTCAGTTCTACATTTAAGGGGCAGTCTCTGGGCAGATGTTTTTTGTAGAAGTTGCCCTAGGGTCAGGTCGCAGGGGTCTTTGTGCAAGTTTACGGTTCTGCAGAGTCCTTTGAATAGCTGATTTTGTTATCAGCCTTGCTATTGTGATGAAACAACCCTCCATGGCCTTCCTGGCTCTGTTTGTCAGGGTTAACACAAATTGCTTTGTTTTGATTGTGACAACTTTCACACTATTGTGGCAGCCAGAGTGATCTTTCTAAGATGCAAATCTCATTTTATCACTTTCTGGCTTAAGACCTTTCAGTGACTTCCTAATGTCCTCAGGGTAACGTCTCCTTAGCAAAGGCTCTGAGTCCAGTCCTGGCTGATCTTTCCAGTGGTTTGCTCCTACTTGCTTCTTCCACCTCTGCTCCAGTCACACTTTGTCTTGTGCTGGACTCACAGCAATGGGATCCCTTGGGATATTATTAGAAATGCAGAATCTCAACTCTACTTCAGATTTACTGAATTTGAATAATCATTTGAATAAAATCACTAAGTGATTTGTGTTGTGATGTTTAGGAAGTGGTGCTTTATAGCACTGTGCTCTCCTTCCCAGGCTTTGGCACATTCTCCTCTCTCCGTTGGGCTCTTGCCCTCAGTAATATGCCAACACAGTCTGCAGGACTCAGCCAGATGGTCCCTCAGGCAAGAAAACTTTTGTGACTGGTGAAGCCTGGCTTGGAGAGCATTCTCTTCTTACTCCAAACATGGCTTTTATTTCCTTGCACTGTAATTACCTTTTCCCTCCCTTTTATTTCCTACCAAATAGAGTTTTGCATGTGTGCGCACGCGGTGCTTCAGGGTTAATCTGAGAACCGTAAGAAACAAAACAAAACAAAATGGATTCTTGCATCCTGCCTGTAGAGATTTTTTTTTTTTAGAATTATTTTATTTAACTTTACTTATTATTTATTTATTTATTTTAATTTGACCAGAGAGGGGCAGAGTTGGGGAGAGTGTGTGGGGAAAGTGAGAAAGCAAGCCACCAGGTCAGGCACTCAAACCATGGCCAACCATGTGGAAGTCCAGTGTCCTTAACCACCACACCATCTGCTGGCCTCCACCTGTACAGATTTTAATTAGTTTGGGTAAGTCCTAGACAGTGGAATTTTAAAAAAGTATCCTAGATAATTATAATGCGAGGCCAAATTCAGACTTTCTGCTCTAGCCTTTAAACTCTTAAGGACAAGGATTATGTCTTGTTCACTCTTGAAGCCCCAGAGCCTACTACAGTGCCACCTATATACACTGTACTAGTAAGTAATTATTGCTCATATTTTCTTTTCTTTCTTTCTTTCTTTTTTTTTGGAGAGGTTTTTGCTACAGGGCGCGTGCGCTCGCCAGAAAGACGGAGAGAGACAGAGAGACAGAAAGCGAGAAATCACTCCCCCAGGGGGGATGGCCAATCCGCAATCCCTTCTCCTCCATTCTCCTCTCGGGATCTTGGGCACGCATGACACGTACCCGGTGTGAGTTTAAGCCACCAGGTCCAGGACTTGAACCACGGTCGACTACGTGGGAGTTCAGCAACATAGCCATTACGCTAACTGCTGGTCCCCTATTATTTTATTTTATTTTTTTTGCCCATATTTTCTCAGGGATTTGGAATAAGGTTATGTTGTGTACATACCATCCTCTTTTATACCCTAACCCCTTTCACGTGTTAGCAGCTTGGCAGCTCATTCATCTCATTAAAACAAAGAGCCACTTAAAAAAAAGTTTATTTTGGAGCTGGCCTTGTAGCCTGGTAGTTAAGGGATCTGGGTTCCACATGGCCAATTGCAGTTTGAACCCTGCCCCAGCAGCTTAAAAAACATGCCGGATGCATGTGCATGTATGCCCCAAGTCCCAACATGATGGAGAAGTGGAGGAGAAAGGATTGTGGTGTGACCATATTTCATTGGAGGGTGCTTTCTCTCTCTCTCTGATGAGTACATGCATTCTCTGGCAGTTGAGAGGAAAAATAGTTTCTTTACTTGTGGAGGCACAGGCACCCCCTGCAGGTCTTCATGTCATCAAGACTTAGCCAGTCTGGATCACAGCCTGGTGTGTATATGGAGGCCCTGGTATATGAACCCTGAACTTTCTCATGTGGATCCAGTTACATTCCTGTTTTTTTTTTGGGGGTTTTTTTGGGTTGTGTTTTTTTGCCCCCCGCTATAGGGCGCGTGCGCTCGCCAGACAGACAGAGAGAGACATAGATACAGAAAGTGAGAAATCACCCCCCGGGGGGATGGTCACGCCGCAATCCCTTCTCCTCCATTCTCCTCTCGGGATCTTGGGCATGCACGCACATGCGCCCGGCGTGAGTTTTAAGCCACCGGGTCCGGGATGCGAACCGCGGTTGACTACGTGGGAGTCCAGCGACATAGCCGTTACGCTAACTGCTGGTTCCCCCACTATCTTTTTTTTTGGAGAGTTTTTCTCTATAGGGCACATGTGTTCACCAGACAGACAGAGAGAGACATAGAGACAGAAAGCGAGAAATTCCCCCAGGTGGGAATGGTCACGCCACAATACCTTCTCCATTCTCCTCTCGGGATCTTGGGCATGCACGCACATGCGCCCGGCGTGAGTTTTAAGCCACCGGGTCCGGGATGCGAACCGCGGTTGACTACGTGGGAGTCCAGCGACATAGCCATTATGCTAACTGCTGGTTCTCCTATACCACTATCTTGACCAAAGAGCTACTTCTTGAAGAAAAAACTTGGGCTAGCACTTAATGTCTCTAGTCATCTTTATATTCTGTCCTCGAGCCATATTAATATAATGAAGCAGGTTTATATAATTGAATACTAATAGGCACATTGTTTAGAAAGCCTTCATGCACCAGTTCCACAAAGCAAAGTCACTGATTTTTTTGTTTATTAACCTCTTGGGTCCTGAGAACTCAAAATCATGAGGAAGTTGATGAAATAGACACAAGTAGAAGGAGTAGATTTTCTAAAAGTTAACTATACATGGTTTTATAGGTTAAAAATACATTTGACAGGAATTTTCTGAATTCTATGTTGCTTTTTATTTTTTTTTTAGACCACAGATTAGTTTATTTTTAACACCCATCATGCCATGAATTCATAGGGAAGAGGTTCCAGTAGCCCAGGTTCCTTTCCATTGGTTCTCACAAAGTGTGCTTTTCTGGGTGGAGCAGGCGGGCACTTTAGTTGAACCCAGGTACCTTTCTCTTTGGCTTCTTTCTTTTTCTGGTCATTTTCCTTCACACGTTTTAGGAAGCTATCTCTGCTCTTAGAATGTTTAATATGCTCAATACGCACATTGATTCTCTTGGCAA
>NW_006159844.1:9218297-9242330 GCF_000334495.1 Tupaia belangeri chinensis | reverse complement strand
TTTCCCTTTGTGTTCGTCATTTTGGTTAATTACTGGAAGATGGCGGTTCCGGCCAAAAGGAAGGCCTATGTTGCATTTTTAAAAATTTAAAATAGCCTCTTTAAAAATATCTTAAATATCTCATATAGTGTTTTATACATAAATATAATGTTGTGATGTTCATACGTAATTTAAATTTTTTTAAAAAGAATTATTTATTTAATTTTATTGGGACCAGCAGTTAGCATAATGACTATGTCACTGAACTCCCATGTAGTTGACTATGGTTTGAGTCCCGGACCTGGTGACTTGAACTCACACTGGGTGCATGTGCATGCATGCCCAAGATGCCAAGAGGAGAATGGAGGAGAAGGGATTGCGGCATGACCATCCCCCCTGGGGGGTGATTTCTCGCTTTCTGTCTTTCTGTCTCTGTTTTTCTGGTGAGCGCACATGCCCTATAGCAAAAAAAAAAAACAAAAAAACAAAAAAACAAACAAACAAAAAAACCAACCAAAAACCTCTCCAACAACAACAAAAAGAATTATTTATTTAATTTTATTTATTCTTTCATTTATTTTAATTTGACCAGAGAGAGACAGAGAGAGAGAGAAAAAGTGAGATAGCGAGTCACCAGGTCTGGGACTTGAACCATAGTCAGCCATGTGGGAGTGTCTAGTGCCTTAACCACCATGCCACCTTCTGGCCCCATTCATATGTAATTTTCAGCAAATATCTTATATTGGATGTCAACTGTGTAAAACATTGTTGAAAAGAAGTACTGTAATTGACAGGCTTCTTTCCGTCCTTGAGGAGTTTACAGTAGAGAGATGGAGCAAAGTACATAAAAGAGTGCCCAAACTAGACCTCATAAAAGAGGTAATCTAAAGCATAGGCAGAGAGCTGTAAGGAACAAACACAATGTGGCCAACACCTTCACAACATCTATAAATTCCAGTGTATGTTTATGTGCTGTTATTTAAGCAGGTCTAAGGAGGGAAAAGAGAGTCACCCTCTATAGCTGCCAGATTTCCAAAGTACAGTTTTTGTCTCTAAGGATCCTGTTTCATTCAGTAACTTTCCTTCTTATTAAAGTGAGCTTTTCAGGACCTGGGACAGTGTGGGGAGGGGCAAAACACCATCCCCTTCTCATTGCAAGACCACTGAGAGCCACAGTCTGCCATCAGTCCCACCACTCCCTCTCTGGGAAAACTGTTCAAGATCCAGAAGCTTAAAATAGGGGCCATTCAGACCAGCAGATGGTGTAATGGTTATGTTGCTGGACTCCCACGTAGTCGACCACAGTTCGAATCCCAGACCTGATGACTTAAACTCACGCCAGGCATGTGTGCATGTGTGCCCAAGATCCTAAGAGGAGAATGGGGGTTGATTTCTCACTTTTTGTCTCTCCAGGGAGCACATGCACCCTATCGCAAAAAAACTCTCTTAAAAAAATAAATAGGGGCCATCAATTAAAGCTTCCATATACTTAGAGTTTTTTTTGTCATATTCCAAGTGAGAGAAAACAACCCCACCAGTCACCCAGGAAGCCTTTCGCCATGCCAGTTAACAAGATTTTTAGGGCATCAAACTACTGTTACTTTCTTTCTATAAAAGTTAGTCACAAGGGTTAATATTCCTTCCTTTCTGAAGCATCTTGTAATTAATATCATGCATCTTTGGAATTTCTGGATAGGATATATGCCTGTGGTTTAGAATGGTTTGTGGAAGGCTATCTGGCTCCTTTAGGGACTGAGTGTGGATTATGGCGTGAATACCATGCCAAGTGAACTGACTCGATAGTTCAATTGCCTTGATGTCCATAGAACCATCTGTTGATTGACATCTATTGATTGCTGGATAGAACTACCCAAATAACTAAATAGCAAGGTACTAGCTCAGGGATACTATGTGGTCCTGTATACATTAGGTGCCGTGAGCCCAGCAGGTAGTGTGGTGGTTAAGATGCTGGACTCCCACACAGCTGACCATGGTTCAAATCCTGGAACTGGAGGCTTGCTTCTCCACTGTCTCTGGCGAGCGCACATACGTGGTCACAAATTTAAAAATACAAATAATAATAAATAAAATTAAATGAAGAATAGAAAAATAAATTAGGTGCTATAATATGTTGCAAAAAGCTTGAAGCAAAATTTGAAAACCATGGAAGAAAGATTAATATTGCTATAGCTATTCTAAAATTAAATACATTATGACAGGCAGATTCTTAAACACGATAATTGTCTTAGTTCCATATTTTAGTGACAGCTTAACCCATAAGTATTAAAAATATACACTTAAGAGGTATCTTTATGTTAAAATATCAAACTCTAAATGTCTTTACATTTTAACACAAATATGACAAGATGAGTGCCTTGTCATCTGAATGTTAAGTTTTATTCATACCAGTTAAATAATTTAGGTATTATCTAAATAAAGGGGGTGCTCTGTCCAAATGCCTTATTAGAAGATTCTATGACAGAAGATTCAAATCCATGCATATAATTGATACTCCTAGCTTCAATTATCAAGGATTAGGAATCACATGTGTACCACTTCATCCTACTAGGATGACTATCATTTTATAAAGGTCAAGTATCAAGTCTGAGCAAGGATGTGGGAAAACGGAAACCTTTATCCACTGCTGATGGGAATGTAATATTGTGAAAATACTGGGTTGTCGGAATGTGTCATGACTTTTCCAGTGACCCAATAGAAAAGTTTGATGGTTTCTCAAAACATTCAATATAGAATTACCATTTGAGCCAGTAATTCTACTCTTAGACATATACCTAAAATAACAGAAAACAAGGACTCATACAGACACTTGCATATAAATGTTTATAATAACATTAGTCACAATAGTCAAAATGTAGAAACAACCTAAGTGTCCATCAACAAATGAGTGAATTTTCAAAATGTAGTATATGCATATAATGGAATATAATTTAGTAGTGAAAAGGAATGCAGGACTGGCTCCCTAGCATAGGTAATGTGCTGCTCAAGAGATGGAGCCCACATGGCAATTGCGATTTGATTCCCTGGCCTGGTTGACCTGAACTGTATGGGGCATGTATGTGAGTGTGCAAGATCCAGTGGGCTGCAGGACTGGAGGAGGGGATCATGGTGTGACCAGAGCCTGTGGAGGGTGCTCATTTCTCTCTCATTCTCTCTTTCTCCCTTTTACTGTCACATTTATGTCCGCATGTATCATGAATCAGAGAAAAAAACAGTATAACAAAAAAGAATGCAGTTTTGAAGATACAACATAGATGAATCTTGAAAACATTATGCTAAGTGAAATAAGACAGTCATAAGATCAATATTGGATAAGTTCACTTATATAGAATGTCTAGAACAGGAAAATTTAAAGAGATGGAAAGTAGATTGGAGATCACTAGGGCCTGGGAGAATGGGGAATGGGGTGTTATTATTTAATGCATACAGAGTTTCTTCTTAGAGTGAAGAAAAGTTTAGGAAATAGTCATGATAGTTGCATAACGATGTGAATATAATTATCGCTACTAAAATATACACTAAAAATGGTGAAAATGTCAAATTTTATGTTATATAACTTTTTTTGACCACGATGAAAACAGTTTTAACAAAACACATTTACAACATAATCTATTGCTTGTTTACTTGCAGCTCTTTTATTATAATACTCATAGATCTATCTATAGTATAGCCCAGATGTCTCTCCAGTACAGAGACTATAGGATATAAAAGCAGAGGGTATATTTCTAGTGGTACAACTGACAAATTACGTTCCTTATGGATTCAGAATTTAAATTTAGTTTCCTGAATTCAGGTTTTGTGTCCTTTCTGAAGAAGAATCCTCACTAAACGTTGACTCAAACAGAGCAAGAATGGACTTCTTGAAAACCTTTTTGAAGTTCTCTCCAATAAATAGGTAGAGTGTGGGAGAAAAGACAGTATTGAAAGAAGTGGTTAGCGCTGTAAGTACCAGAATCAGTTCTGAAAGTAATGACTGGTTCTTGGTGAGAATTAAGCTCTGGTGTACATGGTAGGGCATCCAACACACGAAGAAAGAGATAATGGCAGTCATCATGACTTTGAAGGGCTTGCTGGATTTACACAGGCCTCGTTCTTTCATCTTGCTGGCTACACTTTTGTAACAAAAGATGATGATGAAGAAAGGCAGAAGGAAGCCCAGCAAGAAGCGACTGGTGAAACAGGCTATATGAATCCATTGCCTTAATGTTTGCATCTCTTTGCTTTCCCAGTTGGTAGACACAGCATAGTTATTTCGGCAGGTCACTGTTCCTTTATGGTCACGATGTGTCTCCCTGAAAACCAAATAGGGCAGGCTGAGAGCAGTCGCAGATATCCAGACTCCCAGGATAATGCTGCAAGCCCAGCGTGGGGTGCGGTGCTGCTGGGACCACACTGGGTAAAGGGTGAGAAGATAACGATCAAGACTAATGCCCGAGAGGAAAAAAACAGAAGAGAACATTCCCACAGACAAAGTGGCATTGAAGACCTTGCACAGTGCAGTTCCAAAGGTCCACTGATTGTCTTGAAGAAAGGAGGTGGCCATAAATGGCAGAATCAATGTTGAAATAAAATATGAGAGAATGAGATGAAAAAATAAGAGAGTATTGACAGTCTTTTTCATCTTGAATTTTAGCACCCACAAATAGAGGCCATTGGCGATTGTACCGATGCTACATGAAATGAACAAAGAGAGGGCAACAATCATTTTTGAGGCAGGAGCTACAAGGTAAGTGTTTCTTACTAAAGTAGACACATTGATCAGGTGATTGGTAGAGTTGATCAGATCCATAATTACCTGTGGAAAGAAAAAACCATGAAAATAACAACAACAACAAAAAAAAGCAAAAGAAAAGGTTAAATGTAAATAATAATGTGTGCTTATTAATAGTTTAAGATAGTATAATAGTGACAAACATCCTATGTCTACAATATACAAATAAAATATTTTCTAAGGGCTATGCTTTTGTGTTGTATGAGGAATTAAGATCAAATAAGTCTGAGCACCAAAGCCAGGAATAATAAAGATGAAAGGAAATGAATGTGTGCAAGAGAGAGAGAGAAAGAGAGAGAGAGATTGGGAGGTTTTGACAATTGCTAAATAATTAGCTGAAAATCTTCCCTTTGGACATTAAGCAGAAGTCTGACCCTTGTCAATGGGCACAACTTCTTGAATAAGGTAATTTGACAAGATTTGATCAGGGCAAATTTTGCTAATGGTATAAATTGGAATACAAAAATAACAACTGTTGTGTTGTAAAAGAAGTTACTGGTTTTGTAGATTAGTAAATTCACACAGGTAACAAAGCTATTGCCACTTTTCATTTCATTCAGCTCATGAGAAAAAGAAGGAATAAGAAGGAAAAAGGGTGTAAAAAAATTAGGGAAACTTTTTCAAGAAGTGACGTCTCATTGAATACTGACAACAAAGCAAATCTTTGCATTAAAAAACTAAAAAAAAAGCTGTTGTAAATTAGCAATCATGGGATACTTTAATTAGATTTCTTTCATGAGCTAACTATATATTAAATACATTATCTAGTATTTTAATACTCAGCACATAACAGTAAGAACTAATTTTTTTTTGGTAGAGAGATTTTTGCTATAAGGTGCGTGCACTCGCTATGAGAGAGACAAAGAGAAAGAAAGAGAGAAATCAACTCCTGGGGGGATGGCCATGCTCCAATCCCTTCTCCTTCAGTCTCCTCTCAGGATTTTGGGCATGCATACACACATGCCTGGCAGGAGTTTCAAGCTTTTCCTGGGACTCGAACCATGGTCAGCCATGTGGGAGTCCAGCAACGTAACCACTACAACATCTGCTGACCTCAGCACTTACTTTTTAATTTTTTTAAAACTAAACAAAAACATTCTAGGGAACCAGCAGTTAGCGTAATGGCTATGTCGCTGGACTCCCACGTAGTCGACTGCGGTTTGTGTCCCGGACCCGGTGGCTTAAAACTCACGCCGGGCGCGTGTGCGTGCGTGCCCAAGATCCCGAGAGGAGAATGGAGGAGAAGGGATTGCGGCGTGACCATCCCCCCTGGGGGGTGATTTCTCGCTTTCTGTCTCTATGTCTCTCTCTGTCTGTCTGGCGAGCGCACGCGCCCTACAGTGAAAATCTCTCAAAAAAAAAAAAAAAACATTCTAAGAATATACAGAAAGAAGAAATAATTGTTGTTTAAAATCACAATTGTCATAAATTAATTCTGCCTTCTAAGTGAGTTGCAAAGTTTTGCTCTAAAATAGAAAAATGGTTCTCTTTCAGGAAAATATCTTTGTAATCTACTTTGGTCACATAAAGTGGAATCTGAAGGGTATGGAATGGATAGTCAATGGTGAGAGAAAGAGTGAGGCCTTGAGAAAGAGGCTGTGTGGAAGTCCTGGGACCTTGAGAAGAAGAAGGAGTGTGAGTGGTTTTAAGAGAGGGCATACAGGAAAACCCCTGTGGGAGATTAGCTGTCCTGAGGAGGAGAAAACAGAGGAGATATTCTGAGAAGCAGAAATGACATAGGGGATTTAAACAATGGCACATCTAATACTCAGTTTTAGTCTATGTGCTGTGCTTCGATGTGGGGGAATGTCCCCTCTCTCCATTAATCTATAATATAATTGTCTTGTATTGATGGTGGTTCTGCATAATCAAAGAAAAAGAGCTTGTGTTCTGTATTTGAGATGAAATAAGGTGGTCAAAGAAAACCTACAGCAGGTGGTAAGATGTGAGTGAGATGATGAGTATCTGGAAACTAGATAGATTTGGGGGCATAAATTAAAAAGCAGAAATGAAAGCCCCAAGAGAATTTCCAGTTACTGTGTGTATAGTCTGTGTACATCTGTGTTCTCTCTGTATTGATTCATTTGTGTGTATGTATGTGAGTATTCGGTCTCTGTATGTTTCTCCATGGTGTATTTTTATCCATGGGAGGTGTGTATAAAGCTGTGTGTGTGTGTGTGTGTGTGTGTTTATGTGCCTGTGGTCTGTTTATGTGTATATGTGGTTTATTTGTGTAATCTCTCTGTGTGTAGTATCTGTATGTGTGTGTCTACAGTCTTTGTGTGTTTATCTGTACAATGCATTTATGTATGGTGTTTGTGTATCTGTGCTGTGTGTGCATAGTCTCTGAATGTATATGCATATGAGAAATTGGGTACCTGAATTATAGGAAAGATTCTCTTTAAACATTTATTTATTTTTAATCTTATTTATTATCATTATTCTTCCATTTTGACCAGAGAGAGCGGCAGACAGAGAGAAAGGGAGAGTGAGAAAGCAAGTCACCAGGTCTGGGGCTAGAACTGTGGTTGGCCATGTGGGAATCCAGCACCTCAACCACCAAGCCACTTGCCAGCCCTGAAAGGCTTTTTTTTCTTTTTTTTTTTTTTTTAACTATGTGCCTGAACTTTAGAAAGTCATCTGAAAATAATGTATTGAGTAAAATTAAAGTAAATTTTTTTCTGATCAGGGCTGGCAGGTGGCGTGGTGGTTAAGGCCCTGGAGTTCCACATAACTGACCATGGTTCAAGTCCTTGACCTGATGGCTTGCTTTTTCACTTTCTCTTTCTCTGTCTCTCTCTGGTCACATTAAAAAATAATAAAATACATACATAAATAAATAAAATAAATGATTCTTAAAGTTTTTTTTCTGATCAATGTTTACAGTGGTTGTAAATATCATATAAAGTTTCCTAAAATTGATTTATTGAATATAACCAGGTTTCCTCACTTGTAAATGCCTTGTAAAATGGTTTTAAAGTATATGAGTATAAATAAATGGGCAGAGCTCAAGCTCTGGCCTCCCACAGTCTTGGGTTATCTTACATCTACCACTCCCAATTCCATGACTTTAGACTTTTAACTCTTATTTTTAAAGAGAGGCTTTTGCTATAGGGTATGTTCATTTGCCAAAGAGACAGAAAGTGATAAATCCCCCCCCGGGTGTCTGGCCATGCCACAATCCCCTCTCCTCCATTCTCCTCTTGGGATTTTTGGGCACACATGCACATGCACCTGGCATGAGTTTTTAAAATTTTTTGAGAGGTTTTTGCTATAGGGTGTGTGCGCTTGCCAGAAAGACAGAGAGAAGCAGAGAGACAGAAAGTGAGAAACCACCCCTCAAGTGAGATGGTCACGCCACAATCTCTTCTCCTCCATTCTCCTCTTGGGATCTTGGGCATGCATGCACACACGCCCGGCATGAGTTTTAACCCACCGGGTCCGGGACTCAAACAATGGTCGACTATGTGGGAGTCTAACGACATAACCATTATGCCATCCACTGGTCCCAGACTTTTCTCTCTTTAAGCCTTTCACCTTCTAACCTCCTATAAGTTTAAATGAGGACTAAGTGAGATAATGCATAAAAATAACATAGTTTCCTTCTTAGAATATAGTTTGTGCTCAATTATTCTTTACCTATTATTTTGCTCAACTTATTGTATTAATGCTAGGAAGAGTCCCATTCCGCTTTTTTAATGCTGCAGGTAACTTTTCTTCCCTCTCCAAGGCATCTGTACTGAATTCTAGAGTACCTCCAAGGATTTCTAAAAAATATAAAATCCATCTATTTGGGTAGAGCTTTCAGATTTAGAGTTACTTTAATGCTTTAAAAAAAGTTTATTTATTGATTTCTTCAATGAAGGAAGGAAACAGAGAGAAAGAGAGCAGGGGGGCACTCCCAGTAGGGTCTTCATGACCCTACCCCCAGCCTCAGCCATCCAGGATCATGGGTACGTGCATGGACCCCTGCATGCACAGGGAGACCTCAGGACCCAAATCCAGAACCTTCCCAGATGGCCTCAGCATCGTGGAGCATTGTGTTATGCTGCACCACCATGGCTGGACCTACTCTGAGGCTTTGATATAATGGTATCTTTGGCACAAATGATTTTCAGGAAGACTCCATCTCCACTTGGAGACACTGAGCTGCTGCTGGAGGGGAGGGCACAGGAACCTCAGGAAGCTGATCTGGAGTCAGCCTACAGGGTCTGTCCATATGACATGACTAGCTGACTCACTCTTACCTCAGAGCTGTATTTTCATGCAGGATGATCCTTGGCAGGCCAAGGAGACTCTACATTAGCATTCTTCCCTGGAAGGACAGAGTTCGAAGATCAGTGACACTTTGCCTTCATTTCATCTGCTTCTTCATACTGATGTTACTCTCCAACCTTTAACCCACCTTTACTGAAAATGTCTGTGAAATCTTTTTGTTCTTCCTGGTTCCTTTTTCTGTGGAATGTATTGCCACAGGGGTGGAGATAAAAAGGTGAGCACTTCTTCAAATTATTTCTCCATTTTAACAGAGGAATTAAAAAGTTCCATAAGCAAAGTCATTCTATGTAAGGTTAATAAGCTCATTTCAGGTGTTAAAACTCTGATTAAAAATTACCTTCTCATATTCAGTCATCCCACCAGGCACCCACTCTGCCTCAATTCCAGAGTGTTCATTAGCATATGGACGAATGGTGTTGGGTACATGGGGAGGTGGTAAATATCAGGCACAGACAAAAATAGAATCTGGAAATGAGCTACCTAATCTTGCTGGAGAGAAAATGTTTGAAAAGAAAAATTTAAACACTGAGTTTCACATTAAAATGGAATATATGAAGAGAAGTCAAAGATGTACATGATTTTGTTTGGAAAAATGAAGACTAGTAGGCAGCAAAACCTGCATTTGCACAGTTGCTAAGAATGGTTGGGAAAGAAAACAAAAAAAACCCAAAAAACAAAAAAACCAGAGCTGGATACTACATCCTAGAAGATGCTCTCATTACAGTATAAGAAACCCTACATCACAGGTGTTTGAGCCATTACTGACTGAGCTCTACATTTTCTATTTTCCTCTCTCAAGCCATCTCTAAAAATTTTTTGGATCCACCTCTGTACTGACCCGAGTGTCCTGATTTCTTTGCTGCTTGCTTTCCTCTTCATCTCACCACTGCCAGTGGAGAAAATACATCAAAACTGCTGCGTAGTTTCAGTGGTGAAGAGCTTGGGAATCAAAACTGTTACACAGTCTATGTTATAATTTTAAAGTGGTCACTGCTAAGACTACAGTCTTGTTAAAAATAGGCCTAAGATTTTATTAGGTGGTCGGGAAAGTCATGAAGTCTTTTTCTGTGTTTTTCTATGCAAAAACGTGTCATGACTTTCCTGACAGCCCAATAGTTCTTAATTCATTTCTGACGGTGACCTTCAACCTAAACTCTGATATTCTTTTTCAGGTTGAGTTTTCAAACTTGTTAGTTCATTTTGAAAGGAATTTCTTGCCAAGTTTTCATACCCTTTGGGTTAATTCACAGATCTGGAAGCAACCTGAAATATTATTTGGTCCAAACCCACTAATTCTGAAGATTAACAAATTGAGATCCAAAGAAGTTAAGTGGATCCCAATAGGTTTTCACCAAGAAAAGAGCCAACCAGCCAAGAGCCCTTTCCTATACTACCTCATTAGAAAAAAAGGGAATTTGGACCAGGTTCTTCCTCCTCTTACCCCATTTTATATTTCCTAATTCTACAGTTAGTGAAATTTACAACTAACATATATACTAGGGAATAGTGCTTAGTTTTTCCCCCAACACATGCGTTAGAGCAAGTACCACCACTAGGTGGCCTAAAATACAATTCTTCTATAACTCACCTCAGAAATACTCTCACTAATGAATTTTTTCCACCAGTAGGTAATTAAGCTAATGATATTCTCTTTGCTGGAAAATATACAGATTGTGTTTGAGGAAGTAACTTTTCTTCTGTGGCTTTGGTGATGTGACACCCTTTGGTTCACGTTTTGTATTTCAAAATAAGTCAGGTGATTTCAAGAAAAGAACTCGTAGAAATGGAAACCGTTTTTATGTTGTTTTGCTACAAGCACAGTATGAAATACATAGAATGCAGGAGCAGATAGTGTTGCCTAATCAAATGTTTGTAAGATTAGAAACTCAGAAATGGGTATCATTTTTAGAGTTAGAAGAGACCAAAGAGTTAATTCCATCCAACACCTAGTGTCTAAGTGAAGAAACTAAGATTCTCAGAGATATTTAAGAACTTGTCCTAGATTCTGTGATCAGTTAATAAAGAAGTTGGGTAGAAATAATATACTCAAAATATTGATGTGCTGCTTATGACACTCTGTGGATCACATAGAGCAGTACAGGAACAAAACCCTAGCTATAAATCCAAATTCTGCTCTTTACCACATGCATAACTTCTCTGAGTCACAGTTTCCTCCTGAAACATAAAACAACAACAACACATCCTCTGAAGTATCCTTGTGGGATTAAGTGAGATAGTATACATAGATAAGGGCTTAGCACAGTACCTGGCACATGGACAGTATTAGATAAATGGTAGCTAATATTAATATTAGGTAAGTGGTAGCAGAGAATACCAGCAAGCCCACTGGGCTGGAGCAAATCTCTGAGCAGTGAAACTCAAGAAACATTTATTGAATATCTATGGTATGACAGCCAGTGTTGGAGACTGGGGAACACAAAGTAAATAATTCAAAACAATTACCCTTAACATTTGTAGTTACTGAAGAAGATAGTACCTGACCTGAATACTTTAGGGATGTTGGGGAGAGCCTTGGAAACAGTGCGCTTAAAAGCATAGCCAAAGAGAACAATGTCTCAGCTCCATATCCCAGCATCAGGGGAATAACAATGCAGGCACTACTACAGTGGTTTCCAGCCTGGCTAAAGTCAGAATCACTTGGAGATCTTTAATAAACAATCTAGATAACATGTATAATATCCTCAACTGGACTAGTGTGAGGTGTATTCATGTTGGGTAAAATCACTTTACAAGCCAAGAGATATATTGTGATTGAATGTATAACATAAATAAAAAATTAATTAAAACAAAATCAAAACAAAACAATCCAGAGTGGGCCGGTCAGTGGTGTGGTGGTTAAGGCAGAGGATCCCACATGGCTGACTATATGGTTCAAATCGTGGGCCCAGAGGCTTGAAAATCATGCCAGGCACAGGTATATGCATGACCCAAATCCCAAGACAAGGATGGAGGAGAAGGGATTGTGGCATGGTTATCCCCTCTGGTGAGGAGTGCTTTCTCACTTTCTCTTTCTCTTTCTCTCCCTCTCTGTCTCTCTCTCTTTCTCAGGGAAGTGCATGGACCTTATAGCAAATAAAAATAAAAAAAAACCCTCAATATTTCTGTAATTTAATTAATTCATTCAGTATTTACCAAGTATTTACTATACTTCAAGTACTATTCTTGCCACTGGGAATACAGAGTAAATGAGAACTGTGCTCACATGAAGGTTACAGTCTAGTGGGAAGGGATGAATAATAAACCAGTAAATAAACATGTAAAGAAGAGAAACACTATTGTGCTATGCAGAGCATTGAAACATGGAAATGTGATAAGGGACTAGATGGCTACTTTAGTTGGGCCAGTCAACAAAGGCCACTCTGTGACATTTAATGAGATTGGAATGACATGAAGCAACTGACTGTGCCGTGATGAGGAGGAAGAACTTTGCTCTGGACCTAACCCGAGTCTTGCTCCATGTCTGTTTGTTCCATATTAGCCTCTTTCTACTTCCTGTCTGTCTGCTCTTGCTTTCCTAATTGCACCTGCCCCGTTATAACACTCTTCGGTTCATGAATTCAACTTCATTCTATGGTTTTTGGCTCGGGTTCTCTTCGTTGTCAAGTTCTTATTATGATAGGTAGCATTCCTTAAATAGGAATTCAGGTTTGTTCAGGGGACTATCTCCTGAGATTTGCTCCCAGCAGGTCCTGTTGGATATGACCCACCACACTGGGCCTTCCATGTCCGAACAGCACTCCCAGAACTACAGGCGGGATATACTGGAGGAGAGGCAGGAGGCAGGGCTGGAAGTTGGCCTAAGGTCTTGATTATGAAAGAACTTGGATTCAGGTTTTATCTCAAGGGAGAAAGGGTTGGGCTTAGTAAAGACCACAAGTGGAGAAAATAGATGTTTTAAAGGAGTGAAAGAGTTATAGGTTTGGATCGATTTGTTTATCCCCAAATTCAGACCCAAGGTAATTTATTGAGAGTGAACAGGAGTAGAATATAGGGAAATGAGGAAGGTTTAGAATTTCCTATGAAAATAATGAGACATATAAAAAATTAGTAGCATTATGGGTCTGTTTAAGATTAGGGACCACGTATTTGTAGGTCTCCACTTCTAGGAAGGGAGGAAAATACCTCATTATGCACATTTCAAACTCTGAGTCGCTCACTCTGTTCCATTTGCTTCCAGCCTTGTTATAGGAGTGAAGCGGATTGTCAACATAGTCAAGGTTGATGGTTTCCGAGCTAATACTACCAGGAAAGGCCGATAGCTGAGTTGAGGTTGTCAATAAGAGAGCAGTAGAGGTGACATTGCTAGGATTTAGGAGGAATAGGGATCATGCAAAGCCATGGTGAGTTTGCCAGACAGGAAGAAAGGGAGGGATTTGAGGGACTGGAGGGCCTAATGCAAGCAGAGTAGTAGTATTTCTATAAGTAGAAGTCTGGTGGTCTGGTATGGGATAATGGAATTTAAACTTCTTTTTTTTTTTTTGGAGAGGTTTTTGCCATAGGGTGTGTGCGCTCGCCAGACAGACAGAGAGAGACAGAGAGACAGAAAGCGAGAAATCACCCTCCAGGGGGATGGCCATGCCACAATCCCTTCTCCTCATTTCTCCTCTCGGGATCTTGGGCACGCATGCACATGCACCCGGCGTGAGTTTTAAGCCACCGGGTCCGGGACTCAAACTGCGGTTGACTACATGGAAGTTCAGCTACATAGCCATTACTCTAACTGCTGGTCTAAACTTCTTGAGGTGTAGCTGTTTTGAGTGATGTCAAGGACTCCAGAGTGTGGTGAAAGCAGTCATTACAATTGGAATTGTAATGAAGAAACTTGAAACCATGTATTGGGTGGTCTTTACCTTAAAAGTAGTGGGCAATCACTGAATTATTGCTATTATTTATCTTTTTTAGAGAGAGATTTTTGCTATAGGGCACGTGTGCTCGCCAGAGAGACAAAGACAGAGGGTCAGGAAGCAAGAAATCACCGCCCAGGGAGGGATGGCCATGCCGCAATCCCTTCTTCTCTCGGGATTTTGGGCAAACAAGCACATATGTCCAGTATAAGTTTTAAGCCTCTGAGTCCAGGACTTGAACCACGGTCAGCTACGTGGGAGTCCAGTAACATAAACATTACACCATCTGCTGGTCCCACACTGAAATGTTTTAATTAAGGAATAATACGATCATAGTGATCATTTTAAGATAGCCCAGCTTTTGAGGTGGGGAATGGATTAATGAAGGGTGAGAATGGAAGTGGGGAGATCATTTTTGGTTTGGGTTCCCCAAAGGCAGGCCCTAAAACAGGGATTCTAGGACAAGTAGCTTATTTGCTAAATGATCCCAGGAAACCTGGTATGAGCTGGGGGGGAAAGGCAAGAGCAAGAAAGGACAAATTATTAAACAAGCCACAGCTGTGGGTAATTAACGCTTCATTCCCAGAAAGAAAACTCTCAGAAATGGTGTAGAACATATGCTGGGTTCCCACAGCTGAGGTGTGAAGAGTTGCGCTAGCTACACATCAACCCCTGTCTGTCACTGGTTGAGAAATTCTTCCTGGGGGTGTTAATTTCTTGGTTCTTCCTTTGCCAAACACATGAGCAGAGTAGAATCCTGTGGCCAAAGAAAGCTTTGGGGTTGAGGGGGGAGTAGGTTCAAGCAGAAGGAAGTATGGCTAGCAAGTACTGAAATAGTAAAGAAAAAAGTCATAGGCAGGTATCAAAGAGGATCTGCTCCATCTGTTAGTACCGGCACGAGAGAGGTGGCTTCAGTTAGGGTAGTGATAATAAAGCTAGATGTCAAAGGATTTAAGAGGTGCACATATGCTAACTTTGGTGCACATTAATTTCATACTCTCCATTTTGTTAACTATATTTATAAGCGTTCCACATTTTAAAAAATTCTTTTTAAAAGTAATTTGTAAGTCCAAGATATCCCCCAAAGAAAAATAAGGCCTGATACTCTTATTTCTGACTCAGGATACAAATTATTAGGTTGTTGGGAAAGTCATGGCCTGTTTTTCTATGTTTTTCTATGCGAAAATGCCTCACGACTTCCCCAATGACCCCATATAGAAAGGTGAAAATCTAAGGCAATGTTGCACAATAGAAATAGAATGTGAGTCACATAAAAACTTGTAGAAGCTACATTTAAAATGTAAAGAGAGAGACCAGCATATGGTGTATCAGTAATGTCACTGGACTCCCACATAGTTGACCGTGGTTCGAGTACCAGACCTAGCAGCTTGAACTCCCGCCAGGTGCGCGTGTTCGTGTGTGTATGTGTGTGCCCCTGACATCCTAAGAGGAGAATGGAGGGAAAGGGATTGTGGTGTGGTCATCTTCCTGGCTGGTGATTTCTCACTTTCTGTCTCTCTGTCTCTCCAGTGAGTGCACATGCCCTATAGCAAAAATCTCTCTCTCTCTCTTAAAAAAAAGAGGAAAATAGAAAAAAATCTCAATAACATGTTTATTAAAAAATTATCATTTGAATAGGTAATGAATACAAAAGTTATTAATGAAGGGCCAAGTGGTGGTGCAGGGATTAAAAAGAAGACACTCTGTGAGACAAAATTTCGGACTTGTGTTCAGAGACCTCCCTGAGTGTGCCAGGCATGTGTGTGCCCATGATTCAGGACTGGCTGAGGCTGGAGATAGATTGCAGTGTCAAGATTTTATTGAGGGCGCTTCTCCCAGAAGAAGAAATAAACTTGAAAAAATAGTGATAAGTATTTTACACTTTTTTTTTTTTTTTTTTTTTGGTGTTAAGTCTCCTCTCCATTTCTTAATCCTGTCAAGAGTTTGGGTGTGCATGCACACATGCCCAACATATTACTCAAGCCCCCAGGGTTTGGATTTGAACCTTGGTTGTCCATGTGTTATCTCGTTCCCTTTACTACTAAGCTATGGGACCAGCCTCCTAAAGAGGTTTTTTAAAAAATGTTTGACTCACTAGATTTTTTGCTATGATATATACATGTAAATATCTATATATATTTTCATATTTTTATTCATTCTTTCTGGTAACTTTCCATTTAATTATGAGGACAGAAATCTGACTGGTTTTTCCTATTTCTAAAATCCCTTCCAGAGGGCCTGGGGTAAGTCACTCCCATAGACATTAACCAGCCATTTTAGCCCATTTGATAACAGAAATCTTACTATATCCTGTCCCTGGCATAGAATTCCTATAATGGATGAGTCACACCCACAATCATTAACACCACCATTTTGACTTACCAATAACGGACAGGACTCTTCTAACATCCTGTCCTTGGGACAGTACCTTGTGACTATATGTAAGCCCCCTTATCTCTGTTATTAATTCCTTCCCCAAACCTACAAGCCCCTCTTCCACTGTCCTGCCTATTTGGGCTAGGCAAATGTAGAGCTTTTCACTAAATTCTCTCACTCTCCAAATCAAATCAAAGGAACCCCTGTACCTGATCACCCTGAAGAGAGAGGCATGATTTGCCTCCTCTCCAGCCTACGTCTCGCAATTTCATGCTTAGAAATAAATCACATTAATTATCATTTTTGTAGAGTTGATTATTTCTGTTGACAAAGTGGTGGCCACGAAGGGACCGGAAAGAAACTGAAGTTCTTCTGAGGGGTTGTTTCAAACCTGGTGCCTGGTACTAGCCCAATGGGCCCTTTGAGCCCCCTCTAGCTCCGAGCTTTTCTTTGGGGGAGATTCAGTAAGTTCTCTGGTCCAGGACCTATCCAAATTTGGTAGACGGTCTGGTTAATTTCTAAGCTGGATTGTTGCTTGTTTGTCTGTTCTTTTTTTGTCTGGTTTGGGTCTGTCATTTTTTTGTCTGTTTTGGGTAATCTAGGTTTGCTCCCCTCTGAGTGAGGGGTTGCTATTTGCTCTCCTCCAAGGAAGGGGTAGCAGTTTGCTCCCTCCAAATGGAGGGTAGTGGTTTGTCCCCCTTGAGTGGATAAGTTAGGGAAACCTAACATTTGAGATTGTATTCTAAAGGATCTTCCTCTTTTGCCAAAAAAGTAAATAAATAAATAAATAAATAAAAATAAATTAAAAAAAAGGTGACTTGGGGTTAAAATTTCCCAAGCGGAGAACTTTTGATATTTCTAAGAAAGTATTTTTGCATGCTAAGTTAAAAGACAACAACAAAAACTAGGGTCTCACATTAGGAAAAAGAATGGAAAACCTCCTTTGACTGGTATTTAAAGTAAACAGAAAAAAAAAATGATAAACTTACCTGCCTTCCAAAAATTTATTAAAAAATACTTGACCCGCAGTTAGCGTAATGGCTATGTCGCTGGACTTCCATATAGTCAACCGCAGCTTGAGTCCTGGACCTGGCGGCTTAAACTCACGCCGGGCGCATGTGTGTGCGTGCCCAAGATCCCGAGAGGAGAACGGAGGAGAAGGGATTGCGGCGTGGGCACCCCCCCTTGGGGGTGATTTCTCGCTTTCTATCTCTCTGTCTCTCTCTGTCTTTCTGGCGAGTGCATGCGCCCTATAGCAAAAATCACTGGGGGGGAGGGGGCGGGGAAATACTTGAGACTTTCTCGGAATTAAAAGGGTTAACAGAAGCTGCTTTGAAAACTTTTAAAAAGGCACCAGAATCTATTCCTTCCTCTGCTCCTCCCTATCCTTTACTCCCCTGTCCCTTCAAGTCTATCTTTCCTCATACTCCTTTTGCCTTTCCCCTAATTAAAAAATATTTAGGAGATATTATGGAGGGAAATAAAATTATGGTTGTTCCTTTTAAGGAGAAATCCCCTGGACACTCTCAGGAGAGCCAAATGTAAAGTATTTACCATGGACAAAGGCTGAACTAAAAGCCTTAATATTGAGATTTCCTGACCCGCCTAAAGACCCTATTGGGCTTACACAAGAGTTTGAAATAACCCTTAAAACCTATGACCCAGGATTTTCAGATCTGTATCAGCTAACCCAGCTTCTAGCTCAGGAAATAAGGCCAAAAAATGGTTTAAGTGAACAGATTGGAAAAACCCCTTAGATGATTTTAATAGAATCAATACAAAAGTGAGAAACAAATGCAGAGAACTTTTAGACCGCCTCTGCACTGTTCTGCCTCAAGTTTTTCCTAAAGTTATAAATTGGACAAAAATACAACAATGCAAGATCCACCCAAATGAGTCAAAACCTGCCTTTTTTTCTAGATTTGAAAAACTGTTCAAACACTATTCAGAAATTACCCCCTAAAAACTTCAAAAACAGTAGAAGTTAATACTTTGTTAATACTGGTTTCACGCTCGGTTTAGATGAGAAACTAATGACCTTGGTCAAAAGGTACAATGTGGCTTGGGCATCCCTACCCACGAGCCAACTCATTACATTAGTTGACCAATTATTTCAGACAATGCATAAAATAAAAAAGGATATGACTTACAAAATTATAAGCCTACAATTGAAACAGCTAAGTAGACAAGTCAGGGAACCACTAAATCACCAACCTCCCAAAAATTCACAACAAACACAAAAAGAGAAAATTTTCTATTACTGTGGGAGACATGACATATTAACCAACACTGTAAGAAACACAAACAAGCTCTTACACAGGGAACTTACAATTTTTGGGAGCTTCTAATCTGAGCCTGCATTTTAAATGTGGCATTCCATCCTGCGAATCATGTAGTCACACCACCAGACAGGGCCGAGGTACCACCAAGACCTTACTTTACATAAATTGTAAAACTCTCTTATGGGAACGGAAATAATGGGCATACTTTCTAAAACTTAAAAACACATCCTGTGGTGACTTTGCAGCCCTGTCCCCATAGCAATTTAGCAACTCTTAGTGACCTTGTAGCCCTGATAACAGCCTAACAACTCTGCTTGTTGCCGCAGACACTGAGTTAACCCTTTTTCATCCCTAGGGTGCTCAGGGCTTTTCATTTATGACTAGTTGCTTTGTTTGATCCCTTCTAAAAGGTTTTTTTCAAATATTTAAAATCTTAAACTGTTATCACTAACATTGTTTTGTTCTGTATTGAAAAATTTGTTTAACAATATATATTTTTTTTGAGAGGTTTTTGCTATAGGGTGCGTGCGCTCGCCAGACCGACAGAGCGACAGAAAGGCAGAAAGCGAGAAATCATCCCCCCAGGGGGGATGGCCCCTCGGCAATCCCTTCTCCTCCATTCTCCTCTCAGGATCTTGGGCTCGCACGCACATGTGCCTGGCATGAGTTTAAGCCACTGGGTCCGGGACTCAAACCACAGTCGACTACATGGGAGTCCAACGACATAGCCATTATGCTAACTGCTGGTCCCTGTTTAACAGTTTTTATTTGTAAAATACATATCCATAAACTGCTGGTATGTACCAAAAGCTATTGCTATGAGTCAAAAATTCTGATAAATGTCAAGTCCTACATATGAAGTTACAAGCTAAATGGTGTCAGATTTCCCAGGCAAAAGAACAAGAGATAGGCTTTGACAAGCCTGAGGTAATCCTTAAAACAACAAACAAAATGTGTTCCTTATCTAATTAAGTCAAAGGTAACAATTTTCTAAACACAAATTTATTTTTAAAAAAAGAGAGAAAAACAAGATAGAAAGAAAACAGTAAATAAAAAAGATGTGGAAAGAAAGATATAGGTATTCAGGTGTATTTGTTGCAAAAAAAAATAAGGTTAAAATAAAAAGAACATTTTAATATAGAAGGACTTTTGTATGGTAAAAAAATTTTGTCCTCAAGTAAGATGGCTGGATTATTCCAAAATAAAAAAAGTAAAAGGGGACACATAATCAAGGTATAAGCATGTCACAGACGGTTTGAGTTATGTTAAAGAAGGCCTGAGAGGAGATTGTAAAGAATTAAGGTTTTATAAAAGGATTTATGTATGACAGATGGTATTGAAAGGTTTTTACCGGAGTGTTATGGAAATGGCGACCCCAATCAACCACAATAGTCAGTTCTTGATGTAAAATACAAGAGGCTTTATTGCTAGCGCGCTAGGACTCCACTCCCAGTCATACAAGACATGGCTAAGAGTGAAGTCCCGAACATAGGAGTATTCAGGTTATATAGACATGTGTCCGTGGGATGAGGGGAGGAAGCAAGATAAGGGATTACAAGGTAATCTTATGACGACCATTTGGTCAGGCTTGCAGGAACATTTGATCTGGGTTTCTGGGGCTAGCAGAAGGGAGGGATTTTACACTACAAAGGTCTGGGCTAGCTTGCCAGACTAGTTTGCAAATGGCTCTGGGCTCCCAGCAAGGTGTTAACAAATTACCCCAGGTTTCCACAACTTCAGCAGCATCTGCTTTAGTACAGAAACAAAAGAGGCAAAGGTTAGACTTTACCTTTGTAAGACAGGCTAATCTAATTTTATTCTTACAGTATCTAAGGTGGCCATGAAGTGATGGCCCACACTACTTGGCACAGAAGCACAGTCTTAATATGATGATGAGAGACCAAATTTGCTAGACTCTAAACTAGTACTATTAATAAACAAGGTAAACATATTATAAATCTGATTAAAAATATAATAATACATATAAAGGTTTCTTTGGTTGGTTAGGCTGTTTCATGCTCTCTAACTCTGTTTACAATATAATCTTTGTGCATTTTTATTGTATATCACCTGAAAATACTATGCCAGATACAGGAAGAGGAAGAACAAAAATTCATTTTTTCCCCTTGCCGAAAAGTAATTGGCTGTAAAGTGAGGTCAGTCAGACAAGTCCTTTCCTTAAGACTCTACTGCCTATAAAAATGGATTGCTATTCCTAGCGCTGTGGGACCTGACTCCTAGGAATGAGCCTTCCTAGCACCACGGAACTTGTCAATTTTGTGGCCTAAACATGCATTCAGAGGAATGATTTTTGTCCAACACGGGGACTGACTGCTTTTCCTATTTCTAAAATCCCTTCCAGAGGGCCTGGGGTGAGCCAAAGACATTAATAGGCCATTTTGGCCCATTTGATAACAGAAATCTTCCTACATTCTGTCCCTGGCATAGTATCCCTGTAATGGGTGAGTCATATCCACAATCATTAACACCATTTTGACTCATTGATAACAGGACTCTTCCAAAATCCTGTCCTTGGGATAGTATCTTGTGACTGTTTGCAAGCCCCCTTATCTCTATTACTAATTCCTTCCCCAAACCTACAAGCTCTTCTTCCACTGTCCCACCTATTTGGCTAGGCCAATGGAAAGCTCTTCATTAAATTCTTTTACTCTCAAGTTCGAGTCCTGGACCTGGTGGCTTGCTTTCTCACTTTTCCTCTTTCTGTGTGTCTGTCTTTCTCTGGTCAAATAAAAATAAATGAATGAATAAATAAAATTAAATAAATAATTCTTTTAAAAAATCAAATAAAAGAAACCAATGATCAACCTGGGAGATAGAGATAGAGATAGAGAGAGAGGGGTGTGTTTTACCTCCTCTCCAGCCTAGGTCTCACAATTTCATGCTTAGAAATAAATCACATTAATTATTATTTTTGCAGAGTTGGTTATTTCCATCGATAATTATATGCTATTGTTTTCCATATCAATAAACTATGTTAACAAATATACAATTCTGTCATCAATTTCATAGTTGTTTTATATTCCATTGCAGAGTATTTTGAGGATTAAATGAGATAAAATATATGAACATAACTGGCATGCCAGAATATAGTAACTGACATATAGTAATTAAAATAAAGCTTCAGGGGCCATCAGGTGGCATAGTGGTTAAGGCGCTAGACTTCCACATAGCTGACCATGGTTCAAGTCCTGTACCTGATGGCTTGAAATTCATGCCAGGCACATGTACACACATCCCCCAAATCCCAGGAGGAGAATGAAGAAGGGATTGCAGTGTGGCTGTCCCCCAAGGAGGTGATTGTTTTACTTTCCCTCTTGCTATCTGTCTTTCTTTGTCTCCAGCAAGTGCATATGCCCTATGGCAAAAACCTTAAAATAAATAAATAAATAAATAATAAAGCAGGCGAGCAAGTGGTATAGTGGCTAAGGTGCTGAACTCCCACGTGGCTAACAATGGTTCGAGTCCTGGACCCAATGGCTTGAACTCATGCCATTTCCTGGAGAAAATGACATTGTGGTTTGGCCATCCCCCCTGGGCTATGGTGATTTCTTACTTTCTTTTTCTCAGATTCTCTCTGCTTCTCTGGTGAGTGCATGTGCAAAAGTCTCTCTCTAAAAATAAATAAAGCTTCAGAAAATATGTGATACTAAAATTTTGGTTTCACATAGCCAGCCTGCTTGTGGACATTTCCACACCTATCTTTACTAGCCAGCTATTATCATACCGACAGTCTCTTGCTGCCTTAAAGCAAGATCTCTATGGAGAATTTCTTCATGCATTAGGACCAGAAATCCTGTGTTTCAGATATGACAATAGACACCAGAAAGAAGATTGCTCAGGGACCTAGACAGAAGGTACAAGCCACAAAGAGTTTCTCTCATAGCAGATAATTTTTTTTGCTCTTTAGAGAAAGACCAGGAGACTCTAGAAAAAAGAAAATCTTTTAAAAGATGGCTTCTCAAAGCAAAAAGTTAACTTTTATCTCTGTAATGTTCTTTTTTAAACTTTTTAAAAATTATTTTAACTTTATTTATTATTATTATCATTAGTCTTTCTCAGTCTGATCAGAGAGCGACAGAGAGGGAGGAAGTGCGAAAGCAAGTCACCAGGTCTGAGACTTGAACCATGGTCTGCCATGTGGGAGTCCAGCACCCTTAACCACCATGCACTTGCTGGCCCCATCTGTAATGTTCTTAATTTCTAGCACCCTGGAGGTGCTTGTTCCTTTCCTTATGAAATGAAATTCAGCTAATGACCTCCCACTTCAGTGAGATTATCAGAACATTCCAGATTTCTCTTTGAATACACGAATTCCTCCTACTATATTTCTAATCCTAAAATAATCTCTTTAACACTCACAAGAATTATTCTTGTAAGTGATCATGGTTGCAATTCAAAATAGTGTTTGCTAGGCTAGTTCATAGTCCCCCTCTGAACATCATCTTACAGAAGTAGTCTCAGCTGGTCAGGGCTACAGACAGACATATCCTAGGGGCTCAGCTTGTATGACAGCCCTGGTCACGTGGGGCCAGGTCTGGTATAGGAAGCTTGAAGTCTATTGTTAATCATCTTTCCTTTATATCATCTCCTGGGAAGCTATAGGTACTGTGAAAACTGAGCCTTGAGAAGGATAGCTGTTCTGGGTTAATGGCTTCTCCAACCATGCCTATTGATACCACAATTCCTCAACAGAGATAACTGCAGATATAGAGATCATCAGACATGTAGTCAACTAATATTTGCTTTTTTGCTAAGAAGTATGCTAGCATTATTGAGAAGTAAGCCTGACAGAAGTGGTTTAGCTATCATAGAGCTTCTAGTTTAGTGGTAAAAACAGTAGATAAGAGGCAAATAGTGACAACCATGTTTAGTTCTATAAAGGGGAAATTGACCTAGACAAGGGAGTCAGGGGATTTCCTTGAGGAAGTGACATTTGAGCTGACTTGAAATTAGGTGGTAATGAGATGGGGAGCTAGTCTTCAAAAAGTTCATGGAAAATGCATATTTTGCAAAAGCCATACCCCAATTTTTTTTTTTTTTTTTTTTTTTTTTTAATTTGCAACAGGGCCATCAGGTGACATAGTGGTTAGAGTGCTGGATTCCCACATGGCTAATCAGGGGTTCAAGTCAAGTCCTGCACCGGTGGCTTGCTTTCTCACTTTCCCTCTCTCTCTCTTGCTTTGTCTCTCTCTGGTGAGCACACAAGTGCTGTAGCAAATTAAATAATGACAAATAAAATTGAATAATTCTTTCTTTTTTTTTTTTGGAGGGTTTTTGCTATAGGGCGTGTGCGCTCGCCAGACAGACAGAGAGAGACAGAGAGACAGAAAGCAAGAAATCACCCCCCAGGGGGGATGGTCACGCCACAATCCCTTCTCCTCTATTCTCCTCTCGGGATCTTGGGCACGCACGCACACACGCCCGGCGTGAGTTTTAAGCCAGC
>NW_006159844.1:9212031-9218021 GCF_000334495.1 Tupaia belangeri chinensis | reverse complement strand
TTTTCAAAACCCACACCCCATTTTTTTTTTTTTTTTTTTTTTTTTTTAATTTGCAACAGGGCCATCAGGTGACATAGTGGTTAGAGTGCTGGATTCCCACATGGCTAATCAGGGGTTCAAGTCAAGTCCTGCACCGGTGGCTTGCTTTCTCACTTTCCCTCTCTCTCTCTTGCTTTGTCTCTCTCTGGTGAGCACACAAGTGCTGTAGCAAATTAAATAATGACAAATAAAATTGAATAATTCTTTCTTTTTTTTTTTTGGAGAGGTTTTTGCTATAGGGCGTGTGCGCTCGCCAGACAGACAGAGAGAGACAGAGAGACAGAAAGCAAGAAATCACCCCCCAGGGGGGATGGTCACGCCACAATCCCTTCTCCTCTATTCTCCTCTCGGGATCTTGGGCACGCACGCACACACGCCCGGCGTGAGTTTTAAGCCAGCGGGTCCGGGACGCGAACAGTGGTCGACTACGTGGGAGTCCAGCAACATAGCCATTATGCTAACTGCTGGTTCCCAAATTGAATAATTCTTAAAAATTATTTTTGCATTACTTTAATTCATTTTTCCATGAACTTCTAAAAGTCTTGTTCTTCCAGTAAGGGAAACATCTCGCAAGAAGGCCCCAGGTGTGTTTAAGAATTGAGTGACAGCACAGCTGAAGGGCAACAAGCTAGAGAGAGAGATGAGGCAGGGATGTGCATAGGACCAAGTCATCTTAATTCCTATCGCATTTTATTTCAAGAATACTGGAAAGGGGATAACATATATACATGAACTTCCTTGGGCTGCAGTAATAAACGCCACAGTCTTTGTTTAAGCAACAGAAATCTATTTTCTCACAGTTACAGAGTCTGGAAGTTTAAGATCAAGATGATGTAGGACTGGTTTCCTCACAGGTTTTTCTCCTTAGCTTGCACCTGGCCTTCTTGCTGCCTCTTCACATGGTCTTTTCTCTGTGTGTGAGCCCCTGGTTTTTCTCTGTGCATCCAAATTTCCTCTTCTTATAAGGATGTCAGTGAGATTGAATTAAGGCCCACCCTACTAGTTTCATTTAATTAATCTCCTCTTTAAAGACTGTATCCACAAATATGAAGTACGAGGGGTTTGAACTGCAATATATGAATTTTGTAGGGGGAAGAATTCAGCCCATAATACCATATTTGTGGCTTGGGGAAGAGCATTTTGGAGAACCATAGAAGACTATTGTGAGAGATAACAGTGACCTGACTGGAGTGTGCTGTAAATAGAGCAGAAGTGTTAGGTATGAGAAGCATTTTTAAAAATTAAATAATTTTGTTTATTTATTCATTTATATATAGAGGGCACACCCCCAATAGTGTCTTGACACCACAGATTTCCCCCTCACTCCTGGCTTTAGTCAGCTCTGGATCATGGGCACATGTACCTTGGCATACTCAAGGAAATCTCCAGATGTGAACCAGAAACGTCCCATGGGGTCAGCCTCACAGAGCATTGCGTTTTACCCATGTGTCAGTGCCAGGCCTGAGAAGCACTTCGATGGAGGATTGACAGAAAAAGTGAGGAATCAAAGATGATTCCTGAATTTTTGACTTATGCCTCTGACTTACTGGTGGTACAGTTTATTTAAAGAACAGTGGAAAAAGAGAAGCAATGGTTTGTGACGGAAGACAATGGTTTTAGTTTTGGCGATGTGGAATTTGAGATGCCTGTGAGTCATCAAGTGGATGATGAGTAGATTTTTTACTGGAGAAAAAAAAAATCAGTCTTCATCACACTTATAAATTGTCATATAAATTAGCCTTAATGACTGAAAAAGTTGCTCGTCACCTAGTCTTATGCTTTAGTTTGCCTGGAAAAAGTTTGCAGCCTTTTTCAAAAATGTGCTCCCGCCATCCTTAGAAGTTCAAACTTTGCTAAATGAGGGTTCAATAGCTTCTTATAGTTAATGTGGAATATTTCACTAGGTAATGATTTTTCAGAATAAGTTTGACCTATGATTATTATAATGCATTTAAATAAACTGCCTAATATTATTAACTTCTTTTTGAGGATAAAACCACTTTGTTTTCATTTCCTTCCTGCATGCTAAGTCTTAGTAAAAGATGAAATCCTTTCACTCTGAAACTCTGACATAGATGTCAAAATAGAGGGTCTTTTCATGGCAGCACAAAGTCTAGGCAGTGCAGCTATGTGGGGACTTGGTGGCCCCCTCAGAGGGAATAGGGCGTTCATGATAGAGGGTGACATAAGAGCAAAGTAGGGAAGCACCAGGTCATGGGCAGTGGTGTCCTTGGAATGGAGGCTGTGCCCTTGGGCCATTAGAAGTGGGTTGGAGCTAAGTCAGAGGCCAGTCTGGAAAGACCTTGTGCATCCTGGTGAAAGACCGAGGTATGTCTTGAGTGCCCCATGCCACCTCAAGAGTCGAGGAGGTGATCCAAGCTTGCTAAAAAGTACTCATAAATGTTTTGAGTGACTAGCTGTCCTGGTTTATAAGGAACTGAGAAGTTCTTGGGATGTGGAACTTTCAGTGTTAAAAGTGGGCAAGTTCCAGAAAAACTGGGACAACTTGATCACGCTAGATAGACTTAGTGTCTTTGATTCTTCAGTCCCTAAAGAACGTTAGCCGACAGCAAAGGAACCGCAAGTCCAACATATAATCTTAAAGGACTACTATGTTAAGGACTACTGTACTGTTCTTTATCTTTTTAATAAATTAGTGATCATTAGAGTGATCCAATGTTCCAATATGCCTTGGACAGTCCCAGATTATAACTCTTGTTCCACATTATTAGTAGTATCTTCTTTGTTCTCAGAAGTGCCCTAATATGGAGGACAATTTATATAATGACTATCTTTAATAAAATAGCCGTTCTAATTCTTAAGTAAGTACTATTTTCTGAATCTTGGCACAGCAGGACAATCTTAATTTCATAATGTTTGACAGTGTTCCTTTCAAGATGATTCTCTGGTTACCACTTTTAGTAATTAAAATTTTAAAAATTAATAAATTTTCTACTTGGAAATATTTGACTGTAGTTCCACCTCTTCAGTCAGCATGTCTTTTTCTTTCTTTCCTTTCTTTTTCTTCCTTCCTTCTCATCCAAAATCCTTTATTGGAAGATCATCGCTGTCTGCCAGACAGAAGACTCAGCAGCAAAAGAACAGTGAGAACAAAATCCATGGTGGTGACAGGGCAGCCCCTCGGCTTGGGACCCTTCCACCTGGTGAACCAGCCTGGCCTTTGGCATAACGTTAGCTCATGGGGGCAACGGACAGTGAAGCCACTCTACTCAAAGCGGAAACTTGGATCAGCGCTGGAGGCCCAGGACACTGGAGCGGGAACAGGGCAGGCCCCTGGGGCTGGGGGAGCAGCAAAGTGGAGGAAGCCAGGAGCTGGGCGGACTGTCAATTTTTGTTGCCCGAAAAGGGGCACGTAGGGGCCTGCAGGCAGGTGGTGGTTGTGGCGGCTGGGGCTGACATCCTTCTTGTCGCCTGGCTTGGGGACAGCTTCCAGCAAGGGGTCCCCGGAGCCCACTTCCTCCTTGGCCTCGCTAGATGTGGAGTTGGGGACCTAGAGGCCAGAGTTGATGGCAGTGCTGCACATGGTACCTGGCGTCGGTGGGGTCCATTTTGCTAAGGGCGTCTTGGAGCCATCAGCAAGTCCTTCAGGTCGACGCATTCCTGGAGTTCCTGGGAGGAACTGGGAGGACTCGCAGACCTCGACCCAGTTCAGGCCGCCAGGGCCGAGCTGCTGCTCGCGCTCCTCCTCCTTGTCCTCCTTCGTAGCCTTCCGGATGCGCGGGTTGGCGCAGTAGCGCAGGGACTCCTTGAACGCCTCCAGTTCGTGGTTGAAGTCTTCCGTGCATTGGCGGTCGGAAGTCACAGACGTGGGGGGTCCACCTTTAGGCTCTTGGCCAGCTCCAGAGTGAACTGCATGAAGATGGTCTGGTGGCCCACCTGCTCCATGAGCTCCATTTCTCCTCCACCTCCACGTCAATGCATCAGATGACGGGGTAATTGGTTGTCACACACCAGTGTGGCGTTGTCCGACGGTACTTATTTTTTTAGATTTTTGCTACCGGGCGCATGTACTCACCTGAGAGACAGAAACAGAGTGTGAAATCACTCCCCAGAGGGAGTGACCACACCGCAATCCCTTCTCCTCCATTTTCCTCTCTGGATTTTCAGCAAGAAAGTTTTAAGCCCTGCCGGAGGACTGGAACAGTGGTTAACTACGTGAGTCAAGGAGGTATCCATTACGCCACCTGCTGTTTCCCAGCAGGTACTTATGGCTGTCATCCCACTGTCGGAGCAGGCCAAAGTGCTTGATCTGTTTCTCAGACTTCAGGAAGGCTTTGTGTTTCTCTTCCCTCACCTCCTCTGAGTCCTCCGCCTTCTCAGTCTTGGTGTTGACCATGCTCTTGCCGAAGCCATTCTTGCTGAGCGTGGCCATGTTCCAGGGCATGCTTTCCTCCTCCTTGCACGACTCCTCCAGCTTCTGGTCCCTGCTCGGTTTCTCTTTGCGCAGCTGCGGCGCCTCTGCCTGCAGCATTCCAACTCCAGCTCCGCCTTGGCGCCTCCGCCACTTACAGCTCCTTCAGCTTGGGTTGGTACTGGGCCACCTTGCGCTCGCACTCGCGGCAGCCCAGTCCAGCTCCTCCTTCTGGAACTGCTCCCTGCGTTCCACGCCAGCCTAGTGTGGCTCTGCTGCCAGCAGCAGTGGCGGCACCGGCAGTTCTCAGTCAGACTTTCTTATATGCATTTAAATTATCTTTGTTTTCACTCACATTTGACCATCTCATTATTTTACAAAAGTAACATGGAATTAAAAAAAATTATTTATAATTAAACAAGTTTTTAAATAACATTTTATAAGCAACAAATTAGAAGTTGAAAGGGAGACTTACATAAAAGTAAAAAGCCAGTGAAATTAAGTGGAGGGTGCAGATGGAAAGATGATCTGATTAAGAAAATATTTTAAAATATTAAAACATTTTTCCAAAGTTTATTTATCCGGCCAACCCAGATGAACAAACTAATGCTAGTGCTTTAGGGAGCCAGATCCCACATGGACAACTGCAGATCTAATCTCAGCCCTAGTGGCTTGAAAAACACACCAGGTGCATGTGGATGCATGCCCCAAATCCTGACACAATGGAGAAATGAAGAAGGGATTGTGGCATGACTACCTCTATTGGGGCTACTTTCTCTCTCTTTCTCCCTTTGTCTCTATCTCTCTCTCTGGTGCATGCCTGTGCCCTCTGGCAATTAAAAAAAAATTATAAATTAGGGCCAGCATGTGGCATGGTGGTTGTTAAAGTGATGGACTCCTATGAAGTCCCAGACCCGGCTCTATGTGTGTGTGTGTGTGTGTGTGTGTGTGTGTATGTGTGTGCATACATGAGAGGAGAAGGGAGGAGAGATGATTGCAGAATGGCTATCCTTGCTGGGTGGTGATTTTTCACTGTTCCTCTTTCTGTCTCACAGACAAGCGCACACGCCTTAGGCAAAAACCTAAAAAAAAAAGTTTATAAATGTATTTCTTCCATGAACAATAAAGATAGAGCCAGTCAGACAGAGAGAGACAGAGCAGATTTAACAGAGTCTTGATGCCATGATCATAACTCAGCTTCATTCAGTCCTAGATCATGGCCATTCATTGCCCAGAGTACTCGGAGAGGCCTCCAGCCATGAACCTGGGACCTTTTCATATGGATCAGCCTTGCAGAATGTCCTATTTTACTGCTGAGCCACCATCCAGTCTCTGAAAAAAATTATTTAGTGATGCATTAGTTACCGAAATACATCAGACAATTTGGTATGGAAATCACATTTCTCTGGAGCAAGGTAGTGGCATAAAAATAACATAATTGGACCCACATGGGAAAGATCTTGGGATCACATCCCAGAACGTTCTTGAGCACAGTGGGTATACATGCATGCCCATGACCCAGGCTAGCTGAAACTGGGGAAGGATCATAGTGTGAAATCCCTATAGGGGGTTCTTATGT
>NW_006159844.1:9197513-9211542 GCF_000334495.1 Tupaia belangeri chinensis | reverse complement strand
ATAAATAACTTTAAAATTGGCGAAACTCCCCCACATTTTTCTGAATAGAAAATTAATTATTCAGTCTATGTCTAAACAATTATTGGTCTAAAAAATATGCATCTATTATTCAGAGAATAAATGTAGAATATTTATGTGTGAGAATTAAAGAACTTGTATCGCAAATAAATCACATCTCAAATGATGCGACATAGATTTGGATAGATTTTCCATTTATTTACAGCAAAATTGAATGTTTAGGGACCAGCAGTTAGCGTAATGGCTATGTCGCTGAACTCCCATGTAGGCAAACGCGGTTTGAGCCCCGGACCCGGCGACTTAAATTCATGCTGGGCATGTGCGTGCGTGACCAAGATCCCGAGAGGAGAATGGAGGATAAAGGATTGTGGCGTGGCCGTCCCCCATGGGGGGTGATTTCTCGCTTTCTGTCTCTCCATCTCTCTCTGTCTTTCTGGTGAGCACACGCGCACCATAGGAAAAAAAAAATGGAATGTTTAGCCCACCTTTTGATCCACAACTAAGGTCAACCTTATAGGATTTTCCATTTGAATGAGTGTTATCGACCACTAGAGGGAGAAACAAGAAAAGCTTTGAAAAATTGGATAAATCCGAGATTAGTTAACTGCTAGCAGTGAAATAGACTAATTGCAGTGAGATGTCGACTCCAGGAGGGCACCAGCATGTACCATCGATTACTGGAAATATGTTGATTTGATGGGACCTTATAGAAAAGACGTGACAGAAAGATGATGTGACTTCGCTAAAAGATGGCAATGATATGTTCTATGACTGACCAGTTAAGTTATCATTTCTTCAACTTTATCTTTGCTCAAAAAGTAAGTGCAAAAAATAAACCTATCTAATAAGGATGAGTAATAAAAGGATTAAAAGCTTCAAACTTCAAAGGTGGGAAAAATGGCAGAAAAGGAAAAGTATTAACATAATCAAAATTTTTCTATACTTTGCATTAAGTGCTTTTGATTAATACTTAACTTTAGGGACCAGCAGATGGCAAAATGGTGACATTATTGGACTCCCACTTAGTCAGCCGTGGCTAGAGTCCCAGATCTGGTGTCTTAAAACTCATGCCAGAATTGGAAGAGTGTGGAACATATACTAGATGGAATACTACTCAGACATTAAAAACAAACAAACAAACAAAAAACCCCCCAAAACAAGACTCTGGCTTTTGATAAAAAGTGGATGAATATGGAAGATTTACTACTGAGTGAAGCAAGCCAGGCTATGAAGGAGAGACATTGTATGTCTCCACTTTATAAATGTACCGACTGTCCACACTTTATGGCTGAAATGGAAAGATTAGAGGATATAGAAACATGGAAAATGGTTATAGATACTGGATACAGTGTGAGAAGAGGGTGGGAGAAGGAGGAGAGTCTGAGGAAAGACATTAAGGAAAAGATAGAGAGGCACAACATTTATGGAACACAGAAATGGATGATCTGTTGATGAAAACGTGTATAGTATTCTCAACTGGACTGGTAAGAAGTGTATTCATGTTGGAAAATTCGTTTTAAAAGCAAAGTGATATATAATGATTGAATGTATAAAAGAAATTAAAACATATTTAAAAACAACAACAACAACAAAAAACTCGTGTCAGGCATGTGCGTGTATGTGCCCAAAATTCCAAGAGGTGACTGGGGAAGAGGGGATTGCAGCATGGCCATTCCCCTTCAGGAGTCATTTCTTGATTTCTTACCTTCTGTCTCTCTGGTGAGTGCATGTGCCCTACAGCAAAAAGCTCTCAGGAAAACAACAACAACAACTTAACTTTTTTTTTTTTAAGAATTATTTTAAAAAATTTATTTATTGGGATCAGCAGTTAGCGTAATGGCTATGTCGCTGGACTCCCATGTAGTTGACCATAGTTCGAGTCCCAGACCTGGTGGCTTAAAACTCACGTCCAGTGTGTGTGCGTGCGTGCCCAAGATCCCAAGAGGAGAAAGGAGGAGAAGGGATTGTGGTGTGGCCATCCCCCCTGGGGGGTGATTTTTTGCTTTCTGTCTCCCTCTCTCTTTCTGGCGAGTGCACGTGCCCTATAGCAAAAACCTCTCCAAAAAGAATTTATTATTATTTTAATTTCCTGTAGGTCACATGCACTCACAGAGAGGGGAAGAAGGCAAAGTGAGAAAGTGAGCTGCCAGGTCCAGAACTCAAACCAGATTGGCCATGTGGGACTCCAGTGCCTTAACCACCATAGCACCTCCTCGCCTCTAGAACATATTTGTTAAAAAGTTACTGGAAATTCAAGCCAGCTAAATGTATATTTATTATTTTAATTTCCTGTAGGTCACATGCACTCACAGAGAGGGGAAGAAGGCAAAGTGAGAAAGTGAGCTGCCAGGTCCAGAACTCAAACCAGATTGGCCATGTGGGACTCCAGTGCCTTAACCACCATAGCACCTCCTCGCCTCTAGAACATATTTGTTAAAAAGTTACTGGAAATTCAAGCCAGCTAAATGTATATTTATCTTAAACTTCTCATTGCATGAATATATATTAAGAGACAATATCTTTTTTTTTTTTTTGGAGAGATTTTTCACTGTAGGGCGCGTGCGCTTGCCAGACAGACAGAGAGAGACATAGAGACAGAAAGCGAGAAATCACCCCCCAGGGGGGATGGTCACGCCGCAATACCTTCTCCTCCATTCTCCTCTCAGGATCTTGGGCATGCATGCGCATGTGCCCGGTGTGAGTTTTAAGCCACCGGGTCCGGGACACGAACCGCGGTCGACTACGTGGGAGTCCAGCAACATAGCCATTACGCTAACTGCTGGTTCCCAAGAGACAATATCTTTAACTCTATTATTTAGTTAGAAAATGTTAGGATGACATGGTTGCCCAGTGGTTAAGGAAAGCTGGATTCCACATGACTGATGTGGAGAAATGCAGGAAAAGGGATTGTGACATGACTGCATCTCATTGGGAGGTATTTTCTCTCTTTACTCTCTCTCTGTCTCTTTCTGGTGAGTGCATGTGCCCTGGCAATTAATAAAAAAAGGAAAATGAAAATGTCTTTGAACCATTTGTTGTCCACAAAGTTACTATCTCCTTTAGTCGTCAAGAAAATATATCAAATATATTAATTCAACAAATAAATGTTGAAAATCTACTCAATGCAAGGTACTTGGGAGACTCGAGATTGAATCGGTCATGATCTTTTCCTCAAGAAGTTTATAGACTAAAAAAATCTATTCATAAAATCCATAAACAAGGTAGATGCGGGTCACGCCATTAGAGAAATAGAGCCAGAACAATATATGTGCTGAGTGGGAGAAGTTGCTTCTAGTTTGGTGTATCTGTTGGTCGTGCACAAAGACAGTGGAATCAGAGAAGGCTTTTTGAAGGAGGTAGCATTTGAGCAGGGCCTAAAGATGTTTAGGATTTAGAAAGGTGTCAACAATTGGAAAAACATTTCAAGTGCAGGGAGATGCATAAATTGAGGTGTGGCTGTAATGTACCACTGGGCAAATGCTAATTGTATAAACTTCACAACTGAATTGCATTGAGCAGAGGAAAGGTGATTTAAAAGACATATGTCTAGTCCAGCATGGGATATAAATTCAGTTTAGCCTATAATTATGTGTGGTTAATTTGATGGGTTAACTTGACTGGGTCACAGGAGCCCAGACATTTGGTTAAATATTTTTGGGGGTCTTCTGTGAGAAATTTTTAAAAAAGAATTATTGAATTTAATTTTATTTATCCATTTGTTTTATTTTAATTTGACTAGAGAGAGAGAAAAAGTGAGAAAGCAAGCCACCAGGTCCGGAACTCGAAGCATGGTCAGCCAGGTGGGAGTGTTCAGCGCTTTAACCACCATGCCACCTGCTGGTCCCCAAGAAAATTTTGGAATTAGATTAACATTTACATGCATAGACTGAGTAAAGCAGATTGCCTTCCATAATGCTAGTGGGCCTCATCAAATCAATCATAATGTGGGTGGGAGAGAGCCCCAAAGCCTGATGCTCCCCCAGGTAAAAGAGAATTCTCCTGCCAATGTTAATAGCTAAAGAAGCCTTCTCTCAAAGCTATATATTAAGATCAATTCAGTTTGCTTCCAGAAGGGGAAATCTACTATATTTTAAATCTCCCTCTACTAAATATATTACATGACTCAAGTACACCTACCTTCTGGTTAAATTTATGTCTCCTGTCTGACAAACCTTCCAACTAGGGCAGCCACTCTTTCTGGTTCTACAAGAGCCTGCTGGTCTTTGGTTCAAATTGGGACATCAGCTTTGCAGATTTTGGACTTTCCAGCCTCCAGCATGATTAATATTATATCATTAGTATTATAGTATTACATTTAAAAATATAATATAATATTATACATCTGCCTATCATCTAGTTATCCTACTGGCTCTGTTTCTTTGGACAATCCTGACACTATTAATACTGTTTAAAAATAAACACCTATTAATTCATCAACAAAGAAAAAGTTGTGTGTTGATACATAACATGGCCGAGAGGCTAAAAGAATCCATCACCAATAACCGTTCTTTTCTAATAAAATGTTCTTTATTGTTATTGTAATTTACCTTTCTTTCAAGTAGAAGATGTTATCTATTAATTTTATTTCCTTTTTTTGGAAAAATTTTTCTTTTAGCATTGATGAACAACCAGAACAAGTTTATACAAGCTTGAAAAATTAGATAGTTGAATAGTCTCTTTATTTTGAACATAATTTAACTTTTGTGCTTGTGATCTAATATTCTGTACCTACAAATGCCATCCACAAGGGAGAGAAAATATATATTCTTTATGATGTTTATGTAGACATATTCTAAAGGTCCTAAATATAGTGAGAATAGTGGCAATAGTGCTAGCCATAAATTTAAACAGTAGGTGTACTTGAGTCATGTAATATATTTAGTATGGAGAAGTTAAAAGTATAGTAGATTTCCCCTTCTGGAAGCAAACTGAATTGATCTTAATATATTACTTTGTGAGAAGGCTTCTTTAGCTATTACACTGGCATACTGGCATTATGGGTTGTTCCCGAAGATTCTGAATTATTCAAAAAGAGATTTAAAAGCACATTCAGGATTTAAGCTTTGGATTAAGGTTTAAAGGTAAAGCAAAGTTGTTTTTGTTCTCTTTTTAAAGTAGCCTAGAGGATCTTTTGGTAAATCGTATAAATATTTTAGTACTTTTTATTCACTAAATATTCATTCAGTTGGTGTTTATGGCCATCCTTTCCAATGTTGTTATGGTCCACATGGGATCTTATGATTTTTGAACAGCAGAGGCTGTGGTTTCAGATTCTCTAGTTCTTCACTTGTAGGCTTTTGTGTAGGGGTAGCCTCTAGGATATTGCATGAGGCAAAGGGTATAGAAACGAAGTCATTACCGAGGGCAGTTTGGCCCCTATCATGCCACTCAACCAAATTTAAATGCCTTTCAAAAGAAGAAAGATTGAAATCTAAACATAAATGATGTATTGATTATACCATATACTAAACACAGTAAATTAGTTTGATTCAATAGATTAAATCAGCTTGATTCCTCTCTTCCTCCAGAAAAAGGACTGGTGGTAGAAGCAAAAGAAAATCTTTTCTCCGCCTTCCATATCTTCTGCGGTGTCTGGCTGCTCCAGACCGACTGCCACCTGTAGTATTGTACCATAAAGTGCTGCTAGTTGCTAAGAAAAAGTTTTTTTTTTTAAAGCTCTTACAGTACAAACGAAATAACAGGTAAAAATGTCTGAGACATATGGGCGTATTGATAAATATGAATTACATCTGGATTTACACAATAAACGCTTGTTTAGGTAAGTTCACAAACTTGCATTTAGGCAATTGCATTTTATATGGAGCCCAGATGAAATGACATTCACCTTCCACCAGATAGCTGGGGTCCTAGTTAGAACTATATGCTTCTAAAAACATCCTCATAACCATGTGATTTCACACTTCTGTACCTTGCTTATGTTTTTCTCACCTGTTCAGAATTCTGTATTTTGTCCTTCAGGATTTAGCATGAATTTATGTCCTCTTGGAAGTGTTTTCCCACTTCATCATGGCCTAGGTGTTTCTTGTCTGTACTCCCAGAACATCTTGTGTGTAATCATGTAATTGAGCTCTAATGTATCTGATTTTGTTACCTGCATATCCAACTATAATTTCAAGGCAGGTTGCAAAATACAAGGACCAGTGAATAGTCAGTAAGTATTTGTTGCATGCAGGAAATACTTGAAATTCATCTTTGGGGTCTCCTCAAGTCCATACTTATTTTTCTTCTTCTCCTTTGTGGTGCC
The DNA here is from genome assembly GCF_000334495.1 of Tupaia belangeri chinensis. Classification (NCBI taxonomy): domain Eukaryota; kingdom Metazoa; phylum Chordata; class Mammalia; order Scandentia; family Tupaiidae; genus Tupaia; species Tupaia belangeri. Next base: position 9,205,259 of record NW_006159844.1, on the reverse strand, counting down.
CCACCCTACCTGATCCCATATCACCGTTTTTATACCTTCATTCATTCTCCTGCTAGCTTGCTGATGGTTCCTATTGCCAGCTTGTATCCAAGACTGGAATAAGTCACTTATATCATGAATTACAAACTGCCAACTAGTGCAAAAGATGTTGATCATCCATTCGAAAATATTGAATCCTTCAGTAATTAGCTTACTAGGAATTTACCTTTATTTTGAGATGGACTTGATGCTGCAATCCTCCAGCCTCCATAGGTTTTTGCCATAGGGTGGGCGCCACCACGCCCTTTACCTTTATTTTGGGTTAGCCCATGGCCTGGTGGTCATGAGAACTGGATCCAATGTAGTCAACTGTGCTGTTGGAGTCTCAGACTTGGTGACTTGAAAAACACACCAGACATATGTGCATACGTACCCAAAATCCTGAAGGAGAGAAAATGGAGGAGAAAGGATTATGGCATGATCATTCCCCATTCTTCAGGCACCATGAGAGGGTGGTTTTCACTTTCCCTCTTTCTCTTTGTCTCTCTGGTGCTTGTGTGTTGGCAAATTTTTAAAAAAGTTTATCTACATTTAAAAATGTATTGCTCTATCCATTTATAAAAATAATACATATTCCCTATAGAGAATGTTTTAAATTATGGAATATCATCAACAATAAAAATGACTGATCTATCATATATAGATAAGCACTATCAATATTTTGGTACATTGACACATATAACAGTACTTCTCTATACATATGTACACTTCTCTTTTTTGTGAAATTGTAATTAAACTGTATAAGGTCTTTCATCTTGGCTTTATACTTAACATTATATTATAAAACATTTTTTTAATAGACCATAGTTCATTTTATTTTTAAAACCCATTATGCCATGAATTCATAGGGTTTAGGTTCCAGAAGCTCAGGCTCCTTTCTATTGGTTCTCATACAGTGTGTTTCTCTGGGTAGAGCAAGCTGGCACTTCAGGTGAACCCAGGTACCTTTCTCTTTGGCTTCCTTCTTTATCTGTTTTCCTTCACACATTTTAGGAAGCTATCTCTGCTCTTAGAAGGCTTAATATGCTCAATATGCACATTGATTCTCTTGGCATAAGTCAGAAGAAATAATTAAGTCAAACCAATGTAAGTCAAGGACGGACATCACACTCAAAGTCCTTGCCCTCAGGGTACTTACATTCTACTGATAGAGACAGACAGCAAACAAGAAAATAAAAATAGATAAAGGAAGGTAGAAATCAAGGGGGAAAAAAGAAGCACAATATATAAGAAACAAGAAATGGAAAATTATTTGTTGATGCTAACACACATGATAATATCCATGATTGACCCAATATACAGTGTATTCTGGATGGGGAATCTCATTTTGTATACTGTAATGATGTACAGTGAATGAGTGTAAATAAATAGATTTAAAATAAAATAAAAATAATACAAAATAAAGAAATGAATAAATAAAATTGATAAAAGAAAAATAGATTGCTTTGGTGCTCTGAAGGAAGCTTTGAAGTAGAACCTCACTTTGAGTAGGCTGGTGAAAAAAGGCTTTTCAGAGAGAGTTCACTGAGAAGGCACCAGCCATTATAATAAAGAGGATCATCTGCTGGGAAGAGGAGAGTGGCAAGAAATGAGGTAGAGAAAGGTAAGTGGGAGTCAAAGGGCCACATCATCGTTCTCTCTTAGGTGACAGAAGCTATAAATCATGGCAAATGTGTATGCAAATTATACAATTTGTAAGTATCAGAAAATCCACATTTTATCATTTTTAATGAAGACCTGCATTTTAACATTTAATATTATCTCCTAGAGATAATCTCCCTAACTCAAAAGAACGCCCCACCGTTGGAATTTGGGGCACCATGGACATTTCCTACTTTAGAGAGTTTCTACTCTGGTATGTCCTTTGTCATTATGGCCAAAGAGTCTGAGTAGATATTTTGGCCACATACTGCAGCTATGCATGGGCCATGATTTGTTTTCTTTCCTTTTCAATTAAAGTTAGTAAAAGCTGTCCGACCATGATTTCCTTGGATTTGTTGTTGTATATCTCCATAGTGGAGTGGAGTGAAGGTTTTTTCTTTCTTTTCTTTTCTTTTCTTTTCTTTTCTTTTCTTTTCTTTTCTTTTCTTTTCTTTTCTTTTCTTTTTTCTTTTCTTTTCTTTTCTTTTCTTTTCTTTTCTTTCTTTCTTTCTTTCTTTCTTTCTTTCTTTCTTTCTTTCTTTCTTTCTTTCTTTCTTTTTTTTTTAATTTGCTGATGGGTGTATGCACTCACTGGAGACAGATAAAAAGAGGAAAAGTAAGAAAACACCCCTCATGGGAAATGGTCACACCACAATCTCCTCTCTTCCATCTCTCCCTCCCTTTGGGACTATGGTCACAAATGCACACATGCTTGGTGTGTTTCTCAGGCTACCAAGTCTAGGACTCAAACTATGCAAATGACCAGGTGGAATCTAGCTGCCTCTACCACCACACCACCAACTGGCATAAGATGAACCTTGAAATAGTCTTGCCACATTCATACTCTCGATCTGTTTTTATTTATATATATATAGAGAGAGTGAGAGAAAGCAAGAGCACCCACAGTGAGGCATGGTTACTCTACAATTCCTCTTCCTCCATTTCTATATCCCATCAGGATTTTAGGCAAATATGCACATGTGCCTGGTATATTTTTCAAGCCCATAGGGTTGAGGCTCAAACTACAGTTGGCCGTGTGGGATCTGGCTCCCCATGCACTTCCCTTAGTTACTGTGCTATGGGGCTGGCCTCTTTATAAATATACATTATATAATTGAATATTATATATATAGAGAGAGATAATATATATGGACATTGATGTAACCTTTTGATTAGATAATTAAGGAGGAATTAATTTCTAAGAAGATTTATGATTATATCTGAGATACATATTGATATTCAACAACAGTAGCTGTTTGAAAATCTAAATTCTTAGCTTTGATTTGTTTGTGTTTATATTAGAAGTCAGGATTTGTATTCAGCTTTCAGATTTATTTTTTAGTATTGTGCATTGATGTTTACTGAGTATTTTCAGATTTATACATATTTATAAATGAAAGGCTTATTTACTTATTCTTTTTGGATCTAGATTTTGCTTATTTCTTTCTCATCAAAAAGAAAATGATCCTGTTACTGGAATTCAGATATTTTCAAGACCACTTGGAAATCAAACAAGATTATAGTAAGGAAAGCACTCTGTCAATTCATTGTCTAAAAAAGCAAGTCTATACAATACTTTTCCAATTGTTCACTTTCACAAGAGGTATTATTACAAGCAATCAAAACAAAACTATCTTGCATGAAATCAAAGGAAACCAGCAAATACTGAGTAATAATAGTGCACCAGGCCCTGAGAAGTCACTGTGGGCAATGGAAAAAAAATATAACCACTGTCCTCTAGGAGCTTACAGTCCAACAGGGGAGAGATGGAGGGGTAGAGGAAGATCCCTGAAGTCTGTAGAACACCTGCTATACCCTAAGGATTATGCCAAGTGCTTTTGAACAAATTTATCTCATGCATAGCTGAGCACATTATCATTTCTCAAATTCTTCTGTGTTATTCAGGTCATCCTCAGCTCCTGTCACTCTTATTCCGTGTCCACATCCATTCATCATTAATTCTGTTCCTAGAACCTCCAACAACTTTTTACCTGGCCTCATTGCCTCTATTCTCTTCCCTTTTTAGCCTGTCCTCCTCTGCTATTGTGGACAGTGTGAATGCCCTAAAATATAAAATAGTTAAACTAATTACAACTCTTTTGAGATGCAAGCAACAGAACTTATTTAAGAAAGCCTAAGCAGAGTTCAGCCATGCTCTGCTATGCTGAAGGCAGTATGGAAGATTGGAGTTCAATTTCTGGGTTGACTTGTACATGCTGTGTACATGCATGTGCCAGCGATCCTGGCTGGAAGGGAAGGCTAGGAGAAGAGTTCTTAGGAAAACCGTTGCTGGGTAAAAAGATTAGTAGGTATTTCTCAGAGAGGCTGAACATTTCAGTTGACTAGAGTGTAATGTCTTAGGAGTCAAAAGCAATAAGGTGGAAAAGATAATAGTTTGGGGACAAATTTGCAAGTATCTTTATCTAAAGCTAAAGAGTTTGAATTTTATTTTATAGACCTTGGGGACTTATTGCAGTTTTTTAAAGTGAGTGACATGATGAATCACTATTTAGGATCATTTTTTTTTTAGAGATTTTTGCTATAGATAGTGTGTGCTCACTAGAAAGACAGAGAGAGACAGAGAGACAGAAAGTGAGAAATCACTCCCCCCCCCGGGGGGGGGTGGCCATGCCACAATCCTTTCTCCTCCATTCTCCTCTTGGGATCTTGGGCACGCACACACACATGCGTCCAGCATGAGTTTAAGCCACCTGGTCAGGACTCGAACCGCAGTTGACAACATGGGAGTTCAGCGACATAGTCATTACGCTAACTGCTGGTCCCTGGGATAATTAATCTAAAGGTAAATTAGATGGATTATAATTGGGAGAAGGAAGAACAGAGTTTATTTGAAAGAAATTGTAAGTGTCAGATCTGATGATACGAGCACTGGAAGAATGTGAGTAAAATATTAGGGAGGATATTGTGATTTACTTGGATATAGTTGCAGATTTTTGTTTTGAAATTTTCATGAAATTTTTGTAATTATCATGCTGCTATGGAACACAATGAAAAACAAGCTATGTGTTGCAGTTTATATGGCTGAACCCATGTAGTTTGGAAAATTCTTTCTTTCTTTCTTTCTTTCTTTCTTTCTTTCTTTCTTTCTTTCTTTCTTTCTTAATTTTATTTATTATTTTCTAATTTGATGAGAGAAGGAGAGAGAGAGTGCAAGCCGCCAGGTCCAAGACTTGAACCGTGGTCGACCATGTGGGAGTCCAGCACCTTAACCACCACACCACCTGCCAGCCCCATGGACAATTCTTTTTAAATTGCCAGAAGGTGCATGAGCTCACCAGAGAAAAAAAGAAAGGAGAAAGAGAGAGAGAGAGAGAGCGAGAGAGAGAGAGAGAGATCACCCCCAATGGGGTGTGGTCATGCCACAATCTGTTCTTTTTCATTTCTTCATCCTGTCAAGATTTGGGCATACATGCACATGTGCCCAGCATATATTTCAAGTAGCCAGGGCTAGGATCTAAACCATAGTCAGCCATGTGGGATCTGGCTCCCTTAACCAGTAGACTATGAGACCACCCCTATTTCTGAAAGTTCTTTTTTACATTTTCAAATTTCTTTTTCTGGGAAATGAAGGAAAGGGGTTTTTGGCTTTGTTTATTTGTTTGTTTTGACCCTCTCTCCTGTTCTTTTCACCTGACTCTCTCATTATTGAGAGAATATTCTTAGAAATAATATAAAGCTGCAAATTTGGGGACTAGTTAGATAGAGAGGCAGAGAAAGTGACAAAGCAATAATGAATTGTTTTTAATTCAAAACTAGAGTTCCTATAACATGAAAAAAGTTAATCATCACCTAAGAGTATTGGTAAGTGAGTCTTTTTTAAGGAAACTGTCAATTTTCCATAGCACTTTCTGTGGTGAAGTTTATTTTAGCATTTATCACATTGCATTATAGTTATCTGTTCACCTGGGCTCTCGACACTGGGCTGTCAACTTCCTGAGGGAAGAGGCTTGCTTGTTATTAATCTTTAGATCTTGTCACAGGTACACAATAAATGTTGAATTATCTCTCATTTGATTATAGGCTTTTAAAGATACGGTCTGTGCTTCTTCACATAAGGTATAAAGCACTTGGAAGGGGTAATTGAACAAATGTTGCATATATATGAGTTCCGAAACTTTCCTCTGTCCTAGTTCTTTTGAGTTAGAGTGAATTAACAAGAGAGCTAGGATGGGTGAAGAATTTTCTGGAGGTTTGTATAGAAAGAAGTGAGGGATTACCTGGGATGTGTGAGGACAGTGGTGGGGAAGACTGTAAGGGGATTTTAAGAAGTGTTGATGTGAACTGTATGCTCTTTTCTTGGGGTTTGAACAACACTTGTAAAAGACTTGCGTTATTTTTGATTCTTTTTTGTTCTTGGATTTCATTTCTTTGATGACTCCATCCTGAAATAGAACATCAAGGATCATAGGTATAGTATGAGAGGAGTTCAAAAAGTTCATGAAGCTATAATGTATAGGGAATTAATGTAAAAAATAAATAAATTTAAAGAGAAAAAAAAGTTCATGAAGAATGGAAATTAATTATGAATTTATTTTGATGTAAAATTTTAGAAATGCATGTATAGTTTTTTTTTTCATAATACACATCTTCTGTAAGCTTTTTGAAGATCCCATCTGATAAGTGGTATATTTATGAAAGAAAGGAAAAGAAGAGAGAGCTAAAGAGAGAAGGCAATGAGGGCTGGGCGAGAAGAAAATAAGAAATGAAGTGGGGGGTTTGTTAACATCATATTTCATAGACAAGATCCATGGGGCTTGTATGCTTGCCAGAGAGAAAGAATGAAAGGGAAAGTGAGAAATCATCCCTCCAAGAGGGGGGGATGGCTATGCCGCAGTCGATTCTCCTCCATTCTCCTCTTAGGATTTTGGGCACACATGTACATGTGCCTAGTGTGATTTTCAAGCCACCAGGTCCAGGACTTGAATTGCAGTCAACCATGTGGGAATACAGTGCCTTAACCATATGCCACCTGCTGGCCCTCTAAACTATGTATCTTGATTTCCATTTTGAAACCAATATGGCTCATATGAATTAATATGCATAAATTATATTAGTTTTCTCTTAGACTGGTGAGATTTCCATTGAGATGTAAGGGCCTATGTGTTTCAGTGAGAAACAAATGCCTTAAAACAAGTTCACGTTGCATTAAGAAATATAGCTGAGCTTTTATTATAAATGAAATGAACAGTGTATAGTAATTTTCATTAAATACATAAAGCATTTAACATCTCAAAAATACCCTAATTATGTATTTTTAATACGAGTTATAGTAATGACCAATACTTTTTTTCTCAAGAAAATTTTCTTCTTAAAATCTGGTGTTTTGAGGGCTGGCAAGTGGCATGGTGTTTAAGGGCACTAGACTCCCATATGACCGACTGTGGTTCGAGCCCTGGACCTGGCGGCTTGCTTTCTTACTTTCTCTCTCTCTCTCTTGTTCACTATGTCCCTCTCTGGTCAAATTAAAATAAAGAAAGAAAGAAAGAAAGAAAAAAAAATATATATATTTTAGAGTTTTTTCTATAGGGCGTGTGCACTCTCCAGAAATAGAGACAGAGAGACAGAAAGTGAGAAATCACCCCCTAGGGGGGATGGCCATGCCGCAATTCCTTCTCCACCATTCTCTCGGGATCTTGGGCACACACGCACAAGCGCCTGGTATAAGTTTAAGCCACTGGGTCCAGGACTTGAACTGTGGTCAACTACATGGGAGTCCAGTGACATAGCTATTATGCTAACTACTGGTACCCCAAAAATAATTCTTTAAAAAAAAACTAGTGTTTTTATATAAGATAATATATATTCCTAGGATAAATAAAAACAAACTTTTCCCAGGGTTATATTTATTTAATTTTAAAGGATTATTTTATTTTAATACTATTATTATTATTTAGAGGTTTTTTTTTTTTTTTTTGCTATAGGGCACGTGTTCTTGCCAGAGAGACACAGAGACAAAAAGTGAGAAATCACCCTCCATGGGGGATGGCCATGCCACAATTCCTTCTCTCCCAGTATTTTCTCAGGATTTTGGGCACACACACACAT
>NW_006159844.1:9183668-9197406 GCF_000334495.1 Tupaia belangeri chinensis | reverse complement strand
GAGAGAGAGAGAGAGAGAGAGAAAAATTAAGCTGCCAGGTCCAAGACTTGGCCTGCAGTCAGTAATGTGGGAGTCCAGCATCTTAACCACTATACCACCCTCTGGTTCCTATTTATTTTCTTTTTAAATTGCCAGAGGGACATGTGTCCTTGCCACAAAGAGAGAGACAGAAAGAGAGAGAGAGAAAGCATGGGGCATGGTCATACCACAATCCCTTCTCCTACATTTCTTCAGATTGTTGAGATTTTGGACACAAAAAAACTTAATCCCTCATGTGTTTTCAAGCCACTGAAGCCAGAAGTCAAACCATAATCAGCCATGTGAGATTCGGTTCTCTTAACCATTAAGCTTCAGGGTCAGCCCCTCAATGTTATATTTACATATTGAAACTTATGTGGTATTTTTAAAAAAGAATTATTTACTTACTTAATATATTTTATTTTATTTTGACAAGAGAGGGAGAGGGGAAAAGAGAGCAGGAGGAAAGAGAGAGAGAGAGGAGAGAGAGAAAGAGAAAGAAAGTGAGAAAGTAAACCACCAGGTCCAGGACTTAAACTGCAGTTGGCCATGTGGGAGTCCAGCACCCTTAATCTTTGTGCCATCTGCTGTCCCCTCATGTGGTATTTTATTTTGGACTACACTCTGAAGAACTTTAAGATGGAACAAGCAAAGCCATTGTTCTTTAAATAGAGCTTGCTTCTATGTTATAATGGGAGATTAGAGACTCTAGGTGACTTCACTTAAGCAGTTGTAGTGGCCAGAGAAGAATTATTCTTATCCTTATGAAATGTGGCACAAGTCATCATTATTAGGTGGCTCCAGAGGATCTTTTAGTGAGGCTATGGTCAAGTCAGCCTGGAAGAGCAGAATCTACACCAGAACACTGGAGAGAGACATAGAGAGAGGGAGAGTGAGAAATTACTCTTGGGGGTGGGGCCGGGGGGGCTCGCCATGCCACAATCCCTTATCTTCCAATCTCCTCTCAGGATTTTGGGTATGCATGCACACGTACGACAGACCTGATTTTCAAGCTGTCAGTCAGGGATTCGAATCATGGAGTAGGCTATCTGGGATCCAGCCATCTTAACCTCCATGCCACCTGCAGATCCATTACTCTTTAGATTGCTAGAATTTTGGCCCAGTTCATTCAAACATGTTGACAATTTTTAGAGTTAAAAATATGTATTGTTGCTTATTTTAAATCTACAAATTTTGGTTTTTATCTCCAGAAATATCCTAAATCAATCCCTTATATTTTATGACAGTTTTATCAAAATATGATTTATGTACTATACAATTCACCTATTTAAACTGTACAGTCAGATGGATCTTAGTATGTTCACAGAGTTGTGGAGCTTTCACTATGATCAAATTTAGAACATTTTTATTCCCTAAAATGAAGCATTGAAAGTCACTCCTCAGGACCAGCAGGTCCAGCAGTTGTCATAATGGCTATGTCGCTGGACTCTCATGTATTCAACCATGATTTGAGTCCTGGACCCGGTGGCTTAAACTCACGCCGGGCACGTGTGCCTACATGCCTAAGATACCGAGAGGAGAATGGAGGAGAAGAGATTGTGGTGTGGCCATCTCCCCTTGGGGGTGATTTCTCGCTTTCTGTCTTTCTGTCTCTCTCTGTCTTTCTGGCAAGTGCACGCACCCTGTAGCAAAAACCTCTCCAAATAAATAAATAAATAAATAAACAAACAAACAAACAAACAAATAAATAAATACAGTTACTCCCCATTTATCCCAATCCTTCTAGTCTTAGGCAACCACTAATTTATCTTCTGTGTCTATGAATTTACCTGTTCTGGATATTTTATATAAACCAATCATATGTGATCTCCATGACTGACTTATTTCACTATTTTTTTTTTTTTAACTATAGCGCATGTGTTCTCACCAGACAGAGACTGGGAAGTGAGAATCATCCCCTGGGGGGTATGACCACACTGTAATTCCTTCTCCTCAATTCTCCTCTTGGGATTTGGGTATACATAGATACAGACTTGCATAATTTTCAAGCCATCAGATCCAGGACTTGAACCACATAGCCAGCCATGTGGGATACAGCACCTTAACCCCCATACAACCTGCTAGCCCCTGAGTAATATTTATAAAGTTCACCCTTAAAAGGATATGAATGTATTTACACATCATTTCTTTTTCTTGCTGAATAATATTACTTTGTAAGGCTATGCCACACTTTATTTATCAATTTCATTACTGTTGGTAACATTGAAATTGTTTCCATTTTTTTAGCCTATATGAAGAATGGTGCTATGAACATTCATGTACAAGTTTTTGTGTGGACATATGTTTAAGTTATGCCATATGAGTGAGGGCATGTGATATTTTTCTTCCTGTGCCTGTCCTATTTCATGTAATATAATGTCTTTCAGTCTTGTCCATGATACCTCAAATGACAGGATTTCACAGGATTTCATTATTTTTGGTGGCTGAATAGTATTCAACTCTGTGTGTGTGTGTGTGTGTGTGTGTGTGCATAAACATTTTATTTGCTTACCTATTGATAGACATGTGGCTCTTGTAAATAGGGCTGTAACATATATGTACTCATGTACTTACTTAATATATTTTATTTTATTTTGACAAGAGAGGGAGAGGGGAAAAGAGAGCAGGAGGAAAGAGAGAGAGAGAGGAGAGAGAGAAAGAGAAAGAAAGTGAGAAAGTAAACCACCAGGTCCAGGACTTAAACTGCAGTTGGCCATGTGGGAGTCCAGCACCCTTAATCTCTGTGCCATCTGCTGTCCCCTCATGTGGTATTTTATTTTGGACTACACTCTGAAGAACTTTAAGATGGAACAAGCAAAGCCATTGTTCTTTAAATAGAGCTTGCTTCTATGTTATAATGGGAGATTAGAGACTCTAGGTGACTTCACTTAAGCAGTTGTAGTGGCCAGAGAAGAATTATTCTTATCCTTATGAAATGTGGCACAAGTCATCATTATTAGGTGGCTCCAGAGGATCTTTTAGTGAGGCTATGGTCAAGTCAGCCTGGAAGAGCAGAATCTACACCAGAACACTGGAGAGAGACATAGAGAGAGGGAGAGTGAGAAATTACTCTTGGGGGTGGGGCCGGGGGGGCTCGCCATGCCACAATCCCTTATCTTCCAATCTCCTCTCAGGATTTTGGGTATGCATGCACACGTACGACAGACCTGATTTTCAAGCTGTCAGTCAGGGATTCGAATCATGGAGTAGGCTATCTGGGATCCAGCCATCTTAACCTCCATGCCACCTGCAGATCCATTACTCTTTAGATTGCTAGAATTTTGGCCCAGTTCATTCAAACATGTTGACAATTTTTAGAGTTAAAAATATGTATTGTTGCTTATTTTAAATCTACAAATTTTGGTTTTTATCTCCAGAAATATCCTAAATCAATCCCTTATATTTTATGACAGTTTTATCAAAATATGATTTATGTACTATACAATTCACCTATTTAAACTGTACAGTCAGATGGATCTTAGTATGTTCACAGAGTTGTGGAGCTTTCACTATGATCAAATTTAGAACATTTTTATTCCCTAAAATGAAGCATTGAAAGTCACTCCTCAGGACCAGCAGGTCCAGCAGTTGTCATAATGGCTATGTCGCTGGACTCTCATGTATTCAACCATGATTTGAGTCCTGGACCCGGTGGCTTAAACTCACGCCGGGCACGTGTGCCTACATGCCTAAGATACCGAGAGGAGAATGGAGGAGAAGAGATTGTGGTGTGGCCATCTCCCCTTGGGGGTGATTTCTCGCTTTCTGTCTTTCTGTCTCTCTCTGTCTTTCTGGCAAGTGCACGCACCCTGTAGCAAAAACCTCTCCAAATAAATAAATAAATAAATAAACAAACAAACAAACAAACAAATAAATAAATACAGTTACTCCCCATTTATCCCAATCCTTCTAGTCTTAGGCAACCACTAATTTATCTTCTGTGTCTATGAATTTACCTGTTCTGGATATTTTATATAAACCAATCATATGTGATCTCCATGACTGACTTATTTCACTATTTTTTTTTTTTTAACTATAGCGCATGTGTTCTCACCAGACAGAGACTGGGAAGTGAGAATCATCCCCTGGGGGGTATGACCACACTGTAATTCCTTCTCCTCAATTCTCCTCTTGGGATTTGGGTATACATAGATACAGACTTGCATAATTTTCAAGCCATCAGATCCAGGACTTGAACCACATAGCCAGCCATGTGGGATACAGCACCTTAACCCCCATACAACCTGCTAGCCCCTGAGTAATATTTATAAAGTTCACCCTTAAAAGGATATGAATGTATTTACACATCATTTCTTTTTCTTGCTGAATAATATTACTTTGTAAGGCTATGCCACACTTTATTTATCAATTTCATTACTGTTGGTAACATTGAAATTGTTTCCATTTTTTTAGCCTATATGAAGAATGGTGCTATGAACATTCATGTACAAGTTTTTGTGTGGACATATGTTTAAGTTATGCCATATGAGTGAGGGCATGTGATATTTTTCTTCCTGTGCCTGTCCTATTTCATGTAATATAATGTCTTTCAGTCTTGTCCATGATACCTCAAATGACAGGATTTCACAGGATTTCATTATTTTTGGTGGCTGAATAGTATTCAACTCTGTGTGTGTGTGTGTGTGTGTGTGTGTGTGCATAAACAATTTATTTGCTTACCTATTGATAGACATGTGGCTCTTGTAAATAGGGCTGTAACATATATGTACTCATGTATCTCTTCAATGCACTTTTATATCTCTTCCTTTGTATTTATGTACAGTAATGGGATAAAATAGTTTTCTTAATTTCATTTTTGGATTGTTTATTGCTAGTGTAGAGAAGCGCAACTGACTTTTGAGTATTGATCTTGTATGTCACAATCTTGCGGAACTGGTTGACTAGTTCTAATAGCTTTTAGTAATTCATGGTGGCTTTCTACATATGGGATCATATTGTCTGCAAATAGAGATAGTTTTACTTTTTCATTTCCAATCTATATGATTTTTACTTTATTTTCTTGCCTACCTGACCTGGCTATATAACTCCTGGCACAATATTAATGGAAGTTGTGAGAGCAGAGATTTTTGTCTTGGTCCTGATGTTAGGGAAATGGTTTTCTTTCTTTCACTATGAATTCTGATGTCAGATGTGGATTTTTCATAGATGCTCTGTGTCAGGGGTATCTTGGGAGAAATGGGACCATAAGGAAACAATGAAAACATAGGTGTTTGTGGATCTGTCATTGAAGAGCCTCTGCTCTGCCTTTTGGGCCAAGTCCCAAGGAGAAGATTAAACCTATTACTGTCCAAGGGATCCGAGAACGGAACCATATTACGCCATGCTGCATTCAGTTAGAACTAGGGTCCCAAAAAGAAACTGATGGGAACTGTAGGAAAATAAAGTTATATGTTTTACTCACCCAAATTGTGAGCAGAAACTCATAATCACTGTGTTACTATTAACTTTTATATCAGCTCTTTTTTTTTTTTTACTAGTAACTAGTAATGTGCATATTACTATTAATTTTCAGTATTCTACTTGGATGCCTGCCCTGCTCAATATGAATTAATCCAATGTTACAGTGAATAAATTTTTAAAATACTAAGAAACATTTTTTGGAATTAACATTGATTTTTCAGGGAGCCTCCTGTGTATAATTGATCTGGAGTCAGAAAATAATGCATTTATGAAAAAGACAATCTCATTTTACATAGCAATTATATTTTAGCATGTAAAGGCTTTTGGAAAGCTGACTGAAGATTTAAATCTTGGAACAGTCCATTTTAGATATTCATCAAAAGAAAACTATTTATCTGAATGAAATAAGAAGCATGTTTTATTTTGTAGGACTATGATGTACTTAGAAGCAAGATTTCATGCAAAATGTGGATTTAAAAAAAATCTGTCATCTGTCTAATTTTTTGAATTTGGTCCTAGAATTCAAAATGAAAAAATATTTAAAATAGTTTTTTTTCCTACTTTATCAAAAATGTCTCCATTTTGAGAAGCCTACATTATCATATCCATTTGAGTGCTTATTTTATTTCTCTTTGTTGAAAATTTAGAAATGCATTGATCATGTGAATTGTTTTTTACTTTAAACCAGTGGGTCTTAATCCTAGTTATACATCAGTCAAATGTGCTGCTCTTATCAAACAACACAGGGCTCACAGCGGTACAAGACTGTGCTCTACAAACTGTGAATACCTGGGTGGCCTGGTGGGATTTCCCATGTGTCTAAAGGCTGGGTGTAGTGGTGTGCTTCTGTAATCCCAGCAACTCTGGGAGGCGGAAGCAGAGAATTACTCTCTTGAGGCTGGCTTGGGTAATATAATGAGACCCCGTTTTAAACAGCCTGGCATAGTGGTGCACACTGTAGTCTCAGCTATTAGAGGGGCTGAGGCAGGAGGATTGCGATACAGGTAACCCTGTCTTAAAAACAAAAGAAAAAACAAAACAAAACAAAAACCAAAAACACCTCAGCAAACAACAAAAGATACCAGGGACTTGGACACCTGCAGGGCTAAGTATCTGTCACTGGTTTTAATCACTTCCCAGTGATTACAGTGTACAGTTTGAGTGGGGGTTGCAGTTGAAATGATCACCAGCACCAGTGACTTCGGTTGTTACTGTTTTCGGACAGATCTTGTTATGTCTCTGTCCTCTTGACTCAGGCTCCCAAATCGCTGGGATTATAGATACATGCCATACCTGACTTTTAGGGTAGGCTGCGAATTAAACCTGGGCCTCCCATGTGCCTTTAGCCTGCTGAGTAGTAGTGTCTCTCAGCATGTGCTGCCAGGGCTAGGCTAGATTTCATGCTTACATCTAAATGGCTTAAAACAATAATCATCACAGGTATCTAAAAACTCGCCAAAGTAAAAATGCTATACCCATATGAATATGAGGTGCCAACAGTACCAGTTTACCCAGGACTGAGTAGCTCTCCATATGTAAGAATTTTAATGCTAAAACTAGAAAAATCTTGGGCAAACTGGGAGGGTTGTCACACTGTATGGGAGATGGACTTCTTGGATAGAAGAGGGCCTCTTCCTTCCCTCACCAAGGTGATTTCAGGAGACAGAGAGGTGATGCCAGTTTCCAGGAGAGTCTTATTGTTACTTTCCACTTCTTTCCCACACATTCACTCATTATCATCTTGTCCTTTGGCTTGAAATGCCACTACCTCATTTACATTACCCTCTTGGAGATGACCCATGATTTCTTCATCAGCAAGTGCAGTGTGTCACTAGTGTCCACTGCTGACTCCTCCTTCCATTCTTGCTTTTTGTGGTATAGTATAGGATTGCTTTTCCTGTTTTCCTCAAACTATTCCTATTCCCTTTGCTGGCTTCATTTCTTTTTGATATTCCTTAAGTTGTAGGCTTTCTATTTGTTTGTTTGTTATGGGGCACATGTGCTCACCAGAGACAGAGAGAGAGAGAGAGAGAGAAATCACCCCCTGGGGGGATGGCCACATTACAGTCTCTTCTCCTTCATTTTCCTTTCAGGGTTTTGGGAATGCACACACATGTGCCTGGTATGATTTTCAAGTTGTTGGATCCAAGACAAGAACCACTCAGTTGGCCGTGTGGGAACCAGCTCCTTAATCCCTACTCCATCTGCTGGTCCCAGTGTTGGCATTTTTTTGGTAGTCTGTTCTAGGCTGTATTTTTGTTTTTGTTTTTCACCTGTTCATGCTTATGATTTCAGCTGATTCCTTTCTGTGTATGTTTCCTCTTGTCAGTAGCTGTTATCAGGGCTTGACGGCCTTTCTTTCTCAGTGTCTATTGCCCTATTGGTATAACAGAAGAGAGAGATAGGCTTGGCTTGCAAGTTAATAGAAATCTTTATTGTCTTCATGATGAGTCTTGACATTATAGGTCATGAAAATGTGATATCACATAGCAAGACAAATTTATAGAATTAAGTTTGATAATGGTTTATATTTCCCACCTCAGCTGCAAACTCCACGAAAAACTCTGTTGTATCCTCAGCATGCAGCAAAGTACATAAGGAGGGCCATCTGCTTAACCTATTGGTTAAGAGAGCCAGATTTCACATGACCAACTATGGTTCAAATCCCAGCCTAGACAGCTTGAAAAACACACTGGGCATGTATGCATGCAAGCTCATTATCCTGACAGGATGGAGAAATGGAGGAAAAGGGATTGCAGCTGGACTATGCTCCATTTGCGATGCTTTCCCTATTTCTCTTTGTCTCACTCTCCCTGGTGAGTATGCAAACCCTCTGACAATTAATAAATAAGTAAATAAAGAGTAATTCCTCTTCAATAGCAACACATTTCCATTTGCTCTGGATTCAGTCTTCCTTACACCAAAACGAGTAGAGGTGGGTGGGATGAGCCTGATTGCAGATGAAACAGTGTGTCCAAGTGTTTTCTTAGGTTCTCTTGGTATCTTGTAAACCTAATATCTGCTCATGAACCCTGGAAAAAACCCTGGATGGATCTGACTACTTTAGAGGTGAGATTTTGCCATTTTAATTGCCATAAATCTCAAAATTCCATAAATCATAACAATACTAGTCTAACTATATTATAGTTCCAAGGGAATTGTATAATATTTTAAGTAAAAAGGAATACAGGCAAAGGGTCTGTAAGAGCCACTAAAGAATAGGAGTCAGATGGGAGGATTTTGAGATCACCTCTCTACCTCTATCTGGGAAGACGGCAGACAGATCAGCAGGCAGACACTGCCCCTTGATAAACATCTCTCTGTGGGGCAACAGATGCATAAGACTATTCTAACCAACCAAATTCTTTACCTAGTTCTCCCAGTTTTGATTCTGTGATTAACCAGAAGGAGTCAGATCATGTTCTAGCTATCAACATAGACTTTTCTACAGATATTGCCTAAGTAGTGTAAGCTCTACAGATGAGATGGCATTTCTCATTGTAAAGTAAAAATTCTGACATTACATTGGTCTGTAGTTTTAGCATGCATTAGTTGTCCCAATTGCAGTCATCTCTGTGTGCACTGACAAAATAGAATGAGGTTTTTCAACCAGCAAGTCTGGAAGAATATGGAGTCTACATCAAGGAGCTACCAGTCTGTGAACAGTAAACTTGATCCCTTAGACAATATGGCTGGCTCTTCTATTTCTACTGCAATCTCGATTTTGTATTGATAGTATTCATTTCTCTTGAGTTCCAGTCATATCCCAGGTCTAGCTCCAACAACAGCTTTTTCCTCTTCTTTTAAAGTTTATTTCTTCCATGAGCAAGAGAGAGACAGCACCCTCAAAAGGATCTCGATCTGTGGTCTACACCAAGTTTCAGTGAGCCTCAGATCATGTGCATATGCATGCCTGGCATACTCAGGGAAGTCTTGGGACACAAATCTGGAATCTTCCTTTGTGGGCCAGCCTCACAAAACATTGTGTTTTACTACAGTGGCTCTGTTCAGATCCTCAAACTCATTTCTAAATGCAAATTAATTGTCTTGAACTTTCACTTCTACCTCCCTATTTAGTTCTTTCCATAGGACTTCTAGTTTTCATAGCAATTACTTGTGTTATTCATTGTCTCCCTTTTCCAAAATGTAAGACCCATGAAGGCAAGAGTTTTTTGTTTGTTTTTGTGTGTGGGTATATTCACACCACAATTCCTTCTCCATTTCTTCATCCTGTCAGGATTCTCTGCATGTATGAACATGCACCCAGCGTGTTTCTCAAATCTCTGGGGCCTGGACTTGACCCACAGTTGGCCATGTTAGGTCTGGCTCCCTTAACCACTAGGCTTTGAGGTCAGCTATGTGTGCTTTGATCATTGCTCTATTCCTGCTGCCTGTGATAATGCCTGGCATGTAGTGAGTGTTCAATGGATACTTGAATAAATGAAGCCTTTCAATCTTGTTTTTAAATATCTTTTAATGTCGTCCTTTCCCTTCTTGTTGTCACCAATATGTTAGGTACTTGGAAAAAGTAACTGGGACTATGAAATAGAATTTACCAAGACTCATGATCTCTAGGTTTTTGTGTTTTTAATTGATCTTACTTATCATCAGTGATTCATGTGACTTGGAGCTTAGCTGTCACTGTGTCACCTTCTTGCTGGAGGCTTGACATGTTCAAATACAAAATTCTCAGTCTGGTATTTGGAACCACCACTGGATGACCCCAATCTGTCGCTTTGGTTTTATCTCCTACTTTTCCTTTACCAATTCCTTATAGTACAAATGAATTGGGCTGCTTGTTCTTTGATTACTTCTTAAACTTTCCTAGCTCTGTACTTTGCTCACCCAGTGGGAACATTCCTTTTTCAGGAATACTCATTATTAGCTATTTCTTGTGGCACTTATTTTTGTATACTAAATAATATCTATAGACTACTGTCTTATAATTCATCAGTTGTTATTTTTTTAGACACAGGATTTCACTATATCATCATCCTACTGCCCAAAAGCTGGGATCACAGGCACATTCCTGCACCTGTCTTATTGTTTTATTATTTATTTATTTTAATTTACATTTAATCATATGTCTTTACAGTATACATTCTTTTTTCCAACACAAATACCATGTACGTCAGTCAAGACAAGGATATTACTATATACATTATCATCAGCAAATAGCTTCTCATTTCTTGTCAGTTAGGCATACTTTTACCCTTTTTTTTCCTTCCCTTTTTCCCTCCCTCCCTTCTATACTAAACTTTTTTATCACATTTTATTAATTCACAAAAGATCTTAAAGTATGGAAAAAGCTAGAATGTAGGGACAAGTGCTCTGTAATTTTCTTCTGAAACATTTTTTTTCTCTCTCTCCATTCCCCCTTTTACAAAAGAGAGGTCTAAACTAACTTATTTGCAAAAATAAAAAAAATAGTTTAATCCCAATTTGGTCTGTTATTTGTACAAAGCCCCATAAGAATTCAAATTCTGATGTGAGGCAACAGTTACTATTGTATTATTGAACTTATGCAAATAACTATTTTGCCACAAAATAAGAATGCTCACAAATATTTTCTAATTGCAAACGAGTCATGAAGGGAGGAAAGTTTGTTTCAATTAAAAAATTCTTTTTTTTTTTTAAACAAATTGCTGAACCCAACAACTCAAAAGAAAACAAAAATCCTTACATCTGGAAGACAAAGCATAGAAGAAAATCAGTAATGTTTTAGAAAAAAGTCATAGAATTTTAGTCAGTTCAGTCTCATGTAATCTCTCTTTGGTTGAATTTGTAGTGTTACTGTGGTCTGAACTTTCCGTTAACATTCAACATCATTATTGATTTTTCAGAACTTTTTTTCTACCATTAAGTTGGCCTTTTTCTTGGTCATTTTTTGTTCTCTTATTTGTCTGCCTGTCTTTAGTTTTCCTGAGATAGTACTACTCCCTTCAGAACTTCTCTAAGAACTAGTCTGGTGTTGGTAAATTCTTTCAGGTTTTGTTTATCCGAGAATTTTTTTTATCTTTTCTTCCTACATGAAGGATAATCTTGCTGGATACAGCATTTTTGGTTGAAATTGTTTTTCACTTAACACTCTAAATATATTTTCCCATTCTTTCCTTGCTCACATAGTTTCCAACAAGAGGTCCAGTGTTAGCCCAATAGGATATCCTTTGAAAGAAACTGGACATTTTTCTCTTGTGCCAATTTTTGTATCTTGTCTCTGTCTGTGGTTTTGGCCAATCTGGCTATGATATGCCTCAAAGAAGATCTTCTTAGATTGATTCTATGTGGGGTCCTTTGTATTTCTTGAGTCTGGATATTTGAATGCCTCTCTAGGTTTGGAAGGTTTTCTTCCAGGATTTCATGGAATAGATTTTCAATGCCCATGATTAGTTTCTTCACCGTCTGGGATAATGTTTGGGCATCTCATGGTATCTAGTATTACTTGTATATTATTCTCTCTCCTTCTTTTTTTTTTTTTTTGGTTATTTTCTCGGTCTTTTTGGTGAATTTTTCTAGGTCAGAGGTTCTACCTTCTGCATCTGAGATTCAATCTTCTGCATGATCTAATCTGCTTTTAATATTTTTAAAGGGAAGTTTGATTTCCTGATTACAGCCTTCATCTTTAACAATTCCATTTGATTCTTTTTTTATTATTTTATTTTTTAATTTTTATTTACTTTTTTTAATACATTCAGTTACATTATTTAGCTTACAAAGTGATCATTTCAATATGTGAACATTTCTCCCCAGTCTAGTTGATCAAAATATAGCAACACTACCTCCCTGTCTCAACAATGCTGTCTTTGTATCCCTCCTCCAAATGTTCTTCCCCAGGACCCACTCCTCCACAAGGGTTTTGTTGTTTTTAATGGCTGAATAGTATTCCATGGAGTATATGTGCCACAGTTTTTCAATCCATTCATCCGTACGGGGGCATTTGGGTTGATTCCATGTCTTAGCAATCATGAAAAGTGCCACAATAAACATCGATGTGCAAACACTTTTTCAATGAGAAATTCTTCTGTCCTTTGGGTAGATGCCAAGAAATGGGATTGCTGGATCATATGGCAATTCTATTTGTAAATTTTTGAGGAATCTCCAAATTGTTTTCCACAGTGGTTGGACTAATTTACATTCCCACCAGCAGTGTAAGAGAGTTCCCCTTTCACCACACCCCCACCAACACTTACCGTTTTTTGTTTTTTTAATCTTAGCCATTCTGACTGGGGTTAGGTGGAATCTCATTGTTGTTTTGATCTACATTTACCTTACGATGAGGGATGTTGAGCATTTTTTCATATGCCTTCTGGCTATTTGTATGTCATCTTTAGTGAATGTTCTTTTCAACTCCTTCTCCCATATTTTAATAGGGTTCATCATCTTTTTTCCAAACAGCTTCTTTAGTTCCTTATGTATTCTGGTTATCAATCCCTTATCTGATGTATAGCTTACAAAAATATTTTCCCATTCTGAGGACTGTCAATTCACACTAATTACTGTGTCTTTTGCCATGCAGAAACTTCTTAGTCTGATGTAATCCCACTTGTCTATTTTGGGGATTATCAACTGTGCTTTGGGGCCATTTGATTCTTTTTTATTCTTCCACATCATGGAAGAACTTCCTCACCTCCTGGAACTCGTTGTCTCTTTTCTCCTGCATCTTCTGGAATTGATTGTCTCTCTTCTCTTGCATTTCTATTAGCTTTGTTACTATGAATATCCTAAATTCTTGATTTAATATTTCCAGGAGTTCCATTGTACTGTGTGTGGATTATGAAGAGCTGTTCTTTTCCCTGCAGGCGAGGTATTTTCTTGATTTCTCATATTTCTTGTGCTTCTGTGGTGGTGGTTTCTGGTTATTTACTACCTCCTTGGAGTTAATTCTGAGTGTTAGAAGCATGTTGAAGGATATGATCTGCAATATTTCTGCAGTTCTGTTTTCCTGATCTTCACCAGGCAACCTGCACTTTTGTCAGTGGAACTGGATATTACAAAGGCCTCACAGTTTCAAAGGAAAAGAAGCACCTGAGCTGAGCTGAGCTGAGGTGTGGGGTTTAAAGTATTCAGATGTTTTGCTACTGTGCACCTAGTCCTGCCTAGACACTCAATGTGTGGAAGGTGAGAAGCAAGATGAGAAAGTCAGGTAATAGAAAGGAAACAAAGGGGAAAAGACACACACACACACAAAGACGGAACAAACAAACAAAAAAATGAAGAGTGAAAAAAGATTTCCTTTTTTTTTTGGAGAGTTGTTTTTTTTTTTTTTTTTTTTTTTTTTTTTATGGTGCGTTCTCTCGCC
>NW_006159844.1:9087702-9183638 GCF_000334495.1 Tupaia belangeri chinensis | reverse complement strand
GAAAGCGAGAAATCACCCCCCAGGGGGGATGGTCACGCCGCAATCCCTTCTCCTCCATTCTCCTCTCGGGATCTTGGGCATGCACGCACATGCGCCTGGCGTGAGTTTTAAGCCACCGGGTCCGGGATGCTAACCGTGGTCGACTACATGGGAGTCCAGCGACATAGCCATTATGCTAACTGCTGGTTCCCAAGATTTCTTTTTTAAAAAATGCAAAAAAGTGAAAACTGTGGGTCATGCTAGCACTGTGCGAAAGAGGCAGGGCCAGGCCCACCTCAGATGCACATGGATTCTGAAATTACCAAGAGAAAGGAGAGGTCAGAGTCAAGAGACAGTACCTACAGATTAAAAATCCCAAAAAACATATACATATAAGAGGAAAAAAAAACCGAGAGAAAGGTGGAGAGACAGAGACAGAGACAGAAAGAAGACAGAGACCACCCTACCTGACTTTTTGCTGGGTGCTGGGCTGGAAGGAGAGGTTTGGGGCAGAGGCTTTTTCCAGTTAAAGAGGCAGGGCCAGGCCCACCTCAGATGCACACGATTCTGCCTTTTCACTGGGTGTACCTGGCTTATTGTTGATGATTTTTAAAAACTGACCTATTGTTGATAGATGAAGATTTAGTTCTTTTATTTTAAAGAACTTGCCAGAGAGGTGTGCACTCACTGGAGAGAGACAGAGAAGGGAAAAGCTCTCTTCAGTGGGGTAAAGTCATACCATAATTCCTTTTACATTTCTCCATCCTACCAGGTTTTGGGGCACATATGCACATGTACCTGGCATGTTTTTCAAGCCACCAGGACCAGGATTCAAATCTTGTGGTAAGCTATGTGGGATAAGGGAGTGGTGGAGTGGTTAAGCTCTCTTAACTACTAGGCCACAGGGCCATTCCTAGGGTTTAGTTCTCTCATTCTAGTATATGTCTCCTCTGTTCCAGATATCTTTTGTTTATTCCTCCAGTTCCATTGTCCCAGGAATCTTATCTGTATGGACCTCATCATTTCCTCCTTGTTGAGTTTGGTCAGTAGGGAGGGGGTCTGAGGATGTGAAGAAAGAAGTGTTGGGGTATTTACTGTCCTGACTCATTCCCTGAGTCCCTTAAACAAAGGTCATTGCTTCTTTTAAGGTGTCCTCTACCTTATAAACTTTTTTGAGTTTTAATAAGTGCTTCATCCTACTTTTCTTGGACCTGGGGTCCAACTGTAGGTTTCTAACTATCTCTGTGATTTTGTCATATGTTGCCTACATCTTAGGAAGTAATCCATTTGTAAAGATGGATTTGTCGGCTAAATCAATATTTGTTATTTATAATAATATGACATTATAACTATTATAATCTTCCCCAAGTAAATTTTCTTTCTGATATAGTCTTTAATTTTTCTATAAGTTAGTTATTATCTCATTTTCTTATTTATTCAGTTTTATATGTAATTCTTTTACTTCTTTCTAGGAAGACAGTTGTGCATATGAGACACTCTTTAAATTCTATTTTTTCTTGGAAATTTCTCTCCTGGGTTCTATCATCTTTTCTTTCTAATCATGTTTAGAAATCATCTAGCCCTGCATTCAGTATCTATGGTATTCTATGGCTTTTGTTTTCTTGGTTTCCTCCTTTGCCTTGCTGAAGCATATATAATAGTAATTTCCCAAGAATTGGTACATAGAAGATAAACTTTTGAGGCCTTGAATATGTGAAAAAGTTTTTCTTTCTTTCTTTCTTTTTTTTTTTTTGAAGAGGTTTTTGCTATAGGGTGTGTGCACTCACCAGAAAGACAGAGAGAGACAGAGAGACAGAAAGTGAGAAATAACCCCCAAGGGGGGATGGCCATGCTGCAGTCTCTTCTCTTCCATTCTCTTCTCAGTAGCCTGGGCATGCACTCACATGCACCTGGTGTGAGTTTAAGCCACTGGGTCTGGGACTCGAACCGCAGTCGACTACATGGGAGTCCAGTGACATAGCCATTACACCAACTGCTGGTCCTGTGAAAAAGTTTTTCAATAACTTGGTTGAGTTTAGAATACTAATACTAGGGCTTTTCCCTCAGAATTTCTAAGACATTGCTTCATTATCTTCTATTATTAATATTTTGTGTGTTGTTGAGAAGTACAGTCTATTTTAATTTCTAACTTTAGGATGCATCTTTAAATAGTATTAAGACTGAGCTGTGCTGATCTATGGATGGCATCACTGCTTGGGATGATGGAGACACATGGGAGGCCTGAGTTCAGTTCTGAACCAATGTGAACATGCCGGATGCTTTTTATCCCAGCTAACTGGGAGACTGGGGCAGGAGATTCATGATGTGATAAAAATACCATTTGACCCTGGCAAAAATACCTCCTTATCCCTTTTCCTTTTTGTCCTCCCATCCCTCTCTCTGTTTCTCTTTCATATAAAAAGAAAAAGAAAAAAAAAAGAGAGAAATATTTAGAACAAGGTCTTGGTGTTGATCTTTGGAATTTTTGTGTGTGCTTGGCCTTTGATATATCCTTTCACTCTGGATATGTGTGTCTTCAGTTCTTGACAAGTTTCTTGCATTATAGAGACCATTCCTAGCTGCCTAGTCAACAGCCATTCTTATCATATTCCTTGCTAACACAATCCTGATTTTATTCTGGTAACGTGTCCATTCTCAGAGGACACATACATAATAATTGTTAAAATCAGTCCTGATAATCCCATTCACATTTGCCAGATTCAGTACTTGATTTTTCAGTTTACATTATAACTAAGGGTGAGTCTGTAATACAGTTCTCTGGTGGGTTTACACCTTTTATATTTCCTTTCTCTGTTTTAGTGGCAGCAGATAAATAAGTGTGCCCAATAAAGTTTGTTTAACTGGAAAGATAGTTCAATAAGTATTGTATTTAAAATTTGTAGAGTTGACTTGAAGAGTCCCAGAGTACTTAAGTAGCTACTGAACTCTCCGATAATAGGAACTCACTACTACTGATGTATTTGGTTTATTTAGTGTATTATATTCTAGACCACTAGATATCCACTTAGATTTTTCCTCTACATTTTCGAAAAAATAAACTTTGAATTTTAGAATACTTTTTAGATTTGTAGGAAAGTGAAGGTGGTTACAGATTGTTCTCACATACCTATACACAATTTCCTTATTAAAAATATCTTACCTTAGTATTTTACATTTGTCACAATTAATGAACAAATACTGATGTATTAGTATTAATTAATGTCCTTACTTTATTTGGGTTGCCTTCATTTTCACTTAATGTCTTTTCTCTGCTTTAGGATCACATCCAGGATACTATATTACATTTAGTTATTATGTCTGAGGTGATTCTTGGCTGTGACAATTTCAGGCTTTTCCTGTTTTTGGTAACTGACAGTTTTGAGGAGTACTGATTAGGTATGTTATAGAATGTTCCTCAGCTTAGGTGTATCTGATTTTCTCATCGTTAGACTGGGGTTATGGGTTTTTGGACGGGTGACCACAGAGATGAAGAGCCACTTTTATCACGTCATGTCAAAGGTACTGCAATACCACAATACAATTCTGATGCTTACCATTTGGAGTTACACAGCTCCAGGTTAGGGGCCTCAGCCCCCACAAGACCTCTCTTCAAATGTCTGACATACATTTGAGAGTTCCCAGGTCTCACAGACTTCTGATCACTTGGTTATAAATTCAGGGCTTCCTCAAGTCTCTCAGATTTGATAATTCTCTTGAATGACTCATGGAACTCAGGAAAGAGCTATACTTAACGATTATGGCTTTACTATAAAGGATACAAATCAGAACGATTAGGTGATGAGACACACAGGACATGGTTAGACACAAACTTTCATGTCCTCTCCCTGGGAGTCAGGATGTGTCTCCATCTGAGTTTATCAGTGTGTCCACCAGGTGGGAATTTCTCCTGAGACCTGGTGTCCAGAGTTTATGTGGTGTTTCATTACATAAATGTGATTGATTAATTATTCATTGCCTATGTGATTGAACTCAATCTCTAGCTTCCTTTTTGTTCATTGATGAGGTTGGATTGGGCTAATATCAAATACATGAGTACAACTCAAATGACTATAATGATGTGCATTATCATAATTCCAGAGAGTTTCCAGCCTTCCCTGTTCTAATCATCAAAGTCCCCAATCTTCTTGACCAGTCCCCATCCTGACTCATCTTGTTAGTATAAAATGAGAGGCTCACAAAGAACAAAGACTTCTATTAATTGGGGAATTTCAAGAATTTAGTCTCCTTCCAGGAACCAAGAGTATAGGCCAGTTAAATACTTTATTATACAACAGGCATATGCCATTAGTATGTTTTACACTTTTTTCAAAAAGAATTATTTAATTTTATTTATTCATCCTTTTTTTTAAAAAAATTTTAATTTAACCAGAGAGAGCGAGAGACAGAAAGAGAGAGAGTTAAAGTGAGAGAGCAAGCCACCTGGTCTGGGGCTCGAATTATGATGAGCCATGTGGGAGTGTCCAGCGCCTTAACCACCATGCCACCTGCTGGCCCCTAGTATGTCTTATCACTTTTGACGTTGATCTTGGACACCTGGTGGAAGTCTTGTTTGTCATGTATCTCTATTGTAAAGTTACTCTCTTGGGACCAGCAGTTAGCGTAATGGCGATGTTGCTGGACTCCCACGTAGTAGACCACGGTTTGAGTCCCGGACCCGGTGGTTTAAACTCACGCTGGGCGTGTGTGCGTGCGTGCCCAAGATCCCAAGAGGAGAAAGGAGGAGAAGGGATTGCGGCATGGCCATCCTCCCTGGGGGGTGATTTCTCGCTTCCTGTCTCTATGTCTCTGTCTTTCTGGCGAGTGCATGCGCCCTATAGCAAAAACCTCTTAAAAAAAAAAAAAAAAAAAAAGAAGTTACTCTCTTAGCTCCCTCATGTCTCATACTCTCCTTTTTGAAAGGAAGCCACTATATGCACTTAAAGCGTGGAAAGCTATGCTCTAACTCTGAGTGGAAAGTATCTTCATTAAGTTATTTGGACTTTTTTGACAAGAGAGATTTATTTCTTTCCCTCCTTTATTTATTCATCATTTATTTATATTGGTATGGACTTGTGTATATTTCATACTTTGCATTATAATCTAATAGTGCTTTATGCTATTCCTCACATAATTCTAAGCCTAACCATTGAGAATTCTTTCAGTTGGATCTTGTGATATACTTGGGAGTAAATCTCTTGACATACTCCCATAATTTGTTTGTTTTTAGCACCTCCTTACTTCCTTGGACTACAAGATGCTATAAACTCATCTTGTATTTTCTGCCTCAGTCCTAGAATCAACCATTTCTCCAAGGAGAACTGGCTCCTTTTATTGGAGAACAGTATTGTCTATATTCTTTTTAATAATTTTCTTTTCTGACTCCTTGTTTAAACCTTATTTTTGAAAATAATATGACTAGTCAGTACTCATTCCACTTTGATTTGGGTGGGATTATTAAGATAAAGGAAGTGTAAATCAAAGTCTCCCTTTTCTCTGCACAGCAAATAAAAACAAAGCTTTAAGTAAAAATTGCAGTTGCAAGGACTCTAAGTGTTTCCTTTTTGATGATACTCATAACCCCAAAGGGTTGGAATTGTCTAATATAAAATAGAGTAGTGCGGCTCAGGGAGCTAAAAGATGAGACTATGGGAAAGAACAATAGAAAACATGATTCTTACTTCATGATTTTCATCCTGGTTTTTATTTTGAAGATATAACACTGGAATTCCATCTCTTGGAATCATGGGATGTGATTTTGTCATCAACATTGTATTATAAAAAATTCAAATATATATCAAAGTTGGAAATTTTTTTCCCAATAAAATAACTTTACAGTGAAATATATTCAGACCACTTAGGTTTTATCATTACATTTTTACTCTACTTGCTATATATCTTTTATACATATCTATTGTATCATATATCTGTCTATTGATCTATTCATCCTCTTTCTCTATATTAATCCATTTTATTTATTATGCATTATAAATTACAGGCATTAGTGTACTTACTCCTAAATACTTTGTATGCATATCAATAATTAGAGTACAATGTTTATTTTGCAGTTTTAAAATGTAAACCTTATATACAGTGAAATGTACAAATCTTATGTGTTTATTCACTGAATTTTGACAAATACATGAGTATAACCCAATCTACTATAATGATGTGCATTATTATAATTCCGGAAAGTTTCCAGCCTTCCCTATTTTAAATAACCTCTGCTCTTACCTCCTCTAGGTATAATTATTATTCTATTTTTTTCTTCACTGTGAATTAGTTCTGTTTGTTTTAGAATTTCATATAAGGGAATCATACAGTATATGGTGTTATATGTTAAGTTTCTTTCACTAGCATGTTTTCAAGATTCATCTATGTTGTTGTATATTTGTTCCTTTTTACTGCCTTTATTTATAATTATCCCACCATTTAGAAATTCACTCTTCTATAGATTGACAGCTGTGCTGTTTCCTATTTGAGACTATTTGGAATGGAACTGCTATGAGCATTTGCATTCAGGTCTTGTGGGTCACATATTTTCACCTCTCTTGGGTAAATGTCTAAAGGTGGAATGTTATGTCATTAAGGTAGGTATATATTTAATGTATTTAAGTTTAGTAATATCAGAACTTTTTTAGAGAGATTTTTGCTACAGGGAGTGTGTACTCACTGGAGAGACAGAGAAAGAGAGATGGAAAGCAAGAAATCATCCCTCAGAGGGATGACCATGCCACAATCCCTTTTTCTACATTTTCCTCTCTGATTTTGGGCACATACACACATATGCCCAGTGTGAGTTTTAAGCTGTCAGGTCCAGGACTCGAACCAAGATCAACTACATGGGAGTCCAGCAATGTAACCATTATGCCATCTGCTGGTCCCATACCAGAATATTTTCTAAAATGGTTGTACCATTGGCCTTGAGAGCTGATATCTAGAGCTTTCAGGGATAAGAGCAATGAAGATGTTCTGCTGAGGAGTCACCCTGATAGAGCTCCCTCTGTCCTTTTCTCTCTGCCTTTTTCTCTTTCTTTTCATTTTTCATTTTTTCTTTCTTTCTTTTTTTAAATTTTTTAAGGTAAAGTATTTTCTTGGCTCTGAAATCCTCCTTTATCTTGGTAATAATCCCCTTCCCTTTCCCTCTCCCATCTAGGAGAGGCAAAAAAAAGGCAGGTCAGAAGAAGACTGAATCCACTATGAGAGCTGAGATTAGTGCTTTTGGTGTGCAGCATGGTTTTCAATTTTTGTTTTTTAAAATTAACAAATAAATAATTTCTTTTGTTTTCTTTTCCCTTTTCTCTATCTCTGTTTTCTTATCCTTTTTCTTTTACCTCATCACTTTGCTGCTCAGCCTCCATGCACTGAATGTCTAGACAGGTGTAAGTGAAAAGTAGCTAAGCATCCAAATACTAGTAGGGTCCTCATATTCCTCAAGTCCCACTGAATCTGTGACACAAAGAGAGAAAAATGGAATACCAATGAGTCTGCAGAATACCTCTCCTGTGTGCCTCTGATCACTCAGATTGAAATTCTAGAAATTAGGAAGAAACGAATAACCCACCAGATGACTAGAGATCCCCACAGAGGCACAAGAAATATGAGAAACCAAGAAAATACCTCTCCTGCAAGGGAAAAGAATAACTTCTCTTCACCCACACACAGTACAATGGAACTCATGGAAATATCTGATCAAGAATTCAGAATATTCATAGTGACAAAGCTAACAGAGATGGAAGAGAAGAGACAATGAATTCCAGAAGAAAAGAGCTGATGAATTCCAGGAAGTGAGGAAGTTTTTGTGAGAGCTGAAAGAGGAAATACACACCATAAAAAAGAATCAAATGAAACTGTTGGAGATGAAGGCTATAATACAGACAGTCAAAACCTCCTTTCAAAGTATTAAAAGAAGACTAGATCGTAAAGAAAATTGAATCTCATATATAGAAGATAGAATCGCTGAACTAGTAAAATCCACCACGGAGACTGGAAAATAACTCCCCCAAGATGATAATAATATACAAGAAATAGTAGATACCATTAAACACCCAAACATCTGGATAATCAGTACCCCAGAAGCTGAAGAGACTCATAAGGGCATTAATAATCTATTCCATGAAATCCTGGAAGAAAACTTTCCAAACCTACAGAGGCATTCAAAGATCCAGACCCAAGAGATACCATATGCATTATCATCATCAGGTCATTTGCCATTTTTATGTTCATTAAATGATTTTGTCTATGGCCATACCACCCTGAACATGCCCGATTTTGTCTATTCACTTTTTAAAAATGGAATCCTTTGATAAACAGGAGTTCTAAACTTTGATTAAGACAAATTTTCAGTTTTTATTCTTTAATGGTTAGTGTGTTCTGTGAACAAATTAAGAAATTTTTGATTTACTCTCAAGTCAGAAGTCCCCCAATTTTGCTTTTTTAAGATCATTGCTTTTGATATTCTAAGCTTTCTGAATTTTCATATGCATTTTAGAATCAATTAGTTCATTAATTTGGGGATTATGACTGGGATTTAACTGAGCCTACAGATATGATGAAAGAAACAT
This sequence comes from Tupaia belangeri chinensis, assembly GCF_000334495.1. Classification (NCBI taxonomy): domain Eukaryota; kingdom Metazoa; phylum Chordata; class Mammalia; order Scandentia; family Tupaiidae; genus Tupaia; species Tupaia belangeri. The sequence continues at coordinate 9,175,098 of NW_006159844.1, read as the reverse complement.
TTATTTTAGTATTTTAATTTGAGATTTGAAAAAATGAATGTCTGTGTGGGTTGATATATTTTAATACTTTGTCATAAAAGGATAGAAAAGTCTCTGATTAACCTTCTGTGTTTCAGACTAGAAGAGAACCTATAATAGTCCATGTTTCTTCCATTTTGTATTGCTTACTCAAAAAGGACTTTTGACAATGATTTCTTCGGCAGAACTGGGGGTTAGGGATGGAGAGTTCTTATAGTGTAAAAGTCATGAATCTAGCTGAAAGACAGAGGGAAACCATTTTCAAGATAACTAATGATGGTAAATATGAAAAATGTATATGGAAACCATTTTCAAGATAGCTAATGATGGTAAATATGAAAAATGTATACATAACTCTATTTCTGTGAATTTCAGGAAACAGGTGTAATAGAGTTCAAAATTGGATGGAATTGGACCAACAGGTGGCATGGTGGTTAAGGTGCTGGACTCCACATGGCTAACTGTGGTTTGAGTCCCAGACCTGGAGGCTTGCTTTTTCTCGCTCCCTTTCTCTCTCTGGTGAAGCACATGTGCTTAGTAGCAAATAAAAAAATACATTTAATAAAATAAAAATAAATAAGTCTTTAAAAAATTGGATAGATGGGGCTGGCAGGTGGCATGGTGGTTAAGGATGCTGGACTCCCACATGGCCAGCCGCGGTTTGTGTCCTGGACCTGGCACTTGCTTTCTCACTTTCTCTCTCTGTCTTGCTCTGTCCCTCTCTGGTCAAATTGAAATAAATAAATAAGTAAGTAAATAAAGTTAGATCAAATAATTCTTAAAAAATTGGGTAGAATTAAGACATGGAGTAATATAGATATAATGCTATCCCTCATTTTAAATAAACTTGGCTGTGTAATAGCAATATTAAATTTTGATTGAAAACAGATTGTGTGAGGGGTCTTCAAAAAGTTTGTATTATAAAAAAAACTGCATAGATTTCAGAAAGCTTTTACACCAAAATAAACTCATACTTTCTTTTTTTTTTTTGGAGAGGTTTTTTGCTATAGGGCGCGTGCGCTCGCCAAACAGAGAGAGACAGAGAGACAGAAAGTGAGAAATCACCCCCCCAGGGAGGATGGCCATGCCACAATCCCTTCTCCTCTGTTCTCCTCTCGGGATCTTGGGCACGCACGCACACGCGCCCAGTGTGAGTTTTAAGCCACTGTGTTCTGGGTCAGGGACGTGAACAGCTGTCGACTATGTGGGAGTCAAGCGACATGGCCATTATGCTAACTGCTGGTCCCATAAACTCATACTTTCTTAAATGAACTTTTTCCTGAAGTGTCCTCTTAGAAGAAAGACCTAATATAGGTTCGATTTGCTATGTGAAAGGTTAATATATTACAAAAAATGTACCTTAAATTTATGCTTCCTTAACAGCTGTTAAGGAAGGAGATTAATACTTGATGAAATTATCTGAGAAATCTTTATGGTAAAAGAAGGCTTTGAGACAGAATTTTAAGGAGTGACAAAATTAGAAAGGGCAGATTATAAAGCATTATCACTGGAACATGAACAATATTTTAATGAAAAATTGAGTATCTTATAAATTAAAATGTGATTTTAGTGAAGTTCAAGATAAGACCATTAAATATGTTTATGGGCCTTTGAAATGAATTACTTTTAACTCAAGCTGATGAAACCTAAATTTATGAGATGCTTAGAGGTAGGAATGCTTAATTAATAATAGAATGGGAATTTAGATTTCTTTCTGCTATTTTCCCCAGGTGCTTCTCCTATGGTAGCTGGTTCTAATGAAATGCTGTTTTCTCAACAGCACGTGGTAGTTCTGTATAGGTAATAAGAGACCTGCATTTACATTTTACCTTCAAAAAGATAAAATTTTTACTTTTCCCTACCTTTTTACCTTTATATTTGCCCTAAAACAAATCATTTAACCTTTCTGATTCTTTGTTTTCTTATCTAAACATGAGACTAATAATAACTGTTCTGTCAACTTCCAGTGACAGAGTGACGGTCAAGAATAAACAGAACACAGTTTTCATAAGAGCCACAAGGGTATCTGCAGTTATGAACATGAATATATATATATATAATTTTTACCTCAATCAAGCTGGAGGAAAAGAAAAGAGGATTCAATTCCTATTGGTTCGACAGAGATTTTATGAAGATATTTTTAGGGACAGATTCTCCAGAGTTGTCTGCAGTATTGATTTAGTTGTCTACAAAGATAATAATAGGCATCATTATGTTTTCCTGGGGTGCTGATAACGATGTGGTATGTATGCATATGACTAATTGAATGCTTCATATGTACTGAAATGTCTTTCATCAACTGGGCTGATTTACAACTATGTAGTAGCTATTATTTAGAGTGTCACTGGAAAATTCTTGATTGTATTATTTATACTTATACATTAAGTACAAAAAACTGCTTTTTGGGTGTGTTCAGAGAAGCTATGCTCTAAATTCCAGCTTCTAGACCCCTGAAACACTCAGACAATAAGCCATTTTAAATCTGAGGTGTGTCCTGGCATGTTCAGGGAAGTTATGCTCTAAACTTCATCTTCTAGACCCCTGAAATACTCAGACAGTTAGAGGAGAGTTGATCCTCCACCCCCCTCCCCCAACACACACACAGAATGACCAGACACCACCGCAGAGGCACAGGAAATATGAGAAACCAAGAAAATCTCTCTCCCTTAAGTGAAAAGAACAACCCTTCATCATCCACAGACAGTACAGTGGAACTCATGGAAATGTCTGATAGAGACTTCAGAATATTCATAGTGACAAAACTAAATGAGATGCAAGAGCTGAGAGACAATGAACTCCAGAAGATGCAGGAGAAAAGAGACAATGAGTTCCAGGAGGTGTTGAAGTTCTTCCATGATCTGAAAGAGGAAAATACACACCATAAAAAAGAATCAAATGGAGCTGTTAGAGATGAAGGCTGAAATACAGGAAATCAAAACTCCCCTCAAAAGTATTCAAAGTAGATTAGTCCATGTAGAAGATTGAATCTTGGATGTTGAAGGCAAAACCTGTCACCTAGAAAAGATAACAAAATACCCTGAGAAAATAACAACAAAAAAATGAGAATATTATACAAGGAATACTAGTTACCATTAAGCACCCAAACATCTGCGTAATTGGTATCTCAGAAGGTGAAGAAACTAATCAGTGCCTTGATAATGTGTTCCATGAAATCCTGGAAAAAAATTTTCCAAACCTAGAGAGGCACTCAAATATCCAGACCCAAGAAATACAAAAGACCCCTAGTAGAATCAACCTAAGAAAATCTTCTCCAAGTCACATCATAATCAGATTGGCAAAATCCACAAAGACAAGATACTAAAATTGGCAAGTGAGAAATGTCAGGTTATTTCTAAAGCTTATCCCATCAGGCTAACATTAGACTTCTCATCAGAAACAATGTGAGCAAGGAAAGAATAGAAAAATATATTCAAAGTATTAAGTCAAAAATAGTTTCAACCAAGAATACTACACCTGGCAAGATTGTTCTTCATATGGAAAGAAAAGATAAAAAAACATTTTCAAAAAAACAAAACCTGAAAGAATTTACCAACACTAGACCAGCTCTTCAAGAAGTTCTGAAAGAAGTGCTTTCCCAGGAATACTAAAGACATATATACAGAAATAAGAGAACAAAAAGCAACCAAGAAAATGACCAACTTAATGTTAGGGACAAGAAATATCAATTATAATGTTGAATGTTAACTGCCAGGATTTAAATGGAAACACAATAATGCTGCAAATTCAACAGAAGAGAGATTAGTTACATAGGACTGAACTGGTGAAATAGAATTTTATGACTTCTGAGTAAAACATTACTGATTTTTTCTTTACTATTCTTTGCTTTCGCAATTCAAGGATTTTGCTTTCTTTTGAGCTGCTGATAGGTTCAGCAATTTGTTAAAATGTTTTTTCTTCTTGTTTGTTTCTTTAAATGTAAACATAAACTTTTCTCCCTTCCTGACCCCTCTGGAATTGGAAAGTATTTGAAAGTATTCTTATTTTGTGGCAGAATGGATATTTGCATAAGTTCAATAATACCTGTTGCCTTGAATCAGAAATTGGAAATACTCGTAATTGGACAGGCCTTTCCTAGAATGTCATATCTGAAGATATAGCCAGAAAACTATGGAACTAAGGGAGATCTCAAATAAGCCAACAGAAGCTCTTGGAAAGATGGTCTGACACCATAAACAGTTCTGCCTGACAGAGAGAATTAGAAAAGCTATATGAAAGAATTCGTACCATTAAATAATCTGGACTTTCCCAGCCCAGCATTGTAATCAGTATAGATTGCAAAAGATCAGCTACAACCAGAGGATTATCTTGAGGAAGACTTTGAAGGACGAAAAAGAGACTGATCTTTGCCTCCAGATGGTATATCACAGACTACTTGGTAGGCAGGGCTGAATTGAGAAGGTTTATGTGTGAATCGTGTGTGTGCTGGGTGTTTGCTTTTCAACAGTTTGAGTAGTTGATATGTAAATATTTTCTCAAAAATATTTAAAACCATACTGTCTCTGTTGTTATAGAGTAACAAACAAATGATAATAAACATTTTGAATACTATCTTTAAAATTCAGTTTTTTGAAATTTTGAAAGTTGTTTATTAACTGTCAAGAACTATGGAGTATGAGCAAAATTTTTTTGACATGTAAAGTAAATGTTTGTGGGAAAATGTAAAAACAAATGAATAAATGATAAAAACAATAAATAAAAATACCAAAATATAAAATCAAGCAATTTTCAAAAAATAAACTGCTTTTTCACACTTGTATCCACAATAATTACATTATTGAAGAATGATAATGAACTGCTAATGCAGTCAGAGAATGGTACTAAAACTCTAAACTTCTTTTTTCTTACGAGAGAGAGAGAGAGACTGAGAGACAACACCCCCAATAGGGTCTTGGTGCCGCCATCCACCCCCAGTTTCAGCCAGTCTCAGACCATGTTCAGATGTGTGCCCAGTATACTCAGGGAGGTCTTCGAATATGAACCCCCAAACTTTCCATGTGAGTCAGCCTCACAGACTATCTCATTTTTTTTTTTTTTTTGGAGAGATTTTTGTGCTTGCCAGACAGACAAAGAGAGACAGAGAGACAGAAAGCGAGAAATCACCCCCCAAGGGGGTGGCCACGCTGCAGTCCCTTCTCCTCCATTCTTCTCTCGGGATCTTGGGCACGCACGCACACGGGCCCGGTGTGTTTAAGCCACCGGGTCCGGGACTCCAACTGCGGTCGACTGTGGGAGTCCAGCGACATAGCCATTACGCTAACTGCTGGGCCCCAGACTATCTCATTATATTGGTTTACAACCATCTGATGCTTTGCAACTCTAATTTCTTATATAAGCACTGAAGAGAAGACTGGTCATCTAGAGAAGGGTAGAATAAAAACTGTAATGGTGTCTGGTTTTTCTTTCACTGGGAAGTGACTGATCCAATTAGTGTGGGTTCAGTTGTTATTAAGAAGAGCAGAACTTGGTCTGCAAAACAAAGAGAGTCTTTAATTCACTGACTCCATATCCTTATTATTTATACATAACATTAAACTATTATGTTATAGGGTTTTATCGTGAATATTATTAAAATGAATGAATCATGGGGCCAGCAGATGGTATAATGGTTACATCGCTGGGCTTCCATGTAGTTGACTGCAGTTTGAGTCCTGAACCTGGTGGCTTAAAACTCATGCTGAGTGCATATGTGTGCATGCCAAAATCCTGAGAGGAAAGTGGAAGAGAAGGGATTGTAGCATGGCCATCTCCCCCTGGGGGGGGGTGATTTCCCACTTTCTGTCTCTCTGTCTTCCTCTGTCTCTGCAGTGAGTACACGTGCCGTATAGTAAAAGTCTCTCTCTCCAAAAAAATCCCCCAAAACCCAAAAAAAAAAAAAACCAAAAAGAATGAATGATTAGTACTCAAGTAATAACATCCGAAAACTCTTAACAAAAGTTCAAATTATACAAAGAATTTAATTTTGTAACATAACATGCATTATTTTTTTCACAACATCAAAAAATTGTGGAAAAAAATTGCCCACAAGAAACATACTTTGACTATAATCTTTTTAAAAACTGAGTTACTGAGTATTGGTTAGCTATTGCAGCACATCCAATTACCACAAACTTGGTGCCTTATAACAACAAACATTTATTACTGCACGGTTTCTGTTCAGGAATCTGGACGACTCGAGTCTTTCTCTTCGTGATTGCTCACAAGGGCACAAGGGGTTAGCCAAGGCTGGAGACTCATTTGAAAAGGGAAAGATCTGCTTCCAATCTCACATGGTTGTTGGCAGAATTCTTGGCAAGCTGTCAGATTAAGAGCCTGTAGTGAATTTTTATAATTTTATGTTGCCTTGGCATCCATTTTGAATACAAGTTTTACTTCCTCATACCAGAGGGAGAGCTCAGCCATCCTTGACACAGCTTGTAGTTGTATATCACACTCAAATGGCTCAAGTCAGGATAAGAGATAAGAACATAGAGGCATATCTCCTATCTCCCAGGGTGGGCTCCTGGCTTTCCTGCTGCTTCCTGTTTTTGTTTTTGTTTTTGTCTTAAGAGAGATTTTTTGCTATAGGGTGCATACACTCACTGGAGAGACAGAGAGAGACAAAGAGACAGAAGGCAAGAAATCCCCCCCCCCCCAAGAGGGGATACCCATGCCACAATCCCTTCTCCTCCATTCTCCTCTTAGGATTCTGGGCACGCAGGCACATGTGCCAGGCGTTTGTTTCAAGTCACCAGGTCCAGGACTCAAACTACGTTTGTCCGTGTGGGAGTCCAGCAATGCAACCATTATGCCATCTGCTGGTCCCACCTGCTGCTTCCTATAAACAGACTTTTCAGGCCTTTTCCTGGACCTTATAGTGACCCACACCCTATTCCCTCATGTATACTGCTAGTAGCCATCTGTCCTCTTGCTTCCTGCCTGATTCCTTCTATAATAGCTTGTGTGAGCCGGAAATGGAAGACTTCCCTCCCAACAACTCATTCCACTCTCTTTGCCCATGATCTGTAAGTATCTTTGGACTTGTTTTCTGCTGTGATGGTTATTGAATTTGTGCCTTCCATCTGAAGCACTAGGACGCTACTCCAGGCTGCTTCCCCTGGGACCCTGGGAAACACAAGATCCAGCTTCCCATGCAGAGTGATGGTCAGGAATAACCTTGACACGGGTCAGACAAGAGCCACAGGGACATTTGTCTGTGTAAACAAGTTTCCCTTGTGAATGATACTATAGTTGGGGGTTGGACAATGAGGCATTAAACCACCCACCAGGTGAGTTATGTGTCCCATGGAAGGCACACAGTAAGCACCCAGTGGACAACTTCCTTCTTTTTGGTTAGGGCATGGTTTCTGGCTGAGGGTTCTCAAAATGGGGCCTCATTTCTTGGCTGGCTGTCGGCTATTCCTTGCCATACGGGCTATTCCTTGCCATACGGAATATTCCACAGGGCAGTTCACAATATGGTTGCTTACTTCATCAGAGGGGAGGCTTCTGGTAAGACAGATATCACAATCCTAATGTAACGTCATCATAGACATGACGTCTATCACTCATGCTGTATTCTGTTTGTTAGAAGCAAATGATATATCCTGCTCACTCTCAGGGGAAGCAATTACACAGGGAGAACATAGTAGGAGGCCAAGGTCACTGGGGGTCATCTTAGAGGCTGTTGAAAAAGAACAGATTAAGTAGACACATGGAAAAGCTAAAAAGACGTAGGTATCTCCTAGCAACTCATATTTTGTGAATTCTATAGTTCAGTGGAAATGGTGGGAATGGCTTAATAGAATTTCCTTTTAACTATAAACAGTAGTATCACAAACTAATACTAAAACAGGCTACTAAGTACATTTCTTTCTTCGTCTATTACCCTACTCTTTTTCCAACACTGTCAGCTATAAAATCACATAGCCTCACATCAGACCCTGAAAGATCTGAAGAGAGTTACACTTTAGAAAAGCATTAGAGAGGGACCAGCAATTAGCGTAATGGCTATGTTGCTGGACTCCCACGTAGTCGACCGCGGTTCATGTCCCGAACCCGGTGGCTTAAACTCACGCCGAGCGCGTGTACGTGCGCGCCCAAGATCCCGAGAGGAGAATGGAGGAGAAGGGATTGTGGCGTGGCCATCCCCCCTGGGGGGTGATTTCTTGTTTTCTGTCTCTCTCTGTTTGTCTGGCGAGCGCACGTGCCCTATAGCAAAAACCTCTCAAAAAAAATAAATAAATAAAAAGAAAGAAAGAAAAGAAAAGAAAAGGATTAGAGAAAAATACTATCCTTTAAAACATTGAGTGGTGCTTTCCGCCAGCAGACACTGTTGATTTTGTTATACTGGCAACTGACATCTATTGAAAATGGCATTCTTAGCAGCACATTGCTAGCATGTTTCCCCACAGAAATAGCCTTGGCTAAATAAAATAGCAGTTTTTGTACATGATTAGCAATTTGCCAAAGAAATTAACTGTGACATTGATATAATCAAGACTTTGATTAACTGACAAACCTCCATTAGGTATTTAAGAGAGCTGTTTGTATTTCTAAATAGGTCAAAACACCACCTTTTAAACTGATTAAAGCAATTAGGCCTCAAATAAATATTTTCTATGCAAAAACCATTTTTATCTGTTTTGAAGTTCTCAAAGACTAGGAAAGATGAATCTTAACACTTCAATGGTGTTGGGATTGTTGAGTTACGGTTTGTGGATGGCCTGTAATAGGACTGAGAGTAAGTTCACCAGCCTGTATCATGGGTGGTCAGTGAAATCCTATTTCAAAACATAATAGAAACCCCTGGAGAAGATACTGTGAAAAGGAACCAGACTACTGCCTATAAGAGTGTTGATATAAATGGAAAAACTTTAAGCAGCAATCGAGCTGTGTGGAAGGCAGAAAACAATGATAAGCTTCACAATATTAATTTTGCTAGTCTGTCCCAAAGCATATTGATATTATACCCCTCAAAATTGGTATTTCTGCTCTTTTGTTCAAAATGAGAATATAGAATGTGATTGGTGGGAGTACCTCACTTATATAAAAGAATCAAACACATTCTAAACCTGTTAAATTTATTGCATATTATGTATATCTTTATATATGGTCTACATAGAAAAGGTTAATACAGGAGTCAGCAATATTTGGTACTAGAACACCAAGTGGACTAAGTAAGATATAAGCTACATGATTCCAGAGGACATCTTCACATTTTGGTAGCAGTATAAAACAGACAAAAGTCAACATTATCTTCTTTTCCCTGCAGGAAATAGGACTTCATGGAAGCTGAAGTAGGTTTGGTATGTTGATGGGGTTCTGCTTTATCACTGTCCTTAGGATATCTTCTAAAATACAAATGGGAAAATTCTCTTCTGAATACATAATGAAGTAAGGCTTTAGCACAGTCTTGTAGAATCATATGTCCTTCAATCTCTAGGACAGAACTGAAAGGTGGGAAGGGTTTGGCTTAAAGAAGAAACATTGGATACTGGAGAAAGTGAAATAAAAACCAAAAGCATGAGAATGCTGAGATCCTTGTGGGCAAGTATTTGCCCTGGGTGACAAATACTTTTTCCAAATTCTGATTGCGTGGCTCCTATTTCAGGATAAGATCTTTGCAGCTCTAAACATTAAATAGAGATTATACTCAGCTATAACGTAAGCCTGTGGCCTTTGTCCAAAAATTCAATTCAATTTTATAAATCAGAAATTTAAATGTCAAATCACCAGGATTTATCCAGCTTTGGATATTAGTATTTAGGAACTCATCCTGTCACACTCTAGAGGTGACTTTTTAGTCATTTGGAGGCATATTCTCAAAAGTCTTTTTAGTCTAAGAATATACACGTTTGTTTCATGTGATTTTAAATGATAAGAATAGGGAGCTTCTTTGCAGGAACAGTTCATGTGAGCTAAGATACTGAAAGGTCTGCAAAGTCTTTGGTATGGGAAGCACACAAACTTCCAAGACAAGGTTTCTATCAAAGAGACTGACTCATTGAGGAGCTATTCATGTAAATAGAATTTTTATATTATAAGTGCAAATTAGCATTAGATATAGATAAGAGACCGTTTTAGGCTTAGAGTCATAAACAGGATGTTTGGAAACAAACGACACCATGAGCAAAGCAGGACCAATAAACAAAGTTGTCATTTACATACATGTTACAAATAGGGTAGATTTTGTTTTTGGTGAGACTTTGGACAGAATGAGAGGTTCAGTTGTGGATGGTAATATATTTTTTATTTTTAATTTCTGCCTGAGGGAACATGAGCTCGTGAGAGGGAGGAGGGGAGAGAGAGAGAGAGAGAGAGAGAGAGAGAGAGACTCCCTACCAGGGATGATCACCCTCCAATCCCTTCTCCTTCATTTCTCCCTCCTTTCAGGATTTTGGGCATACATGCACATGTGGATGATGTGTTTTTCAAGACACTAGGTCAGAGACTTGAACTGCATGGTTGGCCATGTAGGATCCAGCTGCCTTAACCACTATGCCACCCTCTGGCTCATGAACAGTAATCTTAAACTGAAGGAACTAGCACAGTAATCATAAACTGAAAGAATTGATGCCAGTTTCTGAGTTTTATTAAGAATTTTCAAAGGGACTGGAAACTGTGATACCCTGTTCTTCCATAGTGAGTTGACCAAGGAAACAAAGAGTATATTTTCAGTTGACATTGACTATCATGAGGTTTATGGACAGAGAATGCTGTAGGTTCTTCACCTGGAGGGAATTTGATCTTCTAGTGAGTACTGATCATTTAAGAATTAATTGACTTTGGGGCCAGTGATGCAGTGTAGTGCGACTGGACCTACATGGGAAGGGTCCTGGTTTTGTGTTCTGGGACCTCCCTGAGCACACTAGGCATGTGCCTGTGATCTGAGCTGGCTAAGACTGAGAGTAGATTATGATGCGAGGTCCTTGTTGGGGGTGTCTCTTTCTCTCTCTCTCCCTCTCTGTATCACTCATGGAAGAAATAAGTGAAAAACTTTAAGGAAGATAATTTTTCTATTTTGTTTTTGTTGGGGAGAGAGAAACCTAGCAGGAAATATGTAGAAATACTTTCTTCTAGAAAACAATTCAAAATAATACCCTGGACATAAAAAAAAAATTCTCTTTGTTTTGATCAGTATTTATTTATTTATAAATTTCTATCTGGGTAGTAGAAACAAACTTAATCTTGTTCAATACAGATTCCACCAGGGTTGTAGTTAGTTACAAGGAGCCTATGCTGTGTCCAGATGTCCACATGGTGAAGGAAATTTACTCCTTAATATCTATCTATTCATATCAGCAACCATGGAGATGCCACCTAGTCACGCAGATTGTTGCCAAGTGTTCCGTTCTTACTGACCATAAGGATCAGCTTTCTCTCAGCCATTCTACGGATGTTATTCTGTTGTTCTCACATCCTCCAAACTGATTTGAGATTCTGTTATCTCCTCCTTCCCAGTGGGGACTATTATTGGGCACACAGGGAAAAGATGGTCACAGAATATTGAGTTTCTTCTTAGGAGTTGTAATAGACACAGATTATCTTAACTCACCTAACAGAAGTGCTAACCAATAGTGGCTTACGTTGTCTTACACAACAAGATGGAGATGCAGACCATGATTGGTGTAGCAGCTTAACTATACTACCAAAAAATCATCTTCCAGCCACACTTCCACTTCATTATGCTTAGTTGTTAGTTTTTGTCATTGTACTTGTTACCATTGTGCTTTCCATGTTCACAGGATGACTGTCACATCCCCATATATCACATCCACAGTCAAGGTGGGAGCAAGGGGTATTATTATTACCTGCGTTCTACTCTATCAGAAAAGCAAAAGTCAGAAGGCCCTCCTAAAAGTTTTTCTAACACTGTATTGTCCAGAACTAGTCACACATGCCCAGAACTATGTCCAGAGTATGAGACTAGGGAAGTGAGTATATAGATTTATAACCTCTACAGCTGAAGGTGGCAAGGAAATGAGTTGAGAAGGGTATTGGGTTACCAACTACCAACGTCTGGCATAAGAGCCCATGGATATCCAAGTTCTCAGTTTTCTTCTAATTCTCTTCATCCCTTCTTAATCCCAGGAAATTTTATATAGTCTCTCTAGGACAGATACTGTGTTGGTTCATTCAACACTCATATCTAGTCACTGTCTCCATTGAATTTCTCTATTTTGTAGGCTACAGAATGCTTGACTTATCAGCTATATCTTTTTTTGTTTTTTTTGGAGACGTTTTTCGCTACAGGACGCGTGTGCTCGCCAGACAGACAGACAGAGACATAGAGACAGAAAGCGAGAAATCACCCCCAAGGGGGGATGGTCACACCGCAATCCCTTCTCCTCCATTCTCCTCTCGGGATCTTGGGCACGCACACGCACACACCCGGCGTGAGTTTTAAGCCACCGGGTCCAGGACGCGAACCGCGATCAACTACATGGGAATCCAGCGACATAGCCATTACGCTAACTGCTGGTTCCCATCTCAGCTATATCTTAGTGTGATCATGTAACCTGATTCTAGCCAATCTGATCAATATGTGTGTATCTGTGTGTGCGTGTGTTTGTGTGTGTGTGTGGGGCTTCCTGTCCCAAATAAGAAAGGCAAAGGCATGTTAAAGAAAGCTCTACTTTATTATCTCTTTCTCTTCCTATATGGAAGACAGTCTTGATGCCTGAAGGTATAGTAGCCACCTTGTGACTGAGGGGACAAAATTAAGGATTCATCAACAGGGCCCTACCTCTGTGGTGTAATTGGTAGCATACCAGACTGCAGAACTGGAAGTTGCATGCTTACAGGTTTGAGTCCACAGCCTGGTCAGCCTGAAAACATGCCAGGCATGAGTGTGCATGTCCAGGGTAACGGTGGGCTCCAGTCCTGGAGGAAGAAGATAGCAGTGTGATCAAGTCCTGTAACTAGTCTTCTGTCTTTCTCTCTCTTCATGTGCACATATGCACTCCATCACGAATTTTTTTCTTTTTTAAAAATAATTATCTTATTTAACTTAATTTTATTTATGTATTTTAATTTGACCAGAGAAGGGCAGAGAGAGAGAGAGAGAGAGAGAGCTGCCAGGTCTGGGACTAAAACTGCAATTAGCCATGTGGGAGTCCAGCACCCCAACCACCATGCCATCTGCTGGCCCCCATCATGAATTTTTAAAAATGGTGTCAAGATGATGGAACAAGAATTAATTTGGGACATGTTGACACTGTGGATACATTGTTTGAGACCTGTGGGGTCTACCTCTGAAGTTTTCATACAAGACTAATGTATTCCAACTTATTTAAGAAAATTGTAGAGGGGCTGGCAGGTCATTGGGGTGCTGGAGTCCCACATGGCCAACCACAGTTTGAGTCCCAGACCTGGTGGCTTGCCTTCTCATTTTCTCTCTTTCTTTGTTGGTCAAATTAAAAAATGATAATAATGGGACCAGTAAATGGCATAATGGTTACATTGTTGGATTCCCACATAGTTGACCATGGTACTAGTCCCGGATCTGGCAACTTAAAACTCACGCCGGGTGCATGTGCGTGAGTTCCCAAAATCCTGAGAGGAGGATGGAGAAGGAGGGATTGTAGCATGGCCATTCTCCCTGAGAGGTGATTTCTTGCTTTCTGTTTCTCTGTCTCTCTCTTTCTCTATCTCTCTGGAGAGCACATATGCCCCAAAGCAAAAATCTCTCTAAAATAATAATAATATAATTAAATAAGTAATTCTAAAAAATAATTGTACAGATTTTTGCTATTTGCAGCTTAATGTAATCCTAAGGACAGTAAGCAAGAAATCAAGTTTTACATAATCATGTAGGTTTTTCTAATCTATTTTCTCTGCCTTTTTTTCCTGTCTATTCTCCTTAAAGGTCCCAACTTTCAAAATTCCAAAGCAAGGAAATAATCTTTTTCTGTGTCAGAAAATGATGCCACAGAATTTGTCTAAATGGGGAAAGGTTATGTAAGATACAAGCAATAATAGGGAAAATTTGATAAATATTCAAAACTATATCTTGCTATAGTTATGAATAATACACTGAAGCCCATACAAATTAGGCTAAAGCATACAGACAATTTATTGGATGGCTGTAGATAGATTTCATGAACTGGAGGATAGGAAGTACAGCTGAACCTCACTACAGAGTGGAACTAGGAACTGGGCAGCTATTATGAACCAGAGAAGCTGCCCCCTCTTTCCTTTGTGGACATATGATCTCTTATGATTTGCTTTCTTCTTTCTTGGCATTGAATTTTTCTGCTTCTCTGTGCAGACAGCAGAAAAGAGTCACTTGAGCCTTCACAGTTCAAATCTAAACAAAGCTTGAGTAACATCTACTTCTAGTTTTTGAATTCTCTGGAGAAAGAATCCGACTTGCCTGATTTTTATTTATGTATCAGTCTTTACTTGATTGGGAATAGGGTCAAATGACTTACAGTTCTCAGGAGCTAAGCGAGTGTATTCTTTTGAGGAGGCTTCGATCTGTGTGGGTGGGGCAGTGGTTGTTGGAGAAGAAATAATGGGCATCTTTTCTACTCTCTTGAAATTTTAATCTGCTGAAAGGTCAACCAAATTAATAATTCATTCTCTACAAACATTAGTCTCACTTGTCTCTCCTTTATATTCTCTTTCAGGGAATGTCAGTTCATACACCTAGCTGGCCACATTATAAGCCTTTGTAAAATCAATAATGATCACAATAGCCAACATTTACTGACTATGTGCACTATGTGATAGGGATTCTGCATGTACTGTCTTAAATTCAACCTCACAACCCTACACAGAGGTATTACCTATTTAATTGATAAATAAAGTGAAATTCAGAGCTGTTAAGTCAAGCCTGTAACATCTTTCTTGGATTACTACAATAATATTTTTGCCTCTTAACCTGCCCCTCCAATCCATTTTTTTAGACCAGTAATTATACTTGTATTTCTTTTTTTTTTCTTTTTTTTTTTTTAAGAGGTTTTTGCTATAAGGCATGTGCGCTTGCCAGAAAGAGAGAGACAGAGAGACAGAAAGCGAGAAATCACCCCCCAGGAGGGATGGCCACGCCGCAATCCCTTCTCTTCCATTCTCCTCTTGGGATCTTGGGCACAAATGCACATGCACCCGGCATGAGTTTAAGCCACCCAGGTCGAAGACTTGAACCATGGTCGACTACATGGCAGACCAGTGACATAGCCATTACGCCAACTGCTGGTCCTGATTATACTTGTATTTCTAAAACACAATTCTGGGGACCAGCAGTTGGCATAATGGCTATGTCACTGGACTCCCATGTAGTTGACTACGATTTGAGTCCTGGATCCTGTGGCTTAAATTCATGCTGGGTGCATGTGTGTGCATACCCAAGATCCCAAGAGGAGAATGGAGGAGAAGGGATTGCAGTGTGGCCATCCCCCCTGAGGGGTGATTTCTTGCTTTCTGTTTCTCTGTCTTTCTGGAGAGTGCACATGCCCTATAGCAAAAACCTCTCCAAAAACAAACAAACAAAAATAAAACACAATTCTGAGCACTCAACTTTCCTGCTTAAAATCTTTCTTTGGTTCCCTCAAAATAAAGTCCAAATTCCTTTACATGATGCATGAAACTTCTTACAATCTGAGCAAACTCTATTTTACCAACCTTTACCCTCACCTCTTTAAATCATTCTATTTTCTTTTTTTAAAAAGAATTATTTTATTTATCTTTATTTATATTAATTTGGCAAGAGAGAGAGAGAGAGAAAGGGAGAAAGCAAGCCACCTGGTCCAGGACTAGAACCACAGTCAGCCACGTGGGAGTCCAGCACCCTTAACCACCACACCACCTCCTGGCCCCTCTTTCTGTTTTATTTTTTAAAATTTGTTTTAGGGATTTTTGTTGAAAAATCTCGGAAGGCAAGATAAGAGAAAGTATAAATGGAGGCTGGCAGGTAGCATGGTGGTTAAGGGTGCTGTACTCCCACAGGGCCGACCACGGTTTGAGTCCAAGACCTGGTGGCTTACTTTCTCACTTTCCCTCTTTCTCTCTCTCTTGCTCTCTTGTTTTTTTTTTTCTCTCTCTCTGTCCCTCTCTGGTCAAATTTAAAAAATAAATAAATAAATAAATGTAAGTAAAATAATTATTTAAAAAAAGACATAAATGAAAGTACTCTCTGTCATATTATAGGGCATGGAATTCTCACTGGAGAGACAGAGAGAGACAGAGAGATGGAAAATGAGAGGACACCTCCCAGGATGATGGCCATGCCACAATCCCTTCTCCTCTCAGGATTTTGGGCATGTATATACATATGCCCAGAGTGAATTTTAAGGTGCTGGGTCTGGGACTTGAACCTTAGTCAACCATCTTGGTGTCCAGTACCTTAACTACTATGTCACTTTGCTGGCCCCTCAATCACTCTATTTTCAATAAACACATCTTATTTGTAGTTCTTAACAGTCCATTTCGGATCTCTTCACAACACGTTAGCTGTTCTCCTAGCTCACTCCTGCACATATTGCACATTCAGGATTCAGTTTAAATGTTACTCTATTCACAACCTATCCCTGACTGAACTGGGAGTTCAGTACCTGGTGGTACTCCTATATCACTCAGATTTTTTTCTCCTATATTTATCACACCATCCCGTACACGTTTGTTAACTTATTGTTTTGCAATGTACTATAATGTCCTTGAGTGGAGGGTTTATGTCTGGTTCAGTGCTGAATACCCTAAGACTAGTGTACTGTAGGTACATAGCGGTCACTCGGCAAATACGTGTTAAATAAATAAATCTATATATTTTCTTGGATTCTCACTCATAAAAGTCTTTTATTGGATAACTTTGCATAAGTTTTTTTTCTTTTTTTTTACAAAGTCTTGCTCTTAACTTTCTGGGCCTTTGTGGTTTGGATTTCACAGAAAGATTAAGAGCTAACAGCAACATTACAGGAAGGAACCTGAGGAGAGGAAATGGTGAGAGAGTCTAAATTTATGTCTCTATTAGGGAAACAAAGAGAAAATATGGACCTAAGAGCACCTTGGAAGGCAAGATAAGAGAAGTTACAAATGGAGGCCGGCAGATGGTGTAGTGGTTAAGGGCGTAGGACTCCCATAGGGCTGACTGAGGTTTGAGTCCCGTACCTGGTGACTTGCTTTCTCACTTTCTCTCTCTCTCATGTGCATGCTCGCGCGTTCTCTTGTTTTTTCTCGCTCTGTCCCTCTCTGGTCAAATTAAAAAATAATAAATGAATAAAAGTAAATAATTATTTAAAAAAAGAGATATTATAAATGAGAGTACTCTCTGTCATATTATAGAACGAGATCTGCCCATACTCATAATCTAAGAAAACTCCAACTTTCTGCCTTTGCTGTCTCATTGAGACCTTTTTTAAAGGGGAAGAGACCCACAAGATAAAATTGGTGTCTATTATAGATCCGGTGAGTAAGATTTTTATACCCAGAAGCTTTGGGCATGTTGCCCCTTCTATTTGCAGAGTCTTGATATATGCCCAATTGCCCTTTTTTTGCCTTTTTTTTTTTTTGAGAGGGTTTTTTTTTTTTTTCACTATAGGGCGCGTGTGCTCGCCAGACAGACAGAGAGAGACATAGAGACAGAAAGCGAGAAATCACCCTCCCCAGGGGGGATGGTCACGCCGCAATCCCTTCTCCTCCATTCTCCTCCCGGGATCTTGGGCACGTACGCACACGCGCCCGGTGTGAGTTTTAAGCCACCGGGTCCGGGACACGAACCGCGGTCGACTACGTGGGAGTCCAGCGACATAGCCATTAAGCTAACTGCTGGTTCCCGCCTTTTTCACATCTACATCCCAGTAGTATCTCCCTGAAGAGAAGCTTTCCACACCCAAGCCAGTGGCACTAAAGACAAAATCTCCTTGGATTGCCAGGCACATCCTGCTGAGTATTTCCAAATCTTGAGCTGTTTCAGAATCCAAAGTTATATTCCTTTGAAATGCTTTTAGTATTTGGTTCGTTCCTCTTATTTGGCAGACACTGTAGCAGTAGTGACTCACTCCTTTCCAAAGAACAGCTTGCATTCTGGAACTGTGCTAAGGTGGACTCTCCACACTTCTCGAGCTCCGGAGCGACCCTTTCAAGGCTGCAGACTTGGTCAGAAACTCTGACTTCACTCCTTGAGTTTATTCATGTTCTCTTTCCCCAGGTTGTTGAGCCTCTGAAGCATTTCCTGGGACTTCTCCTCCAGCTCAGTGGCATATCTGATCAGTTGATTCAGACTGGTTTCTGCCTCCTCGAAGTCTCAGAAATTTTAGCTCGTTCTCAACATTTGGAACCTTATAAATTTAAACTCAAGTTCAAGTCAGGCATGCCTCCTCGAAGTCTCAGAAATTTTAGCTTGTTCTCAACATTTGGAACCTTATAAATTTAAAATTCTGCTCCTGTTCCTGAACGATTATTGTTCTTTCTTGCTCATCAACCAACATGCTTTCAGTTACTTCAAGTTTCTTCCTCAATATGTTCAATATATCCTGGAATAATTTCCTATACTTTTCCACAGCCTGCTATATCCCATATACAACGTGACACTTGTACTCCTGGGACTGCAAGCCTTTGTTGCAAAGTGTCATTTGGTCATCATGACAGAACAGCTGTGGTGGCTCCAGATGTGTCCCACAACAGGCAACTTCTGTATCTGGGGGCTGTATCTGTGTGCTCACCAGAGAGACAGAGAAGGAGGGGGAGAGAGAGAGAAAGGGAGACAGCTAGCCACAAGGTCTGACATTCAAACCGCAGTCAGCCTTGTGGGTGTCCAGTGCCTTAATCACCACACCACCTGCTGGCCCCAAGTGAATGATTCTTAAATAGAAGTCTGAAAGAACTCACAAAACTATCTGTGGAGAAACCTATTTAGCATTCCTTGTTTTGTGAATGGATTATTCTGACAGCATTTCTCCTTGTCCTTATGCTTTTGATTTACAATTTGTAAGAACTGTCAGAAAAAATTCTAAAATATAATGAAATTAGTTGAGTAAACGTATCTCAAAATGATGTAATAAGAAAGTGATATAGACCAATAAGCTGAAAGTATTAAACAGTGTAAGACAAAGAAAAATGGATGAAACCATAACGACAGATTCAGGGATAGAAAGCAAGGAACTGTGTGTTTTCTTCAGAGCTTACTAAGCGGAATGTACTAGGACCAGCAGATGGCATAATGGTTATGTCATTGACTCCCACGTAGTTGACCTAGTTTGAATCCTGGACCTGGTGGCTTAAAACTCACACTGGGTACATGTGCGTGTGTGTCCAAAACTCCAAGAGGAGAATGGAGGAGAAGGAATTTCGGCGTGGTCATATCCGGGGGGTGGGGAGTCGATTTCTCACTTCCTGTCTCTCTGTATCTCTCTGGTGAAAGCATGTGCTCTGTAGCAAAAATCTTAAAAAAAAAAAAAAAACAAACAACAACAGGAATGTACTTTGCTAGTAATATCTCATTTAACTTTACAATAGTTTTTTTGAGGTTGGTATGTTATACCTACATTAAAGATAAGAAAATTAAAGATCAGGTTATAGCAAAATAAACTGAAAAAATATTTTTAAAGTTTCTTATAATTTTTTTCTTCCTTTTTTTAAGTGTTTTTTTTTTTTTTTTTCTATATGGTGTTTATGCTTACTGGAGACACAGAGAGAAAAAGTGAGGGGGAAAGTGACAAATCACCCCACAGGGCAGATGGCCACACCACAGGTCCTTCTCCTCCTTTCTCCTTCTGGAATTTTGGGGACACATGCCTGGTGTGATTTTCTTTTCTTTTCTTTCTTTCTTTCTTTTTTTGTTATTATTATTTTTTTTTTGAGAGGTTTTGCTATAGGGTGCATTTGCTTGCGAGAAAGACAGAGAGACAGAAAGCGAGAAATCATCCTGCAATCCCTTCTCCTCCATTCTCCTCTTGGGATCTTGGGCACACAGGCACACACGCCCCCTGGTGTGATTTTCAAGCTGCCAGCTCCAGGACTCAAATCATGGTCTGTCATGTGGGAGTCCAGCACCTTAACCACTATGTCATCTGCTGGCCCCATAAGTTTCTTTTGAGAGCGAGAGAGACAGGTACCCACAACAGGGTTTCACACCATAATCCACTCCCAGCCTTAGCCAACCAGGATCACTTGGTAGAGCGCACATCTGCCATGTACAAGGAGACCTCTGCGATGTCAGCTCAGGACTTCATGTGGGTTTAGCATTTCAGAGTATTGCATTACCACTGTGCCACCATGGCTGGCCTGATTTTGCATCTTTGATGCAACAAACTGCAAATAAGACACAAATAAAATTTTAAAAATCCTGTAAGTTATTATAAATAAACAAAAGTAAACCGTTCTGCACCCTAAGTGATCCTTTGGCTGAGTCTAGGTTCCTGTATCAGCTCTTGCGCTTTCTCTTCTGAAGCAATTTCTATCTTCTTTGGATACAGAGATATTGCCTTTCTTGCACCAACATAAATTCCGCTGCCTTTCTCAAGCCCTTTCTCACTTAAGTTCCTTCTTGAGGAAAAATGGCTTCATTAGATCTCCTTTCTGATTTAGCTAAACTTGAGTTCGAGTCTAGTAAAGAACAGGAAATACTAAGCAACACAGATTACTGGTGTAGATCATTCGGGGGAAAATATACAAAGGTAAAATCCTCAGCAGTGGCTGTGTTTAGGTTATCATACGCCACACCGTAAGATAAGGTAGAGTTATTTCCAAGTTCCATAACTTCCTACGTTTATTAAGTCAGGTTAAGTAACTAAACTTTGTTTCACTTTTCTTATTGAGAGGATAAAAAGAGGATACTCGTCCTCAGCCTACTCCAGGACTTCTGTAAGGATAAAGTGAAGTGTTGTAAACATTCGGTTTACGTAATTTGGCACAGAGGTACGTTTGCGAGCGCCTGCGGACAAGATCACTGAGCGGAACGCACCCGAAGGCGGCCGGTCGCTAGGGAGAGAAAGCCGAGCGTTTCTATGTGACGTCATCACCCCGCGCCCACCGCGACCATTTCTAGCAGGGCTCCGGGCAGTGTTCCGCGCCATGGGGACTTGGTTGCGTTTTGCTGGGGTGTCGCTCCTGGGTGGTGGCAGGGCCACGACCTTGCGTGGGGGAAGGCAAGCGTTGATTTGTCGGCGCCAGGTCCGTGCTGCTGGGTAGGGGAGGCGGGCGAACGGACTGACAAGCTGGGCGGCCGGGCCGCAGGGTCCCTCGTATCGTCCCATGCTAATAATTCACCTCAGCCCCATGTGGGCCGCTGCCCACTTGGCGGCTCGTGGAGACCCCAGTCTACTGGACGTCCCCACTTGCAGCCAGGCTTCCTAGTAGGTACAGGCTAAGGCGTGGCGGGGCATTGAAACATGGTCGGCACACGAATATATGTATTCTTCATTGCTTTCTTGGTTCTCGGGAATTTAGCAAATAGTTTAAAGAGAAGAAAAACACGTGGAGGATATAATTCTGCCAAGAGGCAGTTTGTCATTTCCACACTGTATCCTGGCAGATAAATTTCATTTTAAACAACGTGCTTTACAGTTGTGATCAGGAACAGTATGTAAGAGCCACTGAAAGCCGAGAAGAGCAGAATTAGGAGACAGCCTTCTTAATTGCAAACCACGAATTGTATTTACTTTCAAAGCGTGATAATGAAGAGGGCTTATATTAAAAGCTTTTTTTTTTTTTTAATTTTTTTCAAGTTATCTGGCACCGAGAGTGAGACCATAAAACAAAGAAGATCACAAATCATGTCCCGAGGACTTCCAAAGCAGAAACCCATAGAAGGTGTTAAACACGTTATAGTTGTGGCTTCTGGAAAGGGTGGAGTTGGAAAGTCTACTACAGCAGGTATCATAAGATATTGGTCCTTATCCTGATTAAGAAGTCATGCCAACTGTCAAGTGCATATTATTAAAATGATAGTTTTGCTTTTAAGAAGAGTTTAATATTTGTGGTATCTTTCTAAAAGCTGGTTCTTTAGTATCAGTCATTGGTACTGGGTGGTAGCCTGGATTTTGGAATTCAACAAAACTAGGTAGTAACCCCTCTGCAGTTGATTTTTAAAAAGGATTATCTTTACCGTATTTCATTTTGTTAATTTTGACTTAGTTCCAGACTGATAAAAACTTTAAAATTTTGACTTTTTTGCAGGCTATCAACCTAAATTATAAAGCATGTGTTTACCAACAATTATTTCATTTCATTGAAGTTACTATTTTAAATAAGAAAGGTCTGGTACAGAGTTATGAGAATATCACTAGAGATCATGTGTGCTAGACTGGAAGCTTTATTCTGTACTTTGGGTATAGTAGTGTAACAGTTGTGTAGCCAGCTACAAATCCAACTATATAGTGTTATTTGTCCCTGTCCTCCCCCCCATTTTGACTTAAAAGGAATCATGGACGTTTGTCAGATAGTTTGATTAAGTTAAGATGTGTCAAATACTCTACCTGTGATGGACCCTCTATAATCTATTACTATTTGATAGGTACTATAATGCTATTAAAAATGATTAGTGGTTTGTTCTTAATGAATTCATGCTATACCCTACACATTTTTGCTTTCTTTCCTAAAGGCTTACAATCTTTCCATATGATTTTCTTTGTACTGGTTTTTGCTTTGGGGTGTGTGTGCTTGCCAGAAGGAGAGAGAGAGAGATAGTGAGAGGGAAAGTGAGAAGTCACCCCCCCACACACAGGGGGGATGGCCATGCAATCCTTTCTCCTCCATCCTCCTCCGGAGATCTTGGGCACACATGCATAGGTGCCTGGCATTAGTTTCAAGCCACAGATCTGGGATTCGAACCACAGTTGGCTATGTGGGATTCCAGAGAAGTAACCAATACGCTATCAGCTGGTCTTCCCATTTGTTGTTTTGTTGTTAAAATTTAGAACATTTTTAAGTTTGGCTTTAGAATCTTCCTCTTCCTGTTTTTTTCAAATTTGAAGTACATTTCCCTGTTTTCATTGCTATGAATCCTTTTGCATGCTCTGTGGTTGTTTAGACTAGATAAAAATAAAAAGTATTTATATGATCATAACCATAAGTTCTTTGGATTTTATGCAGCATAATATGTTAGATCTGTAGGCTAGCACTTGTTTAAAACAGATTGTTTATTGTTTTTAGTTGGAAAATGATCTGTTGCCATGGAATATGAAAGCATTTAAATATGAAAATATATAAAAAAATGTATCGTGTGGGAACATATAGTAGGTGCTTCAATAATGTCTCTTCCTCCTTTTTTCCCCTTAATCTTGTTCTATACCAACTAGCTGGCCTATACATTTTCATAGTAGCTCTGTCAGCATACCTAAGCTGTAGCTATTTCTGTGTAATTTTGTTGATATTATATTTCTTTCCCTTATATGTATTTATTCCTGTCCTAAGCTATTTTATCTTATTTCAATTTATTTTTTCCTTTTAAGTTTATTAATTTATCTCCTACATAAGTGATATATATAGAGAGAACCGCCAACAGGGTCCTTATGCTTTCATCCACCCACAGCCTCAGTGAGTTTTGCATCATGGACATATGCTTGCCAGGCATACTCAGGGAAATCTCTGGATATGAACCCAGAACTTTCCCATGTGGTTCAGCCTCACAGAGCATTATGTTTTACTGCTGTAGCACTTTCTGGCCCCTCAAACATTTTAAATATACTTACTATTTGAATATATATGCTACAGATATTTTAGATTAGAAAGATGACATTTGATTGATAAGATATGCTCTGATTCTTTTATATAAATTCAGGAAGAACCTAACTTTAATATGAATTACTCTCTGAAAGTTTCTTCTTAAAAGCTGGGTTATGTTTAACTGATCATGTACCTGGAATTCAGAATTATTTTCTAATTTATAAGAATGAATTCGTTAAGTTTCATGCCTTAGGCTAAGTACTTCATATACAGTATTTCATTTAATCCTTACAACAGTTACGAAGTTGGAATTTTCTTCCTGTTATAGCAGAGGAAACAGACTTAAGGTTTCATAACAGAACGTAGTAGGGCTGAGATTTGAATTGATCTGTCTGCAACATTTAAGTTTTTCACTCCTTTAGAGGAAACAGCTAAGATATAATTATAACATTTTTCTGTAAGAAAATATGATTTGCAGTATAAAGGTTTATTTATTTATCAGGCTTGGAATTGTGTCACTTTTGGACTTCCCTTTTCAGCTGTAGCACATTCCTATTGCTGGGCTAAAAGTGACTTTGGGACTGTACTTTCCTATTCTATGTCTTTGGGATTCACTGGTACAGGGGGTTTTGGGAATACATTTTACCTTTTTAATCTTTTCTCCTCTTCCCTTTCCTCTGCCCAGTGGTGTAGCTTTTCATACGCAAGAATATTTATGAGTGGATACTTAGAACTCCTGCAATACCAGCATTTATTTTTATAAGGCAGTAGGATCATATATATTTTTACTTACTGAAATAGATAATTTTTCTACAAAATATGCTTTTGGGAATAATTGAACTGTGTAACTTATTAACATGGATTTTTAAAAAACTAAGTGAATTATTTGAATAAAGCTATAACAGATTATAAATGGATATTGAATTTATATTAGATTATAAATGGTTTAGTTTGGGGCAGGCATTTATGGGGAAGGTCTTCAAAAAGTTTATAGAAAACACATCGTATAAAAAAAGGTATGCATGGATTTCAATGTTTTTTTTTTTCCCCCAAAAACAAACTCATGCTTTAATTCCATTTGTCCATGAACTTCTGAAGTTCTCTCATATTGCTTATGTTGGAAAATTATTTTGTTTTTACTTTACTTTTTATTTTGTGCATTTTCTTTATGTCCTTGGTTTTTACAAATAATGTTGATGTATGAAAAATGTTTGTGCTTAGGTTATTACATT
The DNA here is from genome assembly GCF_000334495.1 of Tupaia belangeri chinensis. Lineage (NCBI taxonomy): Eukaryota > Metazoa > Chordata > Mammalia > Scandentia > Tupaiidae > Tupaia > Tupaia belangeri. The sequence continues at coordinate 9,150,247 of NW_006159844.1, read as the reverse complement.
GCAGATATTAGAAGGCAAGTGAATTTTAATGAAAGATAAGTTACTAAATTTAATTATTTTTTGTTTCTTACAGTGAACCTTGCCCTTGCACTAGCAGCGAATGATTCGGTAGGTGTTTACTAATAGAAATAATACTTTATTAAAATTTTTTTTAAGGCAATGATAAAGAGCATATTGGTATTTATCATTTACTCTCTCAGAAGCTTTATAGTATAGTTTTAGTCAATTGCACATCTGTAACCAACTTAAAATTCTGCCTTTTTCACTGGTTATATTTAATAATGATACAGTCAGGGGATGATCTTACATTATTAACCATATTTATCCCACAAAAGACTTTGGTGGTCTTGCATGGAGATTGTGTCCTAAATTAGTTTTCTCATTTATTATCTGCAGAAGAATTATTGTGGGTTCAGTTTGTTTTGTCTTCATTTTTGTTAGAGGGCAAGTCCACTAACCAGAGAGAAATGGAGAGAGACAGAAAGAGGGGGAAAATGAGAAATCACTCCCTACAGGGGATGCCCATGCCACAATTCCTTTCTTTCTTTTCCCCTAGGGATTTTGAGCAGGCATACATATGTGCCTGGAATGTCTTTCAAGCCACTGGATCTAGACTCAAACCACAATGTGGAATCTAGCCACCATAATCACCATTCCACTAGCTGGCCTATCAGTTCAGTTTTTTAAGTGCTAGTAATTCAGTTTTTTTAAAGATAAAAGATACTCTAAAAGTAGTGCACCTTTACTAAAACAAAATTTGTACTGATTATGTGTGTAATTTAAAGCGAAGATTCATATACTCCCCTTTTTCTTCCAAAGGATTAATTGTAAACTATAGGTTTCTGTATATCTTTTCTGTTCTTTTTTTCTCTCTGTATAAAATTTTTTAAAATGCATGTGTATATATATATATATATATATATATATATATATATATATATATATATCTCTCTATGACATATCTCTTTCTTAGTGACTGCTGTATTGACGTATTTCATTTTGTTAATTTTGACTTAGTTCCAGACTGATAAAAACTTTAAAATTTTGACTTTTTTGCAGGCTATCAACCTAAATTATAAAGCATGTGTTTACCAACAATTATTTCATTTCATTGAAGTTACTATTTTAAATAAGAAAGGTCTGGTACAGAGTTATGAGAATATCACTAGAGATCATGTGTGCTAGACTGGAAGCTTTATTCTGTACTTTGGGTATAGTAGTGTAACAGTTGTGTAGCCAGCTACAAATCCAACTATATAGTGTTATTTGTCCCTGTCCTCCCCCCCATTTTGACTTAAAAGGAATCATGGACGTTTGTCAGATAGTTTGATTAAGTTAAGATGTGTCAAATACTCTACCTGTGATGGACCCTCTATAATCTATTACTATTTGATAGGTACTATAATGCTATTAAAAATGATTAGTGGTTTGTTCTTAATGAATTCATGCTATACCCTACACATTTTTGCTTTCTTTCCTAAAGGCTTACAATCTTTCCATATGATTTTCTTTGTACTGGTTTTTGCTTTGGGGTGTGTGTGCTTGCCAGAAGGAGAGAGAGAGAGATAGTGAGGGGGGAGGGAAAGTGAGAAGTCACCCCCCCACACACAGGGGGGATGGCCATGCAATCCTTTCTCCTCCATCCTCCTCCGGAGATCTTGGGCACACATGCATAGGTGCCTGGCATTAGTTTCAAGCCACAGATCTGGGATTCGAACCACAGTTGGCTATGTGGGATTCCAGAGAAGTAACCAATACGCTATCAGCTGGTCTTCCCATTTGTTGTTTTGTTGTTAAAATTTAGAACATTTTTAAGTTTGGCTTTAGAATCTTCCTCTTCCTGTTTTTTTCAAATTTGAAGTACATTTCCCTGTTTTCATTGCTATGAATCCTTTTGCATGCTCTGTGGTTGTTTAGACTAGATAAAAATAAAAAGTATTTATATGATCATAACCATAAGTTCTTTGGATTTTATGCAGCATAATATGTTAGATCTGTAGGCTAGCACTTGTTTAAAACAGATTGTTTATTGTTTTTAGTTGGAAAATGATCTGTTGCCATGGAATATGAAAGCATTTAAATATGAAAATATATAAAAAAATGTATCGTGTGGGAACATATAGTAGGTGCTTCAATAATGTCTCTTCCTCCTTTTTTCCCCTTAATCTTGTTCTATACCAACTAGCTGGCCTATACATTTTCATAGTAGCTCTGTCAGCATACCTAAGCTGTAGCTATTTCTGTGTAATTTTGTTGATATTATATTTCTTTCCCTTATATGTATTTATTCCTGTCCTAAGCTATTTTATCTTATTTCAATTTATTTTTTCCTTTTAAGTTTATTAATTTATCTCCTACATAAGTGATATATATAGAGAGAACCGCCAACAGGGTCCTTATGCTTTCATCCACCCACAGCCTCAGTGAGTTTTGCATCATGGACATATGCTTGCCAGGCATACTCAGGGAAATCTCTGGATATGAACCCAGAACTTTCCCATGTGGTTCAGCCTCACAGAGCATTATGTTTTACTGCTGTAGCACTTTCTGGCCCCTCAAACATTTTAAATATACTTACTATTTGAATATATATGCTACAGATATTTTAGATTAGAAAGATGACATTTGATTGATAAGATATGCTCTGATTCTTTTATATAAATTCAGGAAGAACCTAACTTTAATATGAATTACTCTCTGAAAGTTTCTTCTTAAAAGCTGGGTTATGTTTAACTGATCATGTACCTGGAATTCAGAATTATTTTCTAATTTATAAGAATGAATTCGTTAAGTTTCATGCCTTAGGCTAAGTACTTCATATACAGTATTTCATTTAATCCTTACAACAGTTACGAAGTTGGAATTTTCTTCCTGTTATAGCAGAGGAAACAGACTTAAGGTTTCATAACAGAACGTAGTAGGGCTGAGATTTGAATTGATCTGTCTGCAACATTTAAGTTTTTCACTCCTTTAGAGGAAACAGCTAAGATATAATTATAACATTTTTCTGTAAGAAAATATGATTTGCAGTATAAAGGTTTATTTATTTATCAGGCTTGGAATTGTGTCACTTTTGGACTTCCCTTTTCAGCTGTAGCACATTCCTATTGCTGGGCTAAAAGTGACTTTGGGACTGTACTTTCCTATTCTATGTCTTTGGGATTCACTGGTACAGGGGGTTTTGGGAATACATTTTACCTTTTTAATCTTTTCTCCTCTTCCCTTTCCTCTGCCCAGTGGTGTAGCTTTTCATACGCAAGAATATTTATGAGTGGATACTTAGAACTCCTGCAATACCAGCATTTATTTTTATAAGGCAGTAGGATCATATATATTTTTACTTACTGAAATAGATAATTTTTCTACAAAATATGCTTTTGGGAATAATTGAACTGTGTAACTTATTAACATGGATTTTTAAAAAACTAAGTGAATTATTTGAATAAAGCTATAACAGATTATAAATGGATATTGAATTTATATTAGATTATAAATGGTTTAGTTTGGGGCAGGCATTTATGGGGAAGGTCTTCAAAAAGTTTATAGAAAACACATCGTATAAAAAAAGGTATGCATGGATTTCAATGTTTTTTTTTTTCCCCCAAAAACAAACTCATGCTTTAATTCCATTTGTCCATGAACTTCTGAAGTTCTCTCATATTGCTTATGTTGGAAAATTATTTTGTTTTTACTTTACTTTTTATTTTGTGCATTTTCTTTATGTCCTTGGTTTTTACAAATAATGTTGATGTATGAAAAATGTTTGTGCTTAGGTTATTACATTGCAGATATTAGAAGGCAAGTGAATTTTAATGAAAGATAAGTTACTAAATTTAATTATTTTTTGTTTCTTACAGTGAACCTTGCCCTTGCACTAGCAGCGAATGATTCGGTAGGTGTTTACTAATAGAAATAATACTTTATTAAAATTTTTTTTAAGGCAATGATAAAGAGCATATTGGTATTTATCATTTACTCTCTCAGAAGCTTTATAGTATAGTTTTAGTCAATTGCACATCTGTAACCAACTTAAAATTCTGCCTTTTTCACTGGTTATATTTAATAATGATACAGTCAGGGGATGATCTTACATTATTAACCATATTTATCCCACAAAAGACTTTGGTGGTCTTGCATGGAGATTGTGTCCTAAATTAGTTTTCTCATTTATTATCTGCAGAAGAATTATTGTGGGTTCAGTTTGTTTTGTCTTCATTTTTGTTAGAGGGCAAGTCCACTAACCAGAGAGAAATGGAGAGAGACAGAAAGAGGGGGAAAATGAGAAATCACTCCCTACAGGGGATGCCCATGCCACAATTCCTTTCTTTCTTTTCCCCTAGGGATTTTGAGCAGGCATACATATGTGCCTGGAATGTCTTTCAAGCCACTGGATCTAGACTCAAACCACAATGTGGAATCTAGCCACCATAATCACCATTCCACTAGCTGGCCTATCAGTTCAGTTTTTTAAGTGCTAGTAATTCAGTTTTTTTAAAGATAAAAGATACTCTAAAAGTAGTGCACCTTTACTAAAACAAAATTTGTACTGATTATGTGTGTAATTTAAAGCGAAGATTCATATACTCCCCTTTTTCTTCCAAAGGATTAATTGTAAACTATAGGTTTTTGTATATCTTTTCTGTTCTTTTTTTCTCTCTGTATAAAATTTTTTAAAATGCATGTGTATATATATATATATATATATTTTCTATGACATACCTCATTCTTAATGACTGCTGTATTGAAGGTCAACCATAATATATTTGACCAGTTCCCATCTGATGCTATATTTAGTTTCTTCCCCCCCCCATTCTAAATGATGCTATTGTGAAATTCTTGTGTTGTAGTCTTTAGTATTACACATTAAATAATGATTTTTTCTTAGGATAGATTCCTAAAAGTAAATCTACTAGATAAAAAGGTATGCATACTTTAAATTGTACTCCTAAAAGTTTGCTTTATTTAAAAAAAACTTGTTTATTTAGTTGTGTGTGTGTATGTGTGTGTGTGTGTTTGGGGCATGCATGCTCATGTGCCCAGTGTGATTTTCAAGATGCCAGGTCCGAGATTCCAACTGCAGAGTCAGCCATGTGGGGTCCAACCCCTTAACCTCCATGCCATCTGCTAGCCCAATTTACTTAGATATTTTTAAAAGTTTTTTTATTTTTACTTTTATTTTTTTAAAAATTTAACTTTATTTATTTATTTTAATTTGGCCAGAGATGGACAGAATGAGAGAGAGAGAGAGAGAGAGAGAGAGAGCGAGCGAGCTCGCAGGCCACCAGATCTGGGACTCAAACCACGGTCAGCCATGTGAGAATCCAGCACCCTTAACCATTGTGCTACCTGCTGGCCCCATTTACTTTTATTCTGAGAATATAGAGAGAAGTAGAGGGGTGGGAGAGGGAAGAGGAAAGGCAGGCACTTTGACAGAGTCTTATCATGATGTGATCCCCTTCTAGAATTCAAGCCAGTTAGTATCTTGCATGTCTATGTGCCTGATATATTTCAGGTCAGCTTGGATCTAAATCTCTGGCCATGTGTCTTCCAAAGCCGCCAATCAGTTTACTCCCACCTGCACTACTGGTTGAGCCTATTTAAGATGGTAGTCTTGCTGTGTTGAGATCCTCCTGCCTTGGCCTCTTGAGTTGCTGGGACCACAGTTGCACACTACTGTGCCCAGACTTTAGGTTGGACTTGAAATCAAACTCAGGCCTCCTATGTTGCAGCAGTGTGCATCACCATGGCCAGGCCACCTTTATTGTACATTTCAGCTATAATCTATGAGAGTATACCTTTTTCATATTCTTGCTAATGTTAGATGTTATCTATCCTTCTAGATACTTAAAAGTAGAAATAAACATTAAAAATATTATGCAACTCCATGAATTTTCAACTAGCTACTAAAGAATTGACTTAAACATCTCCTTCATAGCTATGATGCATTTTTACATAGAAAAACAGAAAAATATGTCATGACTTTTGTGACAACCTAATAGTTTATAAAACATTGTCAAGAATCATTTAATATGTTTAGCTGTGGCTGTCCTTCTAACTTATTTTCTGTCACTACTTTGCAGCTTCAATTCCAATAGCACATATGGAAAAAATAATGTATGGTATCTACACAAGAATGATGTCATTGCATGGGGTCCAGAACCTGCCAGCACCCATAACTAGACACATTAGATGCTCATGTCTTCTGATGCTTGCCTCTGTATTATTCCTGAAGATTGAAAACTAATAAGCTACATTTGTAATATTTTGGTTATGCAAATCTTATTCACTGTAGAGCCAAGTAATGTAAATAGACCTTTAGAAATGAAATCATAGTTCTCTAAAGTTGTGCTTCTAGAATGCGAAGATTCTAATGCATAGTCAAATTTTTTCTTTAAAAATTTTTTCAACACTTTTATGCAGGACCTGTTTTGACTTATCTTATCTCATCCTCTTTAATGAATTTCTTCTTCTTTTTCTTTTTTTTGGTTTGTTTTTTCTGGAGGATATCCTTGAGTTTTTGTGTGGTTCAGTGGGCAGAATAAAGTTCTGCCAAAAATGAAAACATCCTAATTTCTGGAACCTGTGAATCTGTATGTAACCTTTCATGGCAGAGGAGATTTTGCTGGTATGATTAAGTTAGAGATCTTGAGTTAGGAAGATTATCTGGGAAAGTCCAGTGTAATTAGGAGACCCTTATAAGTGAAAGGAGGCAGGAGAGTCAGAGGTAAGAGTGATTTGATTTGGGAAGAACCTAATTCATCATTGCTGGCCTTGAAGATGAAAAGGAACCATTGACCAAGGAATATAGGCAGCTGATAGAAGCTAGAAAAGGCAAAGAAGTGGATTCTTCATTATGGGCTCATGGAGCCCTATTTGGATTTCTGTCATAATTTCTTTTCTTTCTTTCTTTTTTTATATATGAACCGTTATTTAATTAGGTTCTTGGCAAAAAATTTAGAACACCAATCTGTGAGGATAAACTCCATTTGTAAGGGCAAACACAGGTCACAGGTAGCCCTGGAGCTGAGGAGAGCTTTGATTTTTGATAAAATTTGCAAGTCCACAGCTTTCTGATCAACCTTGTGCTGCTCTGAAATCTTGTATTTCTCCTTCTTTGTGTTGAAGATCTCACCTTCCTGGTATCTGGGCTTCCGCAGTTTCTTTTTCTTGAAGTAAGCATCGGTAAGGTGCTTTGGGATTTTTACTTTGCTAATATCAATTTTTGTGGAGGAGGCAATGACATATTTCTGGTGTGTTCTATGCAGTGGAACTCGATGGAGAACCAGCAGTCCAGTCACAAGTAGCAAGCCACTGCTCAGCTGCTTCAGGAAAACCCCTCTCTTGCATCTGTAGAGTCCAGTGAGGATGATCAGAATGGTCCTGGGAGCAATGCTAGCTCGAAGTTTCTCACATGCTGACTGAAGGGCTTTTTGCTGTGGCTCAACAGCTTTCTAGGCACATCTTCAGTCGGTTAATACCTAGCCATTTTGCGTAGTTTAACCACCCGGGTACCACCATTCTTGTCTCTACCAACTGATTTTGTGACAGTTGCAAGAACCTTCTTTTTCTTTTCAATTCTGGATTTAGTGGCTGAGTATTTCCTCTTGTACATGGCCTTTCTGGGATACATGGCAGACCAGGAGTACATGCCGATGCCCGGGACTAGGACCAGGTTTCAACTGCAATGGGGCTTCCCCTTCTTGGGATTTTTAGCCCTGGGGTCACCCTTTTTAACCTTGCCACTGGCATCAGCCTTCTTGGCTTCAGGTTTCTTCTCCTTAGTATCCTGCTTCATAGTTTTTCCATCTGCCATCTTAAATAGTGGGAGAGAGTTCTTTTCCTTTTTTAAAAAGAATGATTTATTTAACTTTATTATTAGTATTTTAAAATTTGCTTAATTTAATTGTAGAACACACATGCTCACTAGAGGCATAGAGGGAAAAGAGGGAAAGCAGGCTGTCAGGTCTGGAACTGGAACTGTGCTCAGTCATGTGGGAGTCCAGAGCCTTAACCACCATGCCACCTGGTAGCCCCAGCTATAATAATTTCTTACAGAAGAAGTTAGAAATTAATACCTACAAGAAAGCAGTTTGCTTAGTTCTTTAATTTCTTTTCTTTTTTTTTTTTTTTTTAAGAGTTTTTTGCTATAGGGCGCATGCACTTGCCAGAAAGACAGAGAGAGACATAGAGACAAAGTGAGAAATCACCCCCCAGGGGGGATTGGCCACTCTGCAGTCCCTTCTCCTCCATTCTCCTCTCGGGATTTTGGGCAGGCACACACACGCACCCAGCATGAGTTTAAGGCACCAGGTCCGAGACTCCATCTGCTGTCGACTACGTGGGAGTCCAGTGACATAGCTATTATGCCAACTGCCAATCACAGTTCTTTAATTTCTAAAGATTTCTTTATTTTTCTTTCATATTTGATAGTTTAACTAGATGTAGAAATCTGGGTTAAAAATAATTTTCTCTCTTTGAACTTTGAAAACATTTTCTTCTATCATGGTACTGAAATGTCTGATACTAGTCTGATTCATATTCCTTTGTAATAACATGTGGTTTTTTCCTTTCAGAGTTTTCAGTGTTTTCTTGATGTCCTTGAAATTTAACAATGTCACAAATATTTGTCTAGTTTTTAGTTTTAAAGCTTTTTTTACCTACTTGGAAATTGGTTCTGCAGTATCAGAACTTAAGTCTTTTTCACTTAGAAAATATTTTTTTCTATTCATTGATTACTTTGTGATGTGTTCTCTCTAGAAAACTATTAGGTAGATGCTGACTCTTTTTGCTTGTTTTTTTTTCTCTTGTATTTTCTCTTTTTTTTTTTCTCTTGTATCTCTTTGTCTTTGCTCTATTTTGAAAGCTATCTTTGTCCTTTACTATACTGGATTTTAAATGTTACTTAGCCCTTTTGATATTTTCAAAAATTTGGAAATTGTGCATTTTCCAATTTTCCAGAACTAATTCTTACTTTCTACTTGCTGTTCCTTTAAAAAAAAAGTTGGTTGTGGTGTCTCTTGAATCTGAGGATGCTAATTAGAATTAGTAAAAAAATGTTTCTCTCAGTGGTCTTTGTTTAGGATGAGTGGTTCTTTCTGACCAGCACAGTCAGCATAACCTGGGATCTTGTTAGACATATAAAATCTTGAGCCCCACCTCAGACCTACTGAATTGGAAACTCTGGGAGTGGTGCCCAACAGACCTAGCCCTCTAGGTGATTTTAATGCATGCTAAAACTTGAGGACCATGGATCTAGAGTTTTAACCTGTTTGTGGCACTGTTTTTTGTTTTCTAGTGTGGTTATGGCTTTATTTATTGATAGTTTGAAACTATGTTTGTTCCTTGTTATTTCAATGTTATTTGGTAGAGGAGGAAGATAATAACCTCTTTAAGGTAATAGTGAATAACATATTTATAAAAGTAATTTTAATTAGGACACTTAGCTACCTTGGAGGAAGGACCCATCTTTGGTAAAGAAGAATGAAAACAGGAAAAAAACAATGGATGAGAAGGTAGATAAATTTATAGATGTAGGCCTCTTGTAAATTTATTATTTCGGCCAAAGCTTTGTAATATAGACCAGGAGAGTCTGTGGCAGTCTGTGGCCTGTTAGGAAGAAGGCCGTACAGCAGGAGGCAAATGATGGGCCAGTGACCGAAGCGTCATCTGTATTTACAGTCACTCCCTATCTCTTCCTTTACTGCCTGAGCTGTGCTTCCTGTCAGGTTAGCTGCGGCATTTGATTTTCATAGGAGCATGAACACTATTGTGAACTGTGCATGTGAGGTATCTAGGTTAAGTACTCTTACAAGTCTTGTAAAACCCCCCGCCTCCCTATCCCTGTGGAAAATTGTGTTCCATGAAACCAGTCTCTGGTTCCAAAAAGTTGGATCTAACCACTGTTATAGACAGTGTAAAATAACTATGAAATAAGGGATGAAAGGATAAAAAGTCAAAAAGGGGGTCGATTTCCTCACATTGGGTGTTGCCAGTCTTGATGAAATAGTAGCTCTGGAAATTGCTTTTTGTCTGATTCTGTTTTTGTTTTTCCTTCAGACAGCAGGGATGAGGACAGCTTCATCTTTCCTGCTTGTGTGTATAGCAGGGAAATTGGCAAGAGAAAAGGAAAAGCAATAAGATTATCGCTGGGCCACTTGTATAGAAAACATTTAGTATCTTCAGTGTTTTTAAATTTGTTTGTAAAATCTTCTGTAAGAATGTCTTATGGGGGGCTGGCAAGTGGTGTGGTGAAGAGTGCTGGATTCCTACATGGCCGACTGCCATTTGAGTTCCGGACCTGGTGGCTTGCTTTCTTGCAACACCTCCCCCCCCCCCCCCCCCCCCGCATGGTCAAATTGAAAGAAAGAAAGAAGGAAGGAAGGAAGGAAGGAAGGAAGAAAAAAGAAAAAAAAGAATGTCTTTTGTGTTCTGGGCCAGCAGGTATTGTGGAGGTTAAAGCAGCTAGATTCCACATGGCTAACTATAGAGTTTGAGTCCCAGACCAGGTGACTTGAAAAACATGTTCGGTGTATTTCCATACCAACCCAAAGTCCTGGGAGGAGAATGGAGAAGGAGGTTTTTCTCTCTCTTGTCTACCTTTCTCCAGCCAGTGCACAAACCCTATAACAAACTAAAAAAAACCCCAATAACTAAAAACATAGAAGTTCTTTAGTGTTCTGTAATCCTGATAAAGGTTTTTTTCTTTCTGTTTTTTGATATTTTATAGCAAAGTTAGTACAGCAGTTATGAAGAGGGCCTGCCCCGTGGCCTGGTGGTAAAGTGAGCCAGATCCTACTTGGCTGACTACAGTTGAATCCTGGTCCTGGTGGTTTGAAAAATATGCTCATGTGTGCATGTGTGTATGTGGTATGTGCATGGTGTGTGCATGTGTGTGTGTGATATGTGTGTGGGATGTCTATGTGTGTGTGTGTTTACAGTGTGACCATGCCTCTCTGGGAGGTGCTTTCTTCCTCTTGTCTCTCTTTGGCACCCATACACACCCTCTGGCAAGTAAAAAGAAATGATGAAGAAAAAAGCCAGAAAATTTGAGTAACATATAATAATCCTAAGATAATATAACATACTATTTTATGCCATATACGTACTAGTTTATGTATTTTATAACTGGCTACTGTCTTCTTTAAGAAATTTATATGTACTTAAGGAAGTTGGTAATAGCTACTTGATTAGCTTCGTCATTCTTTTACAGTATAAATTTGATGCTCAGTGTGGAGCAGTCCTAAGACTGGGAGAGAGCAACATGAAGAACATTAGAAACCACTTATAATCTCTGTGAGATTTCTAAGTCAATTCATTTCAGTTCAGGAAAAATTTATTGAGCACCTGTAACACTCATTGCTGGATACCCTGGGAATGAGAGGGAAAATAAACATGCTCTGTGGAAGCTCAGAGACTGCTGAGACTACATTTACTTTTACAAAGTGTTTTGTGTATATAAATGTGCATATGTATTTATATAAGCATATGTGAGAGGCCTTCCAAAAGTTCATGGAAAAGTGGAATTGAAGTATGAATTTATTTTGGTACAAAAAGATTGTGAAATTTATGTATAGTTTTTTCATACTTTGTATTTCCACAAACTTTGAAGACCTCCTCTATCCCACCTGCATATATATCTGTGTGTATCAATGTATATGTGTCTGTTATCTATATTTTTTGTGGTATATAGCTAAAATAGGTTCAATGATAGTTTTTTCTGTAAGGAAGTGTTAATTAAAGCAACATTTAATAAGATTTTATTGTGTATTAGAACAGAATAGATACTGTGTACTCTTAAAGGTTTTATAATCTAGACAAGACAAAGACAAAAAGAAGACAAATGTCTTAAAATCGTGAATTTTTTCTGAGGCCAAGTATAGTAGTAAATCTTCCCAGAATGATTAGCTTTTATTCTAGAGAAAAGTAGGTAGTATTTTTTTCTTCATAGAGCATTTTCATTGAAATTATTAAATTTGTTCTCACAGGAACCTACAATGCAGTCCACACAGTATTTGTCAGCTTTATAGTCTTTATTGATTTTGCCCTATCTTTGCCACATTTCATCAGCCAGCAAATACCCTTGTTCCTATTTCTGCAATGTTTTTCCAGTATGTATCATTCTGCTTCTATTATTTTCACTTTTTATTTTATTTTTTTAAAGTTTTGCTATAGGGTGTGTGCTCATTGGAGATATATCGAGAGAGAGAGAGAGAGAGAGAGAGAGAGAGAGAAGGAAAGAGAGAAATCACCCCCAGTTGGGATGACCACTCTGCAGTGCCTTCTGCATTCTCCTCTCTCAGGTTCTGGGCACACACACATGCGCCTGGTGTGATTTTCATGCTGGTGGGTCTGGAACTCTACCTGTGCTGTTGGCCATATGGGATCCAGCCATCTCGACCTCCACGTCACCTGCTGGCCCTTATTCACACTTTAATTAAGGCTTTCATTACTTCTTTTTGGCTCAGTCAGTCACTTACACATCAGACAGTTATTGAGTATCTACTTTGTCCTGAATAATATGTTAGTTTGGAGGATACAGAAATGAATGAGACACCCTGCTTTTAATGAACCCATAGACTAGTGTACCACTGCAATAACCTGTTACTTGTCAGTACTCAAATCCTTCTAGTACATACTGCCATATTACTCTTACTATTAGAAGCACATTACTCTCCTGCTCAGAGTCATAGCTGAATGTTTGTGCTGGTATTCAAGATGGTCTATCACCTGGGTCCAGTCTGCCTTTCTAGGTTTATCTGCAGCTATTCTAAATGGCTAAGTAATTCCTTCTTTTCTAGCTAATTTGGGCTACTTGCCTAAGCCAGTCTGAGCTGGATATGCTGTGTTCTTGATAGCTTACTATTTTTCTTCTACATTGCTATTGGACTGTACTTTTCACCTTAATTTGGATTTATTTGGCTTGTCTTCTGGGATGCCATTCCATTGGACTGAGTGTATGCTGAGCAAGGGTATTTCTCAAAGAGAGAGTGATAAAAGCATTTCAGGCTGCCCTCTTGATGTACACTTCTGGGCTGCTTTCAAATTCTCATAAAAGTACTCTGTGGGCTGATCTTTCCCCAAGGGGCAGCTTGGTGAAGTGTTCCCTGAATTCTCTTTAAGTGAGGTTCTTCTTGTGAAATCTCGTAACGTAACATAATTTATTTTTATTACTATCGTATTCATGCAGCCATTCTGGTAATATTAATAACAGATAGTATAACTAAAATAAAATATTTGGTGTATGTTAGGCACTGTTATAAGAGCTTTATGTAGACTAATTCTCCTGACATGGTTTTTTTTTTTTTTTTTAAACATACCAGTCATCTTTTTATTGGATGTGAATTCTCAACTGGGAAACTGGGTTATGAGAGGACTCAACAAGTTCCTTTGGAGGGGTGCTAAGCCAAGGGGATGAAGGTCTGGTTCAGTGTATGACCTTCATGCTGGCCCTCTTCAGTGGTATTTGTGTCGCTGCTCGTGTTTGAGTTCCTTATAAGAAAGGCAGTAGCTGAACAGCACATAAGTGGTCAGCTCCATAGAAACCCCAGCAACACCTCCTTTCTTCACGTTGACATTATTGTTGTAATACTGGTAGTAACCTCTCTGAAATGCTCCAGCAATGCCTTTAGGGATAAAATCCCACATCAGTATACAGCTTGGCAGCTCCCCAAGTTTGACATCCATGAGTTTCTTTTCCTTCACTGGTACGACTGACACCATCTTGGAGTCCTGGTGTCCGTTGCACAGCCTCCTGACATAGTTCTTAGGTCATTTACTCTTTATAACAACTATATGGGAATAGTGCTATCATGGTCCTATTGCAGATGAAGAAGCAGAAGCACCTAGAAGTTAAATACTTTCCCAAGGTCACTAGGAAGTAAATGGCAGAGCTAAGATTTGAATGCTAACCTAGATCCTGTACGCTATTTTAGCTAGTCTTATGATTAAGAACTAGATAGTTTTCATCTTTAGCTACCCTCAGCAGCTAGCAAAATGCCTTATGACATAGGAAATGAACAATTAATATTTGTTAACTAGATGGATTGCATGCCTAGCAGATTTCACAGTATGTTAGGTGCAAAATTCGTTTTTTTTTTTTTTTTTGAGGAGTGGTATAGGACGGGAACATTTATTGTGACTTAGCAGCCTACAAACTGTTCTTTTTCCTGTTTTTTTTTTTTTTTTTTTTTTTTTTTGGGAGAGATTTTTGCTACAGGGTGCATGCGCTCGCCAGACAGACAGACAGAGACAGAGAGACAGAAAATGAGAAATCACCCCCCAGGGGGGATGGCCACACCACAATCCCTTCTCCTCCATTCTCCTCTTGGGATCTTGGGCACACACGCATACGCGCCCGGCGAGAGCTTAAGCCACCAGGTCCAGGATGCGAACTGCAGTCGACTATGTGGGAGTCCAGCAACATAGCCATTACACTAACTGCTGGTCCCTCTTTTTCCTGTTTTTAAAAGATAATGTACTCAGGGGCCAGCAGATGGCATAGTAGTTACATTGCTGGACTCCCACATGACTGACTGTGGTTCAAGTTCTGGGCCCACTGGCTTGAAAATCATGCCTTGTGCATGTGCATATATGCCCAAGATCCCAGGAGGAGAATGGAGGAAAAGGGATTGTGGCATGGCCATCTTCCCTGGAGGGTGATTTCTCACTTTCCTTCTCACTGTCTCTGTCTCTCTCGTGAGTGTACATGCTCTATGGCAAAAACCTCTTAAAAAAAGAAAAAAAAGGTAATTTTCTCCAAGATTCTATTTGACCCTCTTCTCAGAGTAGATAACTATTCTATGTAGTTAGCTCACCAGTTTCCATTGCCACAGTTGGTATTCATGGGCCCTTAACCCAGATGCTTCACCAGCTAGATCTCTCTCCTGAATACCAGACCTATCTGTCCAGCTGTCTACTATAGACACCCACTTGAAAGCTTTACAAGCATTTCAAACTCAGCATGTGTAAAACCAGACCTTCCTCTTCTCCATAACTGTCTTTGTCTCATGGGACTCACATACAATAGTTTCTTTCTATTCCCCAAGTCAATCATGTGTACCCATGGCTTATCCCACTTCAAGCTTTGTGTCCTCTCATTTCATTCCTTGACGCTGCTGTGTTATTGAAACCCTCTTCGTGGATCTTCTGTGATGCCTCCTCTCATTATTCTTCTGCTTTAGGTTCTCTATTATATTTCTTTTCTTATTCTCTATTTTCTCTGTTATGATGCTTTGAGGGAAAGATTGAACACTTCCCATATTACGTTATATAAGAGTTTGTTTACATACCTCCTGTGTCAGTCTGTGAACCTTTGGGACAGTAATTTTGTTCTTATTCTTTTTCTTTTTTTTCTCCTCACTGCATAGTCCAGTTATGGCACCATAGGCTTTTGATAAATATTGGTAATAACCATGAAACATGTTAAGTGAAGGGTAGTTGTGAGTAAGTAAGTAAACACACACACACATACACACACACACACACACACACACACACACACACACACACCACAAATTCCAAGTATTATAAATGTAAATTTTGTTTAATGTAAATTATGTGTTTTTTCCCTAAACAAATGAGATAGTGAAAATCTAAATGGGTTAATATATATGAAGTGCTCAGCACAATGACTGAACTCTAGTAAGTTTTTATTATAGTCCTTTCTCCTCCATTTTCCTCTTGAGATTTTGGGCATGCACACATATGTACCTGGTGTGATTTTCAGGCCACCAGGTCCAGGAATTGAACCATGGTCAGCCATGTAGGAATCCACTGCCTTAGATACCATGCTGCCAGCTGACTCTGCATATAGAAATTTTTATTGGAGTGCCTTTTTTTTTTTTTTTTTAAGAATTGTATTATTTATATAGAATTTTTTATTGGAGTGCCTTTTTTTTTTTTTTTTAAGAATTGTATTATTTAACTTTATTTATTTATTTGTTTTAAAAATTTGACCAGAGAGGAACAGAGAGAGAGGGAGAGAGAAAGCTTTCTGTCTCTCTGTTTCTCTTTGTCTTTCTGGGGAGTGCATGTGCCCTATAGCAAAAAATCTCTCTTAAAAAAAAAAATCAAAGAAAAAACCTTTGAAATCTTGGTATCATCCTGTCTTTCATTTCTCCCATCCCATTTCACATCTATATATGAGTCACCAAGTGCTGACTTTTCTTATTTGAGAAATATCTCCTTTTCTCCATTACTGTGAACCTGGGTAAGAATTTTATCATCTTTCACTTGAAAATTTTCCATAACTTCTTGATTGGTCTATTTAATTTCACCCAGGTTGAACTGAATAATAATTCCTTATACTGATTGCAGGAAAATTCTTATTGCATACAGGTCTCTGTCCAGATTGCTTAGTTTAGTTCTTCACTTCATCTTCACCAAAAGGGCAGGAAGCAGTTTTTAGTTTAGTTTTTAAAGGCTGACTCTTCCTAATTTTTCTCTTGTACTTGACTATTGAGTACTATTCTTTGCACTATCTATTAGCTGGTACTATTCTTTGCACTATCTTCCTTACCTTCTTCTCCCAGCTCTTGTCATTCTTCAGAGCTCAGGCTGGATGTCACTTCTTCTGTGATACCTTTTTAGTGGCTTCAAATAATGTCACTGTCTTCTCTTGGTGCATATGTTTATCTCATGCATTAGGGTGACCATGACTTCCACAAAATTAGGGACTATGGCTTAAATCATCTGCCACTGTTGTCTGGCCAGTGGTCCATACACAGTAAATCCGTACTAAGTGATTGAACATAGATCACACTTGGGGAGAATTCTCCACAGGTTTGCATGAATAACTGGGTTGTTTAAAATGTTCATGAAATTACCAAGGAGTCATTTTTGCTTGGGAGAATTATGCTTGGAGAAGCTTTCAAAGGAGCGAGTTTAAATCTTGTGCTTTAACATTTTTGTTTCAGCTAAAACATATACAGCAAAAGCCTAAAACTTATATTTAAAATATTATTTTTTTTAATTTTTGGAGCGGTTTTTGCTATAGGGTGCATGCGCTCGCCAGAAAGACAGACAGAGAGAGAGAGAGAGAGAGAGACAGAAAGTGAGAAATCACTCCCTAATGGGGATGGCCACACTGCAGTCCCTTCTCCTCCATTCTCCTCTCGGGTTCTTGGGCATGCATGTACATGCGCCTGGCGTGTGTTTAAGCCACCCCATCCGGGACTCGAACTGCGGTCGATTACATGGGAGTCCAGCGACGTAGCCATTCCACCATCTGCTGGTCCCTTAAAATATTTTTATGTGACAGAAAGTTTAGGAAAGTGGGCAAGCATTAGATGTAAATAAGATTAGAGGCCATAATAAATTAAAGGCTATGAGAATAAAATTGAAATCAGAACAGTGTTGTTTTTAGTAGTAGCATTTTAAAGCTTTAGTTTTGGCTGTGAAATATTTCACATAGCATATTTCGTTCCAGCCTGTTTCTTTCTGGTTAGGAACATGTGATAGTTCATTTTTGGCAGTTGCACTGTGTGAAAGGACTGGGGTCGGCACTGCTGTGTAGAAATGGGTCAATGAACAGTTCAGATGAAAGAGAAAACACTTAAAGAGCCTTTATTTATTGTTGGTGTAATAAGACAGAAATAATTATAAGCTTGAACCTCTCACCATGTTCTTGCATCCTCTTTTATCTCTCAAATGCTTTGCCAAATAAACCACATCAACCAATTTTGCAGAAAATGGATCGCTGTTTTAAATAGTTCTTTAGCTATTATTCTTAAGAAGCTTCTTTAGAAAGTCTCTTTCTCTTCTCTTCTCTTCTCTTCCATTGCCTTCCAAAAGGACATAAATGTCCTTTGTACTCTCAAATGGTCGCTTAGAAAAAGCAGGCTGCTTGTTCTTCAGTGAGTGATAAAGTACAACCATCTACTTCTCAGCTGAGCTGGAAGAACTTTAGCCTACTGTTCCTTTAACAGATGATTTTATTACTGTCAGGGCAGGTAACAAGCAAGGATTTTCTAAGAGCAATAAATGACAAATTGGATTACTGCCTGTGGCTCTTAAACAATGTAACCTTCTTGAATTGAGGGAAGGAAATACTCAGGTAGTCCTAGAAGGCAGTCTAGATCCCTGAAAAGTTGCTCTATGTTTTAATTTCTCTTGAATAGAACAGGAAGCATAAAACTTCTCCAAACCTTGTAACAGTCTTTGCTTCCAAGTTTGGGCCGAAATGTTATCTAGAGTATGATGGGGCTCTTTGCCAGTCACCATGGAAACTGATCAAGGTGCTAGTCTTGTCGATTGTGCTATTGGGCTATTTTTTGTTTTTTTTTTAAGAAATATTTATTAGGGGCCAGCAGGTGGCAAGGTGGTTATTAAGTCACTGTACTCCCACATGATCCTTGTTTGAGTCTCAGACTTGGTGACTTGCCTTCTTGCTCTCCCTCTCTCTCTCTCTCTTTCTCTACATCTCTCTGTGGTCAGATCGAATAGTAATAATAAATAAAGTCACCAGGTCTGGGATTCGAATGAGGATTGGCCATATGGGAGTCCAGTGACTTAACAACCATGCCACCTGCTGGCCCCCTTTTTTGCATTCAGTAACTTTATTGAAAGGTATATCTCTTAGTACCAAAACATAATGATGGGGTTAGGTTATCTCTGCCAACTCAAAATTAACACTAATGTATTCAAAATATTGAAATATATCAACCTTTTGGGAAAACTGAAAAGTTATCCATAAAACAAGGTTTACCAAAGTTGAGATATATTGTGATTCTTTGGTCTATTTTTCAGTGCTTGCTTATTAATAGCATGTCAAAACTGGTTAGAGACTTTCTGGATGGCCTCAGGGTACACACTGCTGAGTAACAGTGTACAACACTGTAATTCCCTTACATTCACTGACTGACATGGAGAATCCTGGACACAACTTCAGCGACCTTGCTACTATGAAGATGCCTACGTACTTTTCATGGGGTATCTTAAATAAAGGGTGACCAATGTGCCTTATCCTATTCTTCACATATGTGTTGTCTTTTTTTAAAAATAAATTTAAATTAAATTTATTATTATTATTATTATTTTAATTTTGCTGTAGGGCACATGTGCTCACTAGAGAGATGGAGAAAGTGAAAGAGTAAGCTGCCAGGTCCAGGACTCAAACTGCCTTCGGCCATGTGGGAGTCCAACTCCTTAACCACCGTGCCACCTGCTGGCCCCTGCATTGTCTTTAAAACTGGTTAAAATTGAAGCTTACTTGAGGAGGATATCTATATCATGTTTCTAAGTTTATTTAGAACTTTTTATTTCTGTAGCTGAAGAGTGTCCAAGAAACGTTAATGAAAATTACCATTTTGCATGAGCGTAATTCCACTGGTTTGTTATTTTTCTGTTGGCCTCTGTGCTTCTATATATAAAATGGAATAACAAATGCTAAATTTCTGTTTACCTGCTTAATAATGGAGAGGGACTTTTTCTTAGAAATTAAAGCATGAGTAATAGTTTATTGTACTATTGCCGGGTGAAATGTGGTTTAAAGTATGGTGTCAGTGACATAAAAATTAAGTGCACTGGAATCAGAAGGTGGCTTGGTAGTTAAGCTGGACTTCCACATGACTGAGTATAGTTTGAGTCCGAAACTTGGTGGCTTGCTTTCTCAGTGTCACTTTCTCTGGTCAAATTAAAGACTAATAATAAATAAACAAAATTAAATAAATACTTTTTAAAAGGTTTTTGCCTTCGTGCATGTGCACTCCCTACAGAGAGAGAGAGAGAAAGAGACAGTGAGAGGGAAAGTGAGAAATCACACCCTGAGGGGGACGGTCACGCCACAATCCTGTCTCCATTCTCCTCCGGGGATCTTGGACACACAAGCACATGTACCCGGCATGAGTTTTATGCTACTGGATCTGGGAATCAAACCGTGAGTCCCATGGCCATGTGGGAGTCCAGTGACATAACCACTGTGCCATTTGCTGGTGCCAATAAATAATTCTTTTTTTTTTTTTTTAAATTAAGAGCACTGGGACCAGCAAGTAGCGTAATGGCTATGTTGCTGGACTCCCATGTAGTCGACCGTGGTTCGAGTCCTGGACCCGGAGGCTTAAATTCACGTTGGGCTCATGTGCATGCCTGCCCAAGATCCCGAGAAGAGAATGGAGAAGGGATTGCCGTGTGGCCATCCCTCCTAGGGGGTAATTTCTTCTTGCTTTCTGTCTCTCTGTCTCTCTCTCTGTCTTTCTGGTGAGCACACGCGCCCTATAGCAAAGACCTCTCCAAAAAAAAAAAAAAAGAGGTAAACGTACCTATGTTCATTTAAGGCAACTAAAAATTCAGGTGTTACATCTAATAGCATATCTTCTGAAATGACCAGCCTGTATCTAAAGTTAAGGAAGGCTTTATATTTATGGTAATCTTATTATTATTTTTCGAGAATTTTTTTTGCTATAGGGCGAGTGCACGCGCCAGAAAGACAGAGAGAGACAGAAAGATAGAAAGCGAGAGATCACCCCCCAGGAGGGCTGGCCATGCCACAATCCCTTCTCCTCTGTTCTCCTCTCGGGATCTTCGGGATGCATGTGCATGTGCCTGGCGTGAGTTTATGCCACTGGGTCCGGGACTCGAACCATGGTCGACTACATGGGAGTTCGGCAACATAGCCATTACACTAACTGCTGGTCCCCCTTCATTGTACCTTAAAAAGTGCTAGGAAGTGCTATTTATTTATTTATTTATTTTTGAATTATTTTTTGCCATAGGGTGTGTGTACTCACCAGAGAGTCAGAGAGAAACATGAGAGATAGTGAGAGGGAAAATGAGAAATCATCTCCTGGGAGAATGGTTACTTAGTAATACATTCTCATGAGATTTTGGGTGGGTATGCGTGCACATATACCTGGTGTGATTTTCAAGCTGCTGGGTCCGGATTCAAGCTGTAGTTGGTCACTTGAAATCCAGCTGCCATAAATACCACGCCACCTGGCTGGCTCCAGGATATGCTGTTTTAGATAGGCTTGTCCGGAAGCACATTTCTGAAGTCATGACCTTTGATTTCATCATCATCCAAAGTTCTGGATGAGCTAAGAAACTGGGCTATGGGAAGATAAAAAAAACTCTGAATTGACATCAACTTGTAAGAGGAAGATAGGTATGACTGGAGTGGACTAGAGGAAGAGGTAGGCAGGAGCATGTTATACAGAGCTTGGTAAATCATGGTGGAAATTTGGAATTATGTGAGTATGATGGAGTGGATTTTTAATGAGGGCAGTGACATGGTCTGATTTACTCCTAGCAAGGATCCAGCTATGGTGGAGAGAATAGACTAGGAGAATAAGAATAGAATAGGAAGGCTAGCGAGTACCTAATGTGGGAGTAACTAAAAACGATAGCTTGTACTGAGTTGGAAAGAGGTAGTGGTAAGCACTTAGGTTCCAAAAATATTTTGAAGATAGAATCAGGAGAATGTGATGATTTGGATGTGGAGAGTGAAGGAAAGAGATAGTGCCCTGTTTTATTTCGATATAGTAAAATATATATAACATAAAACCGGCCATTTAAAATATTTTGAATTGTTCCATCCTGTTAAATTAAATACTTCCACCCAGTTTGACAGTCATACAACCATTACCACTAGCAATACTCCAAACTTTGTTATCATCCAAAACTGAAACTCTGTATTCATTAGCAGTGACGCCTCCTTCTCCCAGTCCTTGGTAATCACAAATCTACCTCTGTCTCTCTACATTTTACTATTCCAGGTACCTCATATAAGTGGAATCCTACAGTATTTATCCTTTTGTGTCTGGCATATTTCACTTAGCAAAATGTCTTCCAGCTTCAACCATGTTGTAGTATGTAGAAGAATTTTATTTCCTTTTAGGGTCTCTGATTCTGGTTTTAGCAACCGTGTATGTAAATAGTAGTGACCTTTCTTTCTGAAGAAATGGTTGGGGGTTGAAATCAGATCTGTTTTACATGTAAAGTTTAAGGTGCCCAATAGTCACCTGAGGGGATATATAGAGCAGGTCCAGAGCTCAGAGGAGAGGTTAGGCCACAGATTTAAATTTAGATGTCATCAGAGTTTAGGTGGCATTTCAGACTATGGATTTAAAGGAACAAGACAAGATTACTTTGCAAGTAAGAGTAAATTTGAGAACATGCTCTTTTAATTAGTCATACATTTTAAGATTGTGATAAAGGAGAACATGCATTCTAAAACTTAGATTTAAGTTGCTAACTCTATGGAGAGTTTAAAAATTGACATTGGTTTTCTTTTTTATTGATTTGTTTTTTGATATAGGATGTGTCAGCTTGCTGGGCAGAGTAGGAGTATGGGGGTGAGGAGTGAGAAAACACCTCTTGGGGGTGGGGGTGGGGGTGGCCATGCTGCAATCCCTTCTCTATCTCCTCTTGGTATTTTGGGCATGCACACACATGCGTCCAGCATGATTTTCAAGCTGCTAGGTTGTGGCTCAAACTGCCACATGGTATCCCGTCACCTTAACACATACCACCAGCTGGTCTGACATTGGTTTAATTTTATTTTTTTTTAAAGTGTTGCCCAGGACGCGAACTGCAGTCGTTGTCATGTGGGAATCCAGCCACCTTAACCTTCATGCCATCTGCGGGCACAGTTTTAAATGTTTTAATGGGTATAGCACATTGGTTTTAAGCAGTCGTTTGCTTGATATTGTGTTAGCCAGTTCCCATTTTTGGATTAAAATAGTAGTAAGCTTTTTTTATTTTAGGCATTTAGTGTGTGTGTGTGTGTGTGTGTGTGTGTGTGTGTATGAAATGACTAGACTATGTTCTATGACTAGAACAATTTTGTCTAAAAGCTATACAGAATAGAATTTTTATCATGTTAGGGACAATTTGAAAAGTAAGATGTCAGTAATTATAGGACAGAGGGGTCTGGTTTATGAATGGAGTATTTTAATGAACAAACACCAGCTGTGCATGACTAAGGGTGGCACCTATCCAGGGGAGACATTTGGGGGAAAATGTGCGTCCTTTTTTCTTTTCCCTTTACAGCAAAGAGGCTTTTAGTTATATTACTGGTCTCTTTTCTTTTCCAAAGGATTAAGTTTCAAAAGAAGGATCACACCACTTTGGTGGGGTGAAGTGGGGGTGGAGGAAATATTTGGAACGAGAAGGATGTTTACAGCAATACTGGGGTAGAACCTTCTAGACACTGTGGTTCATAGGCATTTGACCATGTACTTAAGAGGCAAGTCTTAATATTCACTCATTTTCCCTCCACTTAATGAGAATTGCTCCGCTTCATTAGCTCCTAATTTTGCCTTTACAATGGTCATACCATGGAGCTTGTGAATACCAGTTCTTTTAAAAGAATTTTCCTTATTCTAAGTAGTACTCACTTGCTTTAAGCATCAAACCTTTTCCAAAGTAGTCTAATAGTATAAATTGTTTTTATAATGGAAGAAAAAAGGAATTTGGTTTCATGTTACTAAAAGGTGTTATAATTAAAAGAAAAAGGAACATTTGAGACTTTAGAGAGTTCGTCAACTATCGTTTTTTAAAGAAGGAAGTTGAAGTCAGGATAAGACTATAGACTCACTGGGAAATAAGTCCTATTAGGGGAACTTGAGTAGCTAACATCTGCCTCTGACAAATTGCCTGCCAGGCTGCTGCTTTTCCTTGTAGTCCTTGAGTTAGAGCTCTGACATTTTCATATTTGCCATGGAAATGATTGTGATAATATAAATGATATTTTATTTTTGTACATGATTAGATAGGGAGGATGGAAGCCAGCTGTTGTTTAAGTGCGTGTCTATGAAACATTGCAGAAGATATGACATAGGCAGTAGTAAATCAAAGGTGGCAGAGAGGGCTTTGCTGAGACTCATGAGCAGGGATGGGACAGACACCCTCTCATTTCTCTTGGTGATTGTTGGTTTTGGCTCTGGCAGAGATGGGTGGGGTAGTTTAGCCAGTTATTTCACACAGCCTGTGGTTTTATGATTTAGTTTGTGAAACTGGAAAACCCAAAGTATTACTTTAAAGAATGTCTATTAATTAGGCTAGAATCGTGGCGGCCATGCTGCAATCCCTTCTCTATCTCCTCTTGGTATTTTGGGCATGCACACACATGCGTCCAGCATGATTTTCAAGCTGCTAGGTTGTGGCTCAAACTGCCACATGGTATCCCGTCACCTTAACACATACCACCAGCTGGTCTGACATTGGTTTAATTTTATTTTTTTTTAAAGTGTTGCCCAGGACGCGAACTGCAGTCGTTGTCATGTGGGAATCCAGCCACCTTAACCTTCATGCCATCTGCGGGCACAGTTTTAAATGTTTTAATGGGTATAGCACATTGGTTTTAAGCAGTCGTTTGCTTGATATTGTGTTAGCCAGTTCCCATTTTTGGATTAAAATAGTAGTAAGCTTTTTTTATTTTAGGCATTTAGTGTGTGTGTGTGTGTGTGTGTGTGTGTGTGTATGAAATGACTAGACTATGTTCTATGACTAGAACAATTTTGTCTAAAAGCTATACAGAATAGAATTTTTATCATGTTAGGGACAATTTGAAAAGTAAGATGTCAGTAATTATAGGACAGAGGGGTCTGGTTTATGAATGGAGTATTTTAATGAACAAACACCAGCTGTGCATGACTAAGGGTGGCACCTATCCAGGGGAGACATTTGGGGGAAAATGTGCGTCCTTTTTTCTTTTCCCTTTACAGCAAAGAGGCTTTTAGTTATATTACTGGTCTCTTTTCTTTTCCAAAGGATTAAGTTTCAAAAGAAGGATCACACCACTTTGGTGGGGTGAAGTGGGGGTGGAGGAAATATTTGGAACGAGAAGGATGTTTACAGCAATACTGGGGTAGAACCTTCTAGACACTGTGGTTCATAGGCATTTGACCATGTACTTAAGAGGCAAGTCTTAATATTCACTCATTTTCCCTCCACTTAATGAGAATTGCTCCGCTTCATTAGCTCCTAATTTTGCCTTTACAATGGTCATACCATGGAGCTTGTGAATACCAGTTCTTTTAAAAGAATTTTCCTTATTCTAAGTAGTACTCACTTGCTTTAAGCATCAAACCTTTTCCAAAGTAGTCTAATAGTATAAATTGTTTTTATAATGGAAGAAAAAAGGAATTTGGTTTCATGTTACTAAAAGGTGTTATAATTAAAAGAAAAAGGAACATTTGAGACTTTAGAGAGTTCGTCAACTATCGTTTTTTAAAGAAGGAAGTTGAAGTCAGGATAAGACTATAGACTCACTGGGAAATAAGTCCTATTAGGGGAACTTGAGTAGCTAACATCTGCCTCTGACAAATTGCCTGCCAGGCTGCTGCTTTTCCTTGTAGTCCTTGAGTTAGAGCTCTGACATTTTCATATTTGCCATGGAAATGATTGTGATAATATAAATGATATTTTATTTTTGTACATGATTAGATAGGGAGGATGGAAGCCAGCTGTTGTTTAAGTGCGTGTCTATGAAACATTGCAGAAGATATGACATAGGCAGTAGTAAATCAAAGGTGGCAGAGAGGGCTTTGCTGAGACTCATGAGCAGGGATGGGACAGACACCCTCTCATTTCTCTTGGTGATTGTTGGTTTTGGCTCTGGCAGAGATGGGTGGGGTAGTTTAGCCAGTTATTTCACACAGCCTGTGGTTTTATGATTTAGTTTGTGAAACTGGAAAACCCAAAGTATTACTTTAAAGAATGTCTATTAATTAGGCTAGAATCGTGGCTAAGACGGTCCAAGTTATTTATATCTTTGATAAGAGCCACAAAGGAGAAATACTGTTGTCAGGAAAGTATATAATAGGATACTGATCCAAATCTGAGGGCTGAGGGACTTCCCCCAGGGAGTAATACCATTTACATCTGCCTTCCTACAACTGTTCCTCTGTTTTATTTATTTTTAATGTTAATCATTATTATTTCCTCAAATTCTTGTTTGTTTATTGTTTATCTCCTTTCTTGTCTCCTCTCCTCATTAGAATGAAAGCTGTCAGAGAGCTCGGACCTTTGTGCCAGAAAATCCTGAATGTAAAGGAGCATGGGGAGGTGGAGGTAGCTAATGAAGACCAGTGAGGTGGCAGTCATTGTGAGAGAGAGTAACAAAAGCCTTGGAGGTCATGCAAAGAATTTTGGAGTTTATCCTAAGAACAATAGGAAGCAATTTCTTTTTTTTAAGTTTTTGCTAAGGGCATTTACACTTGCCAGAGAGAAACAGTGACAGAGAGAAAGTGACAAATTACCCCGAAGCAGGGATGACTACTACATAGTCCCTTCTCTATTCTCCTCTCAGGATTTTGGGCATGCATGCACATGTGCTCAATGTGATTTTCAAGCCACTGGGTCCAGGACTTGAACCTTGCAATCAGTCATGTGATTTCATGTGATTTCACTCCATGCCTAAATGGGAAGCACTGTTTTTTAAAGTTTTTGCCATAGGGTGTGTGCACTTACCTGAGACAGACAGACAGAGTCATTGAGAGGGAAAGTGAGAAATCACCTTCCTAGGGGGGATGACCATGCCACAATCCCTTCTCCTCCAATCTTCTCTTGGGATTTTGGGCATGCATGTACTTGCACCAGTGTGATTTTCAAGCTGCTAGGTCCAGGACTCGAACTGTGGTCAACCATGTGGGAATCCAGCACCTTAACCACTATGTCACCTGCTGGCCTGGGAAGCACTTTTTAAGCAGGGTATGATCATGATCAGATCTACTTAAAAATTACTTTGTTGTTGTATGGAGAATTGATGGGGTATTAGAGTGGACAAGTGAGACTAGTTTAGGTTATTACAACAATATCAGCAGGAGGGCATGGCGATAATATTGGACTGAGGTATTGGCACTCTAGATGGAGTACAAGGTAAAATTCATAGGTCTTTATTATGGATTACCTATTAGAAAGGAGAGGAAAAGGTCTCTGGATTATATCCATTTCATTTCTTGACTGTACAACTGAGTTGATGTCAGTTAGATACATTTTTCCAATGAATTTGAAAAATAACTTGCATATTTTTTAAGTTCAGTATGCACAGTTGATCCTGCTTATGAAAATTCACAAATGTCTTTAACTTTTTCAGACATCTTTTAAGACAGAAAAGAATAATACTTGTGAGCTTGTACTATTTTTCCTACTAATAAGTAGTTTGTCTTTGCTTAAAGTTTTATAATTGTCATAATTGACTAGTTTTACTGAGCTATAATTTACATATAATACAGTTAATCTATTTGAAACCATAATTTGGTAGCTTTTAGTATATCCTCAGGTTTTTATATCCCTTATCATTAATTTTAGAGCATTTTTTTATTATCCTAAAAAGAAACCCCATCCCTTTAGCCAGTATGCCTTAATTCCCCTATGTATCCCAGCTTTAGGCAATCAGTGATCTACTTTCTGTCTCTATAATTGCTTACTTTGGACATTCCATATAAATGGGATTATTTTCTTTTTCTTTTTTTTTTTGGGGGGGGGGAGAGGTTTTTGCCATAGGGCATGTGCGCTCGCCAGACAGACAGAGACAGAGAGACAGAAAGCGAGAAATCACTCCCCAGGGAGGATGGCCACGCCGCAATCCCTTCTCCTCCATTCTCCTCTCGGGATCTTGGGCACACACATATATGCTCCTGGCATGGGTTTTAAGCCACCGGGTCTGGGATGCGAACCGTGGTCGGCTACATGGGAATCCAGCGACATAGCCATTACGCTAACTGCTGGTCCCAATAAATGGGATTATTTTCCATTGGACTGCTATAGTAAATTAGTATAGACTGGGTATCTTAGTTAGTGAACATTTATTTCTTACATTCTGGAGGACGGGAAGTCCCAGGTTAAGGTGTTGGTAGATCCAGTGTCTGGTTGAGGGCCTGCTCCTTGGTTTGCTGGTTGACTTCTTGTATCATCACATGGTAGAAAGAGAGTAAGGGGTCTTACATTTAAGACTTTAATCCATTTTGAGGTTCTTTGTTTGTTTTTGTATCTGTATCTGGTGAGAAATAGAATGGAGTTTCTTTTTTTACATATGGATATTTAATTTTCCTAGCACTCCTTATTGAAGAGACTTTCCTTTTCCCAGTGAATGTTCTTGGCACCTTTTTTTGAAAATTGTTTGGCTGTATGTTTGTGGATTTATATCTGTATTCTGTGTTCTGTTTTATTGGTGTTTATGTCTATTTTTATGCTAGTACCTTGCTTTTTAGTTACTCTAGCTTTGTGGTATATCTTGAAGTCTTATAGTGTGATGTCTCTGGCTTTGTTCATTTTTGCCCAGGATTGCTTTAGCTAGTCAAGGTCTTTTGTGATTCCATACTAACTTTATGAATTTTTTCCTATATCTGTGAAGAATGTCATTGGTATTTTGATAAGTGTTGTATTGAATCTGTAGATTGTGGAGCGCCCCCGCCCTAACATGGCGCCGAGAGCACCCAGACCTCTACATAAACAAGCCCATATTTGGTTATCGTTCTTGTTCCGGAACGCGTAGGCACTGCCTCAGCCTATCAGTGCTTGCCTGGTGGCAAAAGAGGACTGGTTCGCGGGACGGATATATAGGGAGCCCGGGTGGGCTGAGAGAGAAGAAGGCTGGGGAGAAAGAAGGAGGGAGAAGGAAGAAGACTGTAAGAAGCCTGGGGTAATAAAGCGTTCCGGAGAAGACCTTGTCAGCGTCGTCATTTGAAGCGACAGTAGATCACATTGGATAGTATGAATAATATTTAATTATATGGATATACCACATTCTTTTTATCCATTTAATTAGTTGATGGACATTTGATTTTTTTTTTTTTACTTTTTGGCTATTATGAGTAATGGTGCTACAACCATTTGTGTACAAATTTTTTATGTACATATGTTTTAGTTCTCTTGTGTATATGTAAGAGGTCTATAAAATGTTGACAAAGAGACTATGCATGGATTGCAAATTTATTTTGCACTAAAATAAGCTCATACTTTAATTTCATTTTTCCATGAACTTTTTGAAGTCCCCTTGCATGTACCAATAGAATTACTGGGTCATATGGAAACTTGGCTATACCATTTTTTTCTTTTGAGAAAACAATTTCTAATGTTTATTAATTCATTTAAAAATAGTAAGAATAATAGCACATGTTTCATACATATTTTTAAAAAAATTCTTTAGAGAGAGAGAGAGAAAGAGAGAGAGAAATTAATTTCTTAACCAGAAACTTCATGACATGATAGACACCTAGCCTCAGCCAGTCCAGATATTATCTCAGCACCTCTCTGTATACACACATACCTGGTATGTAAGGGTTGGTACTTGAGGGCCCTTCCCATGTGGGTCTATTTACATTGCCACTTTGCCATATTTTTAAATTAAAACAACTATATTTCCATAAGAAACTTTAGAGAGTGACATTATTTTATATCTTCAGTTTGTGGCTTAATAGAAGATAGATGGATTCTTACACATTCTTCAAGATCTGATCCATTGCAATACCTTGTTTTGATTGAAGTCCATGAAGAGAATATGACCTCACCTAGATACGTAGCTGAAAAAGAGAGGAAAACTCTTAATCTTTTCAGAAATTTGTGGATGTTTTCCTTCGATATTCTACCCAAATGTAACAAGTGGTAGTTTATAATAAGTTAGTTGCAAACTGGAATCTTAAGCTATCATCAATTAACAATTTGTACTCTGCACCTTAAAAATCTATTTCATGTTAAATAGATTTTTCACCCATCTGTGACTTTTTACACCATGCATGGGTCTTTTGGAAAATGTTGGTCTACTGAGTTATGCAGGTCTTCTAAGTATTGACATATGTTATTACATGACATTAAAAGAAACACAAAATGGAAAATTATCTGTTGAAGATAATAGGTGTAGTAACATCTTTGATTGGGCTAGTATTCAGTGTATTCAGGATAGGAAAATTCATTTTTTTATTTCATTTTCTTTTATACATTCAATCACATTATTATTTGGCTTACAAAATGGATATTTCAACAGGTGAACATTTCTCCCTAGTACAGTTGATAAAACAACAAAATATCTTCAACAGATAATACCACATTTCTTTGTGCCATTAATGCTTTGCTTTGCCTCCCTATTTTTCTTCTAAATGTCTTTCCTCAGACCCTCCTCTTTCACGTACACTATATCTGGTATTTACATCTATATACTGTGTTTCTATATCCTTTAGTCAATTAGTTTCAGTCATAGACTGCGGACACTCGTTATATATTAGGTGGGGACATACAATGCCTCTCCTTCTGTTCCCACTAGCAGTATATGGAGATTCCAGTTTTTCCATATTTTTGTCAGTACATTTATTTTCTGTCATTTTGGTTATAGTCATCCTTGTGAATGTGAAATGATACTGCCATTTTTTTTTTTCTTAAGAGGTTTTTGCTATAGGGTGTGTACACTTGCCAGAGAGACAGAAAGTGAGAAATCACCCTCCAGGAGGGATGGCCATGCCGCAGTCTCTTCTCCTCCATTCTCCTCTCGGGATCTTGGGCACTCATGCACACGCGCCTGGTGTGAGTTTAAGTCACTGGGTCCTGGACTCAAACCGTAGTCAAATACATGGGAGTCCAGCTACATAGCCATTTTGCCAGCTGCCCTCTCATGGTTTTTGTTTGCATTTCCCAACAGTGTTTCTATTGGACTAAAATGATAAAATTGAAGCTGCACAGTTTACTGGCTGATGTAAAATTTAAGAAATCACTTTAATTATAAGAGAGTAGAGATGAGTTGGCATGTGCATGTAAATGTTTTAAGCATTTATACGTTTACATTGTCTTTTTGATTCTCATTTAAAAACTAATGAATGATTAAAATGAAAAATACATCATGACTTTTTCAATGACCTAAAATTTTGTACCTTTTTTTAAAAGAATATTTTATTTAAATTTATTTATTTTATTTTGACCAGAGAGGGACAGAGTGAGATTGAGAGCAAGAGTGAGAGTGAGAGAGAGGAGAGAGAGAGGGGCAGGGAGAGAGAAAGTAAGCTACCAGGTCTGGTACTTGAACTGCGGTCAGCCATGTGGGAGTCTGGCTCCCTTAACCATTATGCCACCTGTCGGCTCCATATTTTGTACCTTAAATTCACTGAGGTTTGAGGTACCCCCCACATTTTCTCAAATGCCTCAGTTGTTATTGTTACAGTCTTTTTTTTTTTCCTTACAAATATAGTCACCATCCCTTTGGTCCAAAGTAACTAATTAAGGACGTCTAAACAATTATGGACAAATTCATTTGAATAATCTTAAGAACCATCTTCTACTAGAAACTGTGTTTACCCATGAGTGTTACTTCACAAAGCCTATGGGGAATACAGATACACATTTATTTATATATAAGGAAGAATTGGCAAAGGCAGCAGTTGGTGAGTATGAATAGTATGTTAACACAGGGACAGAGAGAAATTAATTCTAGTTTTTCAAAGGCGATACTTGAAGGCTAGGTGGCATTTTGGCAAGTAGAAAAATAGCAGAAAAGAAGACCAAAATTGTAGTAGCAAGAAATTACAAGGTATTTGGAATGAGAAGTAGTGTGCATGGCTTTCATATGTGGGATGGCTTAGAAAGTCTTCTACTAGTGTGCATTTCAGGATAAAAACGTATGTATTTGAAAAGTAAGATTTATGGTGATGTTGAGGAACAAATTAGACGTATTAGAGGCATGGGAACGCTGCAATAACCAGAGGGCGAGTTGAATTATCAACTAAAATGACTTAAAAGTATGAATTTATTATGTCACGTAACTAGAAGTGTGGCAGTTATAAAGTTGGTTAAAAAGTAGCTCAACTGTATTAGTCAGGGCTGTGGAGTGGCATTTTTAGATTTTTCTTGGTGTAATCATTATGATCTTGAGATGGCTGCGTCACCCAATCACAAAGAGAAAGATAAGTGTGTTCCCTACTTCACTGAGCACTCCACTAACTTCACTGGCTAGGTCTGGATATCATGATCATGTTTTGGCTGCAAGGGAGGGAAAGCGTAGAACAGGACATTTTCCACCTTTATAGTAGAGGTGAACTCTGCCTGTTTTACCTAGCTGTAAAACGGCAAAGGAAGGGCCTAGTTGTCCACAGATGGTAACGTCCTCACGTTGTAAAAAGGCAAAGGGAGGGCCGGCTCCGTAGTGTAGTGATACCTCACTGCTTATGAGAAGCTGGATCCCACGTAGGGCCTGCGGTTCAAATTTCCAGCAGCCTGAAAACCATGCTGGGGCATGTATGTGTGTCCGAGATCTGACGTCCTGGAGGACTGCAGGAGTGGGAATCTCTGCATAACCGGACACTGTGGGAGGTATTAATTTCTCTCATTCCTGTGTGTGTGTACATGTGTTTTATAATGAATAAAGAAAAAAGTTATTGGGAATAAAAGGTAAAGGGAGAGAGTTTAAGAGACAGATTAGAAGCAAGTGAGGTACTGGGAGATGATGCCAGGTTTGGGTGGTGAATGAAAAGATGGTGATGCTATTTACCAAAATGAACTTCCCAATCTAAAATTGAATTGGGTCCTTACTTTATTAATATCACTTACTTGAATCTGAAGCTTGATGCATGGGACGCTACAATCTCACTTTCTAATCAGTTAACCTAATGGAAGATTGAGGAGGCGGCTGGAGGTGGGTTTTAAATGCTACTTGAGGACCAGTGCCAGCTTGCTGCTTAATAAGAATCACCTGGGAGCTTGTTAAATAAATCAGGATCTCTGGGAATTGGTATTTTTAGGTCTTGAGTTTGACCATTTATTTTGTTAACAAGTTCCCCAGGTGATTCTGATACATATCTAGGTTTGGGTACTTTTTGGTAGAGAAGTGTGGACTTTGGATTCAGATAAATCTGAACTTGTATCCCAACTCTTCACTTATTAACTATGTGAACTTCAGCAAGGCAACTGACCTGTCAAAGCTCAGTTTTCTCATCTGTGAAATATGTAAGAATATTAATAATAATATAGCTATTCTGCAGAGCTTTTGTGAAATATAGAGATGTTAAATACATACCACTACTAGCATAATGCCTGGTACACAACAAAGATTAAATAATTGGCTACGGTTTTGCGTTGGCCTATTAGAAAGTACAGAGCTTTTGATTTATTCTTTTTAAAGTTTTTCTGACATTTGAATTTACAGACTCTGAACACCTTGTATAATTATAACAAAAAGAAAATAAGCAGAATATAATAAACTGCTTCTCTTGCTGCTTAGTATCTGTTGTAATCAGTAGTTGATTTCCTTTGGCCTAGTCAGTTGTCTTCTAGGCTTGAGCATATGAATCTTTATTTATTTATTTATTTTTACTTTTTTTTTGGAGAGGTTTTTGCTATAGGGCATGTGCGCTCGCCAGACAGGCAGAGAGAGACATAGAGACAGAAAGTGAGAAATCACCCCCCAGGGGAAATGGTCATGCCGCAATCCCTTCTTCATTCTCCTCTCAGGATCTTGGGCACGCATGCACACATGCCCGGCATGAGTTCTAAGCCACCGGGTCTGGGATGCGAACCGCGGTCAACTACGTAGGAGTCCAGCGACATAGCCATTATGCTAATTGCTGGTTCCCATGAGTCTTTATTTTTTAACTGCATTTTTGGTTATGTCTGTTTTGTGTAATTTATATAGGCTATTTTCAAAAAATTTGGCCAATACACCTAAACCTGTAAGTCTAATTTCTGTAAAATGTTACTTAGTATTTGATACAGGTTATTTTTCATAGTGATCTCATATAAAACCTTGAACTAGACATGATTCTTACTCTTAAACAAGCAAAAACAGACAGTATCAATTCATTTAAAAGTAATAAGTACACATTAAGGGGCCGGCAAGTGATGTAGTGGTTAAAGGCGCTGGACTCCCAGATGGCTGACTAAGGTTCAAGTCCTGGACCTGGTGGCTTGCTTTCTCACTTTCTCTCTCTCTCTCTCTCTCTCTCTCTGTCCCATTCTGGTCAAATTAACAAGGAAAGTTAACAATAATGATAAATAAAATAAAGGAAATCTTTCAAAAATCTAGGAAGTGCACATTAAGTATCATTTTATTCTTAAAACTTATGTTGTTGCCTGAGTTAATAATTAGAATTATTATTGATATATTTTGGATGGTTGTTTTGTGTTGTAAATAACTATTTGAATGCTTATTTTTCTTCTTTCAGTGCATAAGAGGTCTTCTTGGAAGGGAAAAAGACACTAACATTGAGTAATTACTTTGTAATAGGAATTTGAGAGAGAGAGGCAGCAAGATTTAGTGGCTCTCTGCAGAACTCTGAAGGCAGACTGCCTTGGTTCCTATTCTTTTTCCTGCAGTTACATCTTCCTGACCGTGGACAAGTTACTAACCATGTATGCCCTGTTTCTTGTAGACCTACAAGAAGTTATTGTGTATCTACCTCATGGAGCTGTTGTGAGGATTAAATAAATTAACTTTTTTTTTTTTTGAGATGTTTTTGCTATAGGGCGCGTGTGCTCACCAGACAGAGAGAGACAGAGAGACAGAAAACAAGAAATCACCTCCCAGGGGGATGGCCACGCTGCAATCCCTTCTCCTCCATTCTCCTCTTGGGATCTTGGGTACGCACGCACATGCATCCGGCGTGAGTTTAAGCCACCAGGTCCAGGACTCGAACCACGGTCGACTATTTGTGAGTCCAGCAACATAGCCATTACGCTAACTGCTGGTCCCTAAATTAACATTTTAAAGTGTGTAGGAAGTGCCTGGCACATGGTACTATACAATTGTTAGCTATTTAACTTTCACAAATTCACACAGCTCTGTTAATCTTCACAAAAATTCCTTAAGGTAAAGCTCTCTTTTGTCTGAAGTGTCTTTTTTTTTTTTTTTTTTTAAGTAGATGTTTCCTTAATCTTTACTGTACAGATAAGAAAATTTAGGCTTGAGGCCAGCAGGTAGCATGGCAGTTAAGGCAGTGGACTCCCACATTCCAACCATAATTTGAGTCCTGGACCTGGTGGCTTGCTTTTTCACTCCCCTCACCTTTCTCTGGTGAGTGTATGTGTCCTGTAGCAAATTAAAAATGAAAAATAATGATAAAATAAAATAAATGATTCTTTAAAAAAATAAAGGAAAACTGAGGCTTAGTGGGGTTAGTAATTTATCCATAATTGACCCATTTATTAAGTGATACAAATACTAGTTTGCTTCATCATGCATTCTACCATACCTTTAATATATTAGTTATTAAAGAAAAATAGTATTCATCTAGGTATTAAGTAACATTTATTTTCATATATCCAAAAAAATTTATATTGGTTGGCAGTGGACTTAATAGATAACTATTTTTGAACTTTGAGTAAGGTGTTAATTTTTTAAAAATCTATTATTGATCCGTATTTTAAATATTGCATCAGGACAGCTCCATAGTGTAATATTTAAAGGATCCATCTCCTACATGGCCAACTGTGGTTTGAATCCTGGTCTAGCAACTTGAAAAACACACTGTATGCATGTGTGCGGGCACAAAACACTGACAGGAAGGAGGAACAGAAGGAAAAGGATTGTAGCACAACAATGCTGTATTGAGATCCTTTTTTCTCTCTCTGGTGAATGCTCTTTCTCTGTCTGCAACTGAAAAATTATTGCATTCAAGATAACTTACAAAGATATTTAAAAAGTATTCAGTCATCAGAAAAGTCATGACGCAGTTTGCATAGAAGCACATAGAAAAATACATCATGACTCTTCTAACTACCCATTATCATATATTGCAATTACAATTTAATATCATAAATGTAAATTACCTGGACTTTGGTAATATTTTTTATAGCTTCATTTGTAGATAATAATAATTATATTGCCGTGAGCATTTTCTATAGGATTTGAACTTTATTTTTAATTTGATATAGTTGTACATTGACTACAATATAATTGTTTATTTCACTCATGATCTATTATAGAAGTCATCTGTGATTAAGTAGATCATCTAAATCATCAAGGTTCATACATTTTATAAAAAATATAAAGTAGTTATGTTTGCTAATGGAAAACCACCAAATACATTAATAATATTAATTTGCTTGAGATGTGCCAACCCATATGGTATCTTTTATAAGAATAATTCAGTATATTGAATAAGGAACTTAACATCAAATATTAAAATGAAAGATAAAGTGGTTTTTGTAAAAGAAGAAAAAATGAAATGCATACTAGAGGAAAGAAAAATATATTAAAGTAGATCCTGGACCCAATCTTCTATTAGAGTTTTTCTTTACCTGTTCTTCCTTCTCCTGTACAAGCACACAGATACACAGACATACACACACACACACACACACACACACACACACACATATATATACTACACAACAAAATAAATAAAATACTGTGTTAAGATAATCTCCAGATAAGTAAAAAGCCCAAAGTGTTTTTCTTTCTGTACTTTTTGCATGATTTAAGGTGGAAAGCATCATGCACAACATGCTCAGAGATTTGCAGTTAGAAACAGTAGCAATTTTGTTTTGAAAAGCTTTAAAAAAGCTATTGGCTGGTTGTTTCCTTCTTGGTACCCTTTGGCCAACCTATTAAATTTCTTTCAGTAAAATGTAGTTTGCTGCCAGAAATTCATTCTCTCACATTATTCAAGGCAGTAGCTGAATTTGTGAGTTAGAAGAGAACGGTTATCCTAATTTTACATTTAGTGTATTCATTCTTAGTTTCCTTTTCAAAACATAAGGTGGCAAAACTATTGTACATCCTTTGAATTTCATTATATGGTTCTGTCTATAATTTAGCCAAATCTTTCTCACAGAAGTATTTTGTTTTTCTGGATTATTTTCCTCCTTCCTCCCTAATTTGGCTCTTACCAACTTGTGTTTCCTTTCGTAGATTTTTTTCCTCAGTAAATTGCTTTCCACCATCCCATATTTTTGAGATTGAGAAGCACCCTTAATCCTCAGTAGGGCAGTGCCAGAAGGGTCACTGAGAGGAAGAGGGCAGTGAATATGGAGCTGTGAGTTTCAAAACCAGCTGAATTGGCTGCTGTAAATTTGAGTCTGGATCGAGTGCTCTGTTCATGTCTGATTCCTGTGATTACTTTTCTTTTGAAGAGCTCCTATCAGAATTGTAAATGCTCTTTCCTGCATTGCAGTTTAGTTAAGGACATCCTCAAGGAATTGATGTTGGTTTTTCAGTGCATTTGCTGCAGTACTTTATCTGTTTTGGGAAAGATTTTTAGGTCCCTAGGCTTAGATTTTGGCAACAAATGACTAGTTGATATCACAAAGAAGAGGATTATTATTCTTAGGGGTTTAGTGTCTTTTTCTGAATTTTGTAAGTATAACCAGTTAAAGACTTTTTTTTCCTCTGTATGTGACGACTTCACTTACTAAGAGCATTAATACCTTTTTATTATTTGATCTAAAAATTAACTTCTTTTGGTTAGCTTTTTTCTACCATACCTTAAAGCCTTAGCTTTTAATTTAAATTTTTTTGAGAGGTTTTTGCTATAGGGTGTGTGCACTCACCAGAAACACACACACACACACACACACACACACAGAGACAGAAAGTGAGAAATCATCCCCCCATGGGTGATGGCCATGCTGCAATCCCTTCTCCTCCGTTTTCCTCTCGGGATCCTGGGCATGCACGCACACATGCCTAGCATGAGTTTAAACCACCAGGTCCAGGACTTCAACCGTGGTCGACTACATGGAAGTCCAGTGACATAGCCATTATGCCAACCGCTAGTCCCAGCTTTCAAATATTTTACACATTGTATTTTGTCGTAGTTTGTCTTAGTTTTTGTCTTAAAGGTAGGCAAAAAGAGAGGACAAGGCTTGGATCAACTCTAAATTGAATAAATACCAACTGCCATTCCAAGATTAAATTGAATGTAATGTACAGGGAATCATGGGAGTCTTAGTGTGGTATTTTTGTGGAAAAGACAATCTTTAGGTAGGTCTTAAAGGAATGTTTACTTAGAAATAATTGGGTGGGAGCATTCTAAGATGTTGTTTTGATAGGTTCTATTAGCAGACAACATGGATAAAAGAAACATGTCATGAAGCTTTATTGTCTTCTTTAGTATAAATTCTGCTGGAAGAACAAAGCAGTATCAAAACTGTTGTTGGTGCTTTTTAAATCCAACACACAAAAAATAGGATTTCTAGGCTCTCAAATTGCAGCTTTCAGGCAGTAGTAATGGAGCAGTATAATGGCTCTGAATAATTCTGTCACTTTTTATGGCTTTCACAGAGTGTTATAATTATAAGGAAAGTAATCTAAAAATCCAAATGGTGTTTTGGGGTTTGATCTTTCTTGTTTCATGTCATCTGCTTGGTTTTGAGTAATGTAGGAGAGTCAGAAAAAGAGTATATTATTTGATACCAATGTATTAGGTTCAATTTATGGTGACATTAAAGATAACAATCACATTTTGCAGTAGTAAGTTTACAGTAATTGTTGCTAATAATAATTTTTTATTTCATCTGTTGTGCATTTGGTAAGGTTTTTATAGGGCTTATTCTTTTGAGACTCTCCTAAATTAAAGTACTAACTGAAACTTTCTTGATTCAATGTAATTATGATAGGAGGAATAAGGTAGGAAGGATTCATAAGACTTAGCTAGTTAGATATGCAGTTGCATAAACTTATTTATAACCTTCTACCATGCTCATTTATTTTCCTATGGTATAAAACTGTAAATTTAAATGGAAAGACTATTTATATACTTAAAATAGACTATTTAAAAATAATAGGGCCAGCAGGTGGCGTAGTGGTTGAGGTGCTGGATTCACATTTGGTTGACTGTGGTGCAAGTCTCACACCTGACGTGGCTTGAAAGTCACATCAAGCACATTTGCATGCATGCACCAAATTCCAAGGAGGAGAAGAAAGAAGGAGATGGGATTGTAGCATGGCCATCCCCCCTGGAGAGTGATTTCTCACTTCCCCTCTCTCTTTGTCTATCTCTGTCTTTTTCTCTGGTGAGCACACATACTCTATGGCAAAACCTAAAAAGAAAAAGGAAAAAAAGAAGAATTATGAAAAACAAATGAAATTCCTTTGGGATCTTTGAATATTAAGATATTCAAGATTTGAAATTTTGTTTAGGCTTTTTATTTTTTATTTTTTTATTTGCTAAAGAATGTGTGTACCCACCAGAAAGAGACAAGGGCAAAGAGAGAAGGAGAAGCCATCTCCCAATGGAGCATAATCATACCACAGCCCCTTCTCTCTGCATCCTGTTACTATTTGGGTCATGTGCACACATGCATTTTGCATTTCCTCAAGCTGCCAGTCTGCACTTTGAGCCAAGCAGTTGACCTTGTGGGATCCATCCACCTTAACCATCAAGCCACTGTGCTGACCCTAAGCTTAATTTTATAGTAATGGTAATTGAACCAGTCTGGTAACTGCCAATTCTAAGTATGATGTGCTTTAATTAGCATATGTTTTGGTGTTTCTGGACACTGATTTAAATCATGATATACAAAATCTAAACAAGAACTGAGTTCCAGTGAAACTGTCTGATAAGTATACTCTTTGTTATTTTTTAAAAATTAGCTAATTAAGGATTAGGAAGTAAATCTTTACTGAGATAGCTCACCTGACACTGAAAGAGATAACTATGTCCTGCATATGGTTGGCCCTACAAAAATTACATTTTGGTGATTGAATAACTTGGTCACAAAGTTTATTCTCTAAATTGATTGTTGATAAACTATGACTTGTGGAGCAAATCTTGACTGTTTTTTGTAAAGATTTATTGGAACATGGCCATGCCAGTTCATTTCTATACTGGTTATAGCTGTTTTGATGCTACAGTGGTAGTGTTGAGTAGTTGCCACAGAATCCTATTTACTGTTTGGCCTTTTAAGAAAAAGTATGCTCAGTATCTGAGTAAGTGTTCTAAGTTCTGAGTATCTAAGTTCTAGTGGAAGTTTATGATATAAGTGTTTTATGCTTAATTTCCTATCCAGCTTTTTTATATGAAAGAATATATAATCGTAAATGGTCATTTTCCAGTTTTTTCATTGATAAGTTAGGGGATAATACCACCTTGCAATAGTGCCATGAATAAGGGTGAATATAATGCCTACCTGAATGCCTGGTACCTAGAAGGAATTTAAGCAATGGGGAGATATAACCAGAGAAAGTCTTGGTGTCTGGATGGTTTGGGTTGGTGTTTTTAGAGATTTTGATTTGTTGGTAGAGCTCACTATAGAGGCCTCGTTTATCCAGGGTCTTAATATAACATTGCTGATTCACTTTCTCTATCCTTTTGTTCCTCCCACCTCCCCTTCCTTCACCCCTCTCTGTGTTCTTTTCTCTCTGTCTTTTTCTACTAGTCTCCACACTTTCCTTCCCTCTGTGTCCATTTTGATATATGCAATCATTGAGGCTAATTGAGATTTCTAGAGTATATGCAGAGAACCTAATAATAGGAGAGATTCTTTTTTTTTTTTTTTTTTTGTTACATTTTCTAGGAAGCAGAAGAACCTAAAAATTTTATAATCTCCTTTTCCCCCTTTATTTTCATGTGATAAGGTATATTAGCCCCATCGAGATATTTGTAAAAATCCACTCCTACCACAGCAAAAGTTAGGGCAGATTTTCCGTCTTTTTCTTAGACCTTGGTGCCAAGAGTTCACCTTTAGACAGGTCTGGCCTTCTTCTAGAAGACAGGATAGATGTTATATTCTCCCTAACATTTGAAGGAATCTTGAAGATCTAGTATTGATCAAGTTGACCCCAGCAATCTTATACTAACTAGTTAGAACACTTAGTTATCCTTGTTTCATGAAAACATAAACTTAAAAAACTAAGTTATTTTACTTGATAAGCATTTTTAGAAGATCATTTAAGGGGAGATTTTTTTTTTTTTTTTTTTTTTAGTTACATTTTCTAGGAAGCAGAAGAACCTAAAAATTTTATAATCTCCTTTTCCCCCTTTATTTTCATGTGATAAGGTATATTAGCCCCATCGAGATATTTGTAAAAATCCACTCCTACCACAGCAAAAGTTAGGGCAGATTTTCCGTCTTTTTCTTAGACCTTGGTGCCAAGAGTTCACCTTTAGACAGGTCTGGCCTTCTTCTAGAAGACAGGATAGATGTTATATTCTCCCTAACATTTGAAGGAATCTTGAAGATCTAGTATTGATCAAGTTGACCCCAGCAATCTTATACTAACTAGTTAGAACACTTAGTTATCCTTGTTTCATGAAAACATAAACTTAAAAAACTAAGTTATTTTACTTGATAAGCATTTTTAGAAGATCATTTTGAAATTGGTACCTAACCTCATGAAGTTATTGTAAAACCAACATTGATATAGATAAGAGAATAAGAGAATGTGGAAGAACTGATATCAGTTATTATTTTGAAATCTGACCAGAAAGAAACAGAGAAGGTGAGAGGGAAGGTGGAAAAGCAAGCAGCCAGATCTGGCACTCAAACTGTGGTCAGCCATGTGGTAGCCTTAACCACCACACGACCCGCTGGGCCCACTTAAAAAAAAAAAAAAAAATTCAAGAGTGTGCATGCCTGGCCTTTAATTTTTATTTTGTGGTAGTTTTTAGTTCTTATGGATATCACAGAAAATATCCAGAGAAGAGGTAAAATTCTAGGATGATAGTTAGACCCGTAGCAGACACACATAGTTAACAGTATTAACAACTAGCAATGTTTGTAAAGGTTTTAGACCCTCTCATTTGAAAATGTTGTTATTCATAGTAAATTTAATTCTATATTAATTTAACTAAATTATTTTGTCTGTGGTTTTAAAAAGGAGCTAAATAGTTTAACATTTCTTGTTGAATGTTTCTACCATTTTAAAATTGATGCCTAAATATATTGAACCTAAATTTTATATACCATCATCCTACTAAAAAGGTAAAGTGTGTTTTTTATCCTCTCATATATTTTGCAGTAAGCTGTAATTTTAATAGAGCAGATATCAATCCCATTTTTTTCTGTAAGAATACTGAGTCACACAGACATAT
The DNA here is from genome assembly GCF_000334495.1 of Tupaia belangeri chinensis. NCBI lineage: Eukaryota > Metazoa > Chordata > Mammalia > Scandentia > Tupaiidae > Tupaia > Tupaia belangeri. The sequence continues at coordinate 9,108,362 of NW_006159844.1, read as the reverse complement.
TAAGTGATTTTCTTAAAACTGTAATTTGCATCACTGTAAAGTTAAGAACATAAATGTTGAGTTTATTTTGTATGTTTATAAAAATCAGATAACATTGCCCCCAAAATAATTTTGTGTCTGGAAGTAGGTAGATAACATGGAAGAAGAGGGATTGTTTGATATTTAAAATTTTTTCTTGCTAAGATAATGGGGAGAGCAGGAGGAAAATTACGAGACTTGCTCCAAGACATATAGTTAATGTTATCATCCTGTTTACTTGCAAATGACAAAAACCAGTAAGAGATTGATTTCATCTATCAAGAGAGAGAGAAAAGAGGTGGAGAACAAGAAAGAAAGACATATTTTTAGAGTAGTAAAGTTTGTTTTCCTTTTCTTGGCTAAGCTGTTGATTAACTGGCAGCTAGCAGAGACCAGTCAGGATATTTTGCCCTTCAGCAGCAGGGTTATCAAAGAAAACAGTTTTAGTTGTTTATGAATCCCTTAGAAGACCTTGGGTGTTTAGCTGTGACTTGCATGTAAGAGGTTGTCTTCATCTTATGTCTGCCAACATCCTTGTTAGCACTTCCATCTCATTTATGCCAGATCTGCATCAGAATTTCTCACTTGCTATATTATGGCCTTGTTTCCATGATCTTTTTTCATTTTGTATTCTTTGGTGTGTTAGAAGGCTTTCTAAAACTTAATGCTTCAGCTCACAGGACTTTTGTTTGCCATTTTAAGTTTTTTATTTTTTTTTAACAGTTTGCATGTAATTTGTTCTGAAAATGATTTCATAGCAAAAAAGTCTTAGCCTACTTGAGACTATGTGGGAAACTGAACTGCAATATGTGAAGTATAAAGGGCAGATTTCTCTAGTCAGTCTAGAAGATAGTAGTAAGTCAATAATTATTTACCCTAAGTAATTTATGCTCTTTTACTGTGTTGCTTTGATAGTTTAGGTTATAATTTTGGAATATTTTGCAAATTTTCTTTTCCTTAGATTACTTCTTCTGTATGCTTTATCTTTGATGGAGAGTGGGAATAATCTTAAGTAAATTCTATTTTCTTACAGTCAAAAGCCATTGGTTTGTTAGATGTGGATGTATATGGCCCTTCAATTCCAAAGATGATGAACCTGAAAGGAAATCCAGAACTATCACAGAGTAAGTAAAGAAGAGATGAGTATTACCTTAATAGTTGCACTCTTATTTAGTACCTAGTGTGTATCTGACATTGTGCACAATATGATGTATATTTACTTTGTGCCACAAAGTCAGTGACAGAGCTGAGATTTGACTGTGATGTATATTTACTTTGTGCCACAAAGTCAGTGACAGAGCTGAGATTTGACTGTGTGACATTGAGTAAATTGTTTAATTTCTTTGTGCCTTGGCCTCCTAGATGTAAAGCAGGGTTCTAGTTGTGAAAAGGGTTGATATAAATGTAATGCACTTAGAACAGTTTGTGGCACATAGTATTATAAATGATCAAGATGGTAGATCATCACTATCTTTTTTGCTTCAAGTGTGGATGTATGAGAATGTTTGAATAGAAAATATATTTGTGTTAGCAGAGATGAAATCTATTTTCTTTAATCAGATTTTTGTTAAATTTGTCTTAAAGTGTTTACAAAAATCTCCAAAACATTGAGTTCTCTCCCCAGCCTCTTCATTACCATCAATATGCATAAGTGATTTTTTGAATAAAATTTTAATATTTACTATTCTCATTATATTTTCTAATAAAGATATAAAGATTTAAGAACAAGGAAATGCTATAATCAAAACTGAAGAGTAGCGGTTGCATCACTGGACACCCATATGGCCAACCACAGTTTGAGTCTCAGACCTAGTGGCTTGAAACTCATGCTGTGTGTGTGTATTCCCAAAATCCTAGGAGAAGAATAGAGGAGAAGGTATTGTGGTGTGACCATCCTCCCTCGGGGGTGATTTCTCACTTTCCCTCTCACTCTCTCTGTTTCTCTCTCTCTCTGGTGAAAATGCATGTGCCCTAAGGCAAAAAAATCTCTTGGCAACTGAGCACTGCAAGATCTTCAGTGCTCACAGCCACCATCAACATCACTCGAGTTCCTCAAAACTCATCTGTACCACCTGCCCACCATACACACTGCCATCATAAGCTGCCATCATGGTGAAGCACACTAAGGCTGGTAAAAATCAAGGTGACATGCCCCACCCCAAAAATGGCTCCTCCTCCAAAGGAGGTAGAAGAAAACAGGATGAAGAAATGCCAGAAGATTAAGATGATAGCCATGGAGAAGAGGTTATTATCCCTCAGAAAAAAGGCAAGAACGGGACCAGCAGTTAGCTTAATGGCTATGTCGCTGGACTCCCACGTAGTTGACTGCGGTTCAAGTCCCGGACCCGGTGGCTTAAACTCACGCCAGGCCCGTGTGCATGTGTGCCCAAGATCCTGAGAGGAGAATGGGGGAGAAGGGATTGCAGCGTGGCCATCCCCCCAGGTTGGTGATTTCTTGCTTTCTATCTCTCTGTCTCTGTCTGTCTGGCGAGCGCATGTGCCCTATAGCAAAAACTTCTCCAAAAAAGAAAAAAAAGAAAAAAGTTAAGAAGGCTGCCATGACTTCAGCAAGAAGGTGATAGTTTCTCCAACAAAAATGGTTGCAGTTGCCACAACTGCCAAGAAAGCAGCAGTCACCCCAGGAATACTGTCCAAGAAGAGAATTACACCATCCAAAGCAGTCACAACACCTGGCAAGAAGAGAGCCACTCCAGGCAAAGCATTGGTAGCAACTCTTGGTAAGAAGGGAGCTGCCACTCTAGCAAAGGGAGCAAAGAATGGCAAGAATGCCAAGAAGGAAGATAGTGGTGAGGAGGAAGATGACAGTGAGGAAGATGATAAGGATGAGGATGGAGATGAGGATGAATTTGAACCAGCAGTGATGAAAGTAGGAGCTGCTGCCCCAGCCTCAGAGGAGGAGAAAGAGGAAGATGAGGATGAGGATAAGAATGAAGATAAGGATGAGGAAGATGAGTCTGAAGAAGAAACTACATAGACCATACTGGCCAAAGGAAAGAAAACGCCTATAAAAGCTGCACCTGTGAAAGCCAAGACTGTGGCTGAAGAGGAAGATGAAGAGGATGATGAAGATGAGGATTATGAAGAAGATAATGAGGATGAGGAAGATGAGAAAGAAAAGCTTGTCAAAGAAATTCCTGGAAAACGAACGAAGGACATGACCAAACAGTAAGCAGCTCCTGAGGCCAAGAAAACAGAAAGTGGAAGCCACAGAACCAACTATATCTGTTTCTTGGAAACCTGAACTATAATAAGTCTATTCCTGAATTAAAAACTGATATTAGTGATGTTTTGGTAAAAATGATCTTGCTGTTGTGCATGTCAGAATTGGTACCTTTAGTAAGTTTGCCTGTGTTAACTTTGAATGTGCTGGAGATCAAGAAAAAGCTTTGGAACTCACTGGTTTAAAATTCTCTGGCAATGAAATTAAACTAGAGAAACCAAAAGGAAAAGACAATAAGAAAGATGGAGATGCAAGAGCATTTTTGGCCAAACATCTCCCTTACAAAGTCACTCAGGATGAATTAAAAGAAGTATTTGAAGATTCCATGAAAAAGTAAAGGGATTGCTTATATTAAATTTAAGACAGAAACTGATACAGATAAAACTTTTGGAAAAAAAAAAAAGCAGGGAACAGAGATTGGTGGGTGGTTCATTTCCCTATACTACACTGGAGAGAAAGGTCAAAATCAAGACTATAAAGATGGAAAGATAGCACTTGGAGTGGTGAATTGAAGACTCTGGTTTTGAGCAGCCTCTCCTACAGTGCAACTGAAGAAACACTTCAGGAAGTATTTGAGAAGGCAACTTTTATCAACATGCCTCAGAACTAAAATGGCAAATCTAAAGGGTATGCATTTATAGAATTTGATTCATTTGAAGATGCTAAAGAAGCTTTAAATTGTGAAATAAAAAAGAAAATGAAAGCAGACCAATCAGGCTGGAGTTGCAAGGATCCAAGGGATCATCTAACACAAGAAGTCAGCCCTCCAAAACTCTGTTTGTCCAAGGTCTGTCTGAGGATACCACTGAAGAGACACTAAAGGAGTCTTTTGACAGCTTTATTCGTGGAAGGATAGTTACTGACCAAGAAACAGGATCCTCCAAAGGATTTGGTTTTGTAGACTTCAACAGTGAGGAAGATGTCAAAGCTGCCAAAGAGGCCATGGAAAATGGTGAAATTGATGGGAACAAAGTTACCTTGGACTGGGCCAAGCCTAAGGGTGAAGGTGGCTTCAGGGGTTGTGGTGGAGGCCGAGGAGGTTTTTTGAGGGCGAGGTTGCTTCTGAGGAGGCAGAGGAGGAGAAGGAGACCATGAGCTACATGGAAAGAAGATGAAGTTTGAATAATTTCTCTATCTTCCCTTTTCCATTTGAAAGAAAGGACTCTGTTTTTTTTTTTCCTCACTGACAGAGCCTTTTGAGGACATTCCAAGAAAGTGTGCCATCCTGTGGAATGTTGTAGAAATAACATTTCAAGGGAGATATTCTTGTTGGTTGATTTTGACTGGATATTCATATTGTAAGGAATGGGCTGACCACCGGAGAAATAGAAATGTAGAGCCTTTATTGGGACGCTCCTGGGTGAAATTTGCTGGTCCAACAGGGAGAGAGAGAGAGAGCCAGAGAAGTCATGCCCTAGGGAGGGGTTTAGTGATTTTTCTAAAGCTATAGGGATGGGGAATGTCTCAGAGGTAGAAACAGTCTATGTTTGGTAATGGTTTAGGGGGAAAGCAGAGTACTGTGCCATGTAGAGTCTGGTGCCGAGTGCAGGGTAGAGTGTAGGGTAGGGTAGCGTGTGCTACATCCGGGTTAGATCTGAGTGCAACGCAGGTCTGATGACAGACTAGATCTGGGTTGCATCAGCTGACTGGGGCGTGGTGTCCAACCCCTACATCCAAGCTGCCCAGGCCTCCAGCCTAACACATACAAACTTTCTAAAGAGATGAGTGATAGAGCTAAGCCATAGCTGTAAGTTTTGAATTTATATTGTTTCATCCCATGCACAAAATTATTGTTTTTCTAAAAATATATATATATTTTTCCCACTGGGGAATTGTAAAGGAAAGCAGAATGTTTTATTATGATTTTTGCTTCAGTGACTTTAGGATAAATTTTAAAAAAGTCCTAAAAAACCCAAAACTCTTAAAAAGAGAAAAAAGAAGAGTTGGGAAAACTGGTAATTTTTCTTGAAAAATGATTTTGTTATGTGAAATTACTTGAAATTGGTCTGTTAAATTGATTTCTAATTACAAGAGCATAACATTGAATAATTTCTTTTGTTTCTAATTGGACTTTCATTTTCCTTAAATCTAGGACAAAATGAAAGTTTTTTTTTTTTTTTGGAGAGGTTTTTGCTATAGGGCATGTGTGCTCGCCAGACAGACAGAGAGAGACAGAGAGACAGAAAGCGAGAAATCATCCCCCAGGGGGGATGGCCATGCCGGGTCTGGGACTTGAACCGTGGTTAACTACATGGGAGTCCAGTGACATAGCCATTACGCTAACTGCTGGTCCCAGTTATCATTGAAAGTTAATTAGGCATTTTCTGCCTTTTTTTTTTTTTTTTTTGCTAGAGTGTGTGTTTGCTAGAGAGAGGAAGAGACAGCATTCCCCAAGCCCCATTGGAGACAGTCACACCAAAATTCCTTCTCCTCCGTCACTCTCCTTTTAAGATTTTGGCCACATACACACACTCAGCTTGTTCCAGGATTGGGCAGTTGGCCATGTGGGATTTGCCTGCTTTTAACCACACCCTGGACCCATTTAAGATGCTTTTGTTTGTGGTTGTGTTGCTAGAGCCAATTACAATGTTATGTTCGGAATAATTCTTTAAGAGATGATAAAGAATCTCTCTGGCATTTGAAAGTCTAGGAAGTCAAAACTGATGCTGGCAGTCTTGTAGTACAAGTACTCATTTAGTAGTTGTTTTCTATCATGAAAACATAAACTTAAGCTGTTTTTCTAGTTTCTTTGTTCTTGTCATTTTTAGTGGAATGCGTACTTAGTTTGCAAATATGTGACATGAGCTGAGATGTCAGGCTTTCACAAAGGAGGAGTAATGAATTTGCGTACTTTAAATGATAGATTCATTATGTCTGCCTCTTGATTAAAGTCACGTAAAAAGCAGTGCACACAGCTCATGAGTGATGGTAAAATGGAGCCCTTGGTGTCAGTCTTCTCTTAAGTAGTCTGTTCACTCTATTGCCAACATAAATACTTAAAGTGAACTTTAATTCCTTTCTTCTTGTTTTACTAAAGCTGTAATCTTAAATTTGATGTTTGCAAATTGGCTGCCATTAAATAGGCTTTCTGGTAAAGATGAAATACTGGAAATCTTGGGAAGCCTGAAAAAAAAAAAAACCCACTTTTTATGTTGACAAGCTGATCTCAAGTCTGTAAGAAATGAACTGTATGATTCAGGGACTCATTTAACAGAATATGGATTCTTAAAAACTGAACTTATAAATTATTTTTTGAATCTTAGAAAAGCTGTCACCATTACACTAATTGGCATCATTTTGACATTTCTACATTTTATATTAATTTATCCCGTTATACTCTCTATTACCGAAAATACAGTGCAATATAAAGTTACCTAACAATCAAGTATGACTATGGAGTAATTGTTTGCAACAGCTCAGGTGAATGCTTTCAGGCATTCCTCTGCTCTTGGACTAAGTGGGACTGCCTTATGGGCAGTGGGACTCTTTCTGTTCATTATTTAAACACATGTATGGTAATGTGCTTTTGTCAATTTGTTCATGTTAAAGCTCCATGTTAGGCTAGGCAGATCATACATTTATTCACATTCTTGTCATAGCTTTTTGTCTTTTGGGGAGACTTATGCAAAAGCCAAACTTTGCAGTTATGGCATTTTGACCTTGATTACCAAGATATTTTATATATGATTTTCAAACTTGAATTCAGTAATTGAAAAGAATTTAAGTGATGTAGTTTGAGGTTTCTTTGGCTGAGAATGTTCCTATTAGCTTAAAATGGCAATAGTGATTTTCTGTGTTATGCAAAGTCATGGTTAAGAGGGATTTAGCCAATTTGTACAAAGGGTATTAAATATACAAGAACAGCAATAGGTTAACTTTGTTAATGACTGCAAATGATCAGTTGCTTTGGAAACCTAATGGAATTTAGAATAAAATCAATGAGTAGTTGAAGAATTTAGTGTCTAAACCTTTGTTATGTGTGTATGTGTGTTTAGGTACAAATATCAGTTATTTTTTCAGTTTAACTTTCTAAATAACATAACATTCACATTTCATATTGTAGTATAACTAAATAATAGACCTAGATTCTTAAATTGAAATGGCAAATAAGTATTAACTTTTAGTTGCACAGAGAGGTATTGCTATATTTCACCAGTGTAATATTTTTTTATGACCATATTGACGGTTTTCGCTAAACTTTCTTTTTTCTTTGGAGAGTTTTTGCTATAGGGCATGTGCTCATCAGAGAGACAGAGAGACAGAAATTGAGAAATCACCTCCTGGGAGGATGGCTGTGCCATAATCCCTTCTCCTCCATTCTCCTCTTGGGATTTTGGGCATGTACACACATGTACCCAGTGTGAGTTTTAAGCTGCCAGGTCTGGGGCTCAAACTGCAGTCAGCTACGTGGGAGTCCAGCATCGTAACCATTACACCATCTGCTGGTCCCTCATCAGGCAATTTTTTACATGTTGGGAAGCTGCCAAATTCATTGTGATGTCCAGATACAGGTTTTCTTAAAATTTTAATTTTTCTTGAAAGCTTTAATTTTGCTATAGGCAACAAATATTGTCAGTTGTGTTCTTTGAAGTAGTTAGATCCATTTCATCTTGTATACTAAATACCTAAGTGTTTTAACTATTAATTGTTCATCTGTCTTTCAAGTATAATGATATTTCTGGGTCAGTTCAGTAGTGTAGCAGTTAAGTGCCATGCAGAGGATGACAGATCCTACCTGGCTGACCAGGGTTTGAGTCCCAGCCCCAGTGGCTTGAAAATCATGCCAGGTGTGCATGGGTCCAGAATCCTGATAGGATGAAATATTGAAGAAAAAGGATTGTGGTGTGACCAGGCCTTGCTGGGATGTCCTTTCTCTTTCCTTCTGACTTGAATGTGCATGCATCCTCTGGCAAAGCAAATGAACAATAAATGCATCTGGATCAGCTGACAAGTCAGTTGCACAAGGACTTGTCCTAGAGAGATAGCCTTTGTAATTCAGCATTCAGTAGAGGTGTATTTTCCATCTTGTTACACAAAATGTTAAAAAAAACCCTTTAGTCAAGGGTTCAAATTTAATAAATTAATTTTTACTAGTTCATTTAGGACATTCTTCAGTGAAATTGGCATTTGTCTTTACTGTGAGTGTGTGATTACAAAGAATATGATGATTACCAGTATAGTCTGGTGCCATACCTTGATTTGTGCTAAGATGTCAGCAGTTTTACCTACCTTTTCTTTTGGAACGTTAGTGAAAAGGTCAGGCCAATGAAAAATCATATAATACCTTTTGTCCCTCAAGTAATATCATAGTATTTTTATAAAAATAGTTTTATTCTCTTGGATCATCTAAAAGGTTCCTAGGGATCTCCGGATGACCAATGACCATCATTGGAGAACTGCTGCTAGTTCTTTAACCCAAAGTTGAAAGTCTTGGTTTCTAGTTTAGTAATGCTTGTTGTGGATTTCAGGAAATGATTGACCTCATTTTTGTTTCTTCTTTCTTTATTAAAGTGATGTCAAATTGCATGCTTTACAAGCAAGGTAGTTTGTTATCTAAAGTCTGGAATTATTTTAGGTATAACTAATTGCAAAAAAAGTCCCGTAGATAGTTGAACTAGAGCTTTTCCTCCCACTTATTATATTTACTATAATAGGTGTTAAGGTACCTAAAGTTGATGACCAATTTTTTTTTTTTTTTAAGAGAGATTTTTGCCATAGGTAGTGTGCACTCGCCGGAGACATAGAGATAGAGAGAAAGTGAGAAATCACCAGCTGGGGGCATGGCCACACCACAATCCCTTCTCCTTTTGGGACTTTAGGCATGCATGCACATGTGCCTGGCCTGAGTTTTAAGCTGCTGGGTCTGGGACTCAAACTGTGGTTGACCATGTGGGAGTTCAGCACCTTAACCACTATGCCACCTGCTGGTCCCATGATGATCTATTTTTCTAAAACCTATAAATACTTTTTAAAAGATGTAATATTTGAGTATGATGATAATCAAAATAATACTGAGTAATTCTGAAATATAGATTATAGATACAAAAGTCCTCAGGCTGCTTATAAGCCAATTAATAAACACAGATGTAGCAGTATAACGTATTTTATGTTAGCGCATAATTGGTTTAAATAATGTATAACATAGTACATCAGAGGAGGGTAAGATTGAGGCTGGGGATGGGAAGGGAGGTGGAGAACGGGCCCATGAAGTTTATAGAATTAAATTAGACCTTAATGGAAAGGGAGAACTGATATGTGTTAGGCTGAAAAGAGAACATGTCATGCTTCTTAATACTTTCCCTTCTCAAATACTTGTTCTCAATTTTTCTCTTCTTGTCCTTCTGTGGCTTGGGACACAGTTTTTCTTGTACTTCTTTTCCTTAGACTATTCTGAGGACCGTGGTTTGTGTTGTTAAGACAGTGTGGTTTGGTGGAAAGATCTTGCACTTTGAAATCAGACTGACCTAATGTCCAATTCTGATAGCACATTTTTTTTTTTTTTTTTTTTTTACGGCGGCGGGCGCTCTCCACAGAGCGAGCGGAGGTGGAGAACGGGCCCATGAAGTTTATAGAATTAAATTAGACCTTAATGGAAAGGGAGAACTGATATGTGTTAGGCTGAAAAGAGAACATGTCATGCTTCTTAATACTTTCCCTTCTCAAATACTTGTTCTCAATTTTTCTCTTCTTGTCCTTCTGTGGCTTGGGACACAGTTTTTCTTGTACTTCTTTTCCTTAGACTATTCTGAGGACCGTGGTTTGTGTTGTTAAGACAGTGTGGTTTGGTGGAAAGATCTTGCACTTTGAAATCAGACTGACCTAATGTCCAATTCTGATAGCACATTTTTTTTTTTTTTTTTTTTGCTACAGGCGTGCGCTCGCCAGACAGAGAGAGACAGAGAGACAGAAAGCGAGAAATCACCCCCCAGTGGGTATGGCCATGCCGCAATCCCTTCTCCTCCAATCTCCTCTCGGGATCTTGGGCACGCACGCACACGCGCCCGGTGTGAGTTTAAGCCACTGGGTCCGGGACTCGAACTGCGGTCGACTATGTGGGAATCCAGTGACATAGCCATTACGCTAACTGCTGGCCCCTGATAGCACATTTTGAAAACAATATGAAAATACAGTGAAATAGTACATTTTAAGGTACATCTTAATAAGTGTTAACTGCCTTTCCTCCTTATCACAGATAATGAGCAACAATGGAGAATGTATTAATTAAGATGATAGCATGCAGCTGGTCCTGTGTCCCAGTGGTTAAGGGAGCTGGATCCCGCATGATCAACTATGTAGTTTGAATCCCAACTGGCATTTGCAAAATTCTGACAGGGTGGAGAAATGGAGATGGAATTGGGCCATTACTATGCCCCCTTGTGGGGGAATGCTCACTCTCTCTCACTCTCTTTTTCTTTCCCTTCTTCCGTATGGTTTATAAACAAAACAACAGCAACAACAACAAATTGTTAGTGTGCTGTGATGAAATTTACCTGTTAGACTGGGAAGAACAAAAGACACATGAAAAAAAGGCAGGCCTAACCTAGGTGGTGCAGTCTAATTAGTGGACTTCAGGTTTGGATATGTAGGTTGGCTTGAAAACATGTTTGGGTGCCCAAATCCTGAGTTACTGGAGGGTAAGTGGAAAGGGAATTGCAGTGCGATGAGACCCTGTATGTGGGGGTACTTCTCTCTTTCTCTCTCACATACTTTCTATCATAAAAAAGAAAAAGAAAGAAAAGAGGCACTCAGGTTTAATGGTTATTATAGGGTTTAGAGTTGGAGAGAATTACAGATGAATCCTGTAACCTTTGTGTTCACTTTGGGCAAGTTGATTTAAACTCTCTTCTCTCTTCCCTGGAGCACAGGACAGGGTCAACTGGAGGGGCAGATGGCAGCTCTTCAGGAAAGACAGAGAGCTAGGTTGTAGGAGCTGCCTGGCTCATTTCCTTCAGAAACAGAGGTGTGAATACACAAACCTAGGATTTGAAATGAGAGGAAATCCAGTTTATAGATTGTCATCTCCTTGCCATTGTGGCTACCACTCCTTAAGTGACTGTGTGTTCCTGAAGAATTGAAGAAAGCAGAAAGAAGTGTTACTAGAGTCAATCAAACTCATCAGCATGTTGTTATTTTATCAATAAGGAGGATACTAGAAAAAATTAATGAAGTTTGCCTGAAGTAGGAATAGGCCAGAATCTAGATACTCTGTAATGCATAATATATTTTTTAAGAAAATTATCCATAGAAAAAGAGAAGAAAACATTCATATATGTCAGAATGGCTTATTCAACTCCGAAGCATAGTAGTGGCAATTGTTTATATGTAAGCTGTATTTTACATGCCTTTTTAACTTTTAATTTATTAATAGACATGGAAGGGCAATCTTAGGGTTAATTCAGTCTTTCTGTAAGTGATTAAGAGAAAGCTTGGTGTAAGTGAGGAATTCCTTGTCATAAAGAGAGACTACAAACATTAATGGATGGTATCTGGTAATTACCAATTTGGAACCCCAGGGAAAGGTGCTACTGCTTTGCATCTTTGCCTGTGTCTGAAACTCTCCATGTGTGAAGGCTCTGTCTTGGTTTTAGGTGCTCAGTGCATGGCTTTTGGCCTGCCTTTGTGCGGTGGGATCTCTAAACCATCTCCACCTCTCGTAACTGTAAACTGAGGCAGGTTGCATGGTGCAGTGGTGGCTGTTAACACACTGTGTAACCACATTACTAACCAAAGATGCAAAATACTCATAAAGTGAAAGACTTTTTTTATTGTTTGTTTATCTCACAAAGATATTTGAGAATTTTGAGAACCCGGAATGGAAATCAATCATAGTTTTATAACATTTTAGAACTGGGAGGGATCTTTGCAAGTTTATTTTACAGATGAGCTATAGATCCATAGCTTACTAAAGGATTTAGATATAGTCATAAGGCTTATTAATGAAGTGCCAACATAAGAACCCAAATTTTCTGATTACCTTCAGTGTCCTTATTATGCAGTGCTGCCGCTCCATGTAGATAGTTAGAATGATAAAACTATAGAATCCACAAATGCATGAAAAGCGGTGGTCTGGCTTTTGCCTAAACACTGACAGTGATGGAAATTTTGCTGTCTCATGACAGTTGTATTTATTAACTGATTTTCCCTTATTTTGAATAAAACCTTGCTTCCTTATAACTTCCACATGTTTTTTCCAGTCTGTTCTCAGAAGAACCACCTGGTTGAATTCTTTCATCTTTGATAACCTCAAAACTATTTATACACCATGATCTTAACCTTATGCTTTCTCTCAGTTGAACAATTTCAGGTCTTCAGCTTTTTATTTATTTATTTATTTATTTATTTTTCTTAGGTTTTTGCCATAGAGCACATGTGTTCCCTGAAGAGAGACAGAGAGATAGAGAGACAGTGAGAGGGAAAGTAGCAAATCATCCACCAGAGGGATGACCATGCTGCCATCCCTTCTCCTCCATTCTTCTCTGAGGATTTTGGGCATGCATGCACGTGTGTTTGGTGTGAGTTTCAAGCCACCAGGTCTGAGACTTGAACCACAGTCAGCCACGTGGGAGTCCAGCGCCTTAACCACAATGCTACCTGCTGGCCTCAGGTCTTCAGCATTTTGTTGTATAATGTGATTTCCTATACCCTTACATACTGGTTGTCTTCCTGACTGTGGATCATTTTATTAGTACCCTACTTAAATAGGGCTGCCCAAATTTGATCATTCTTTCTGGCACATTCTGAAGTGATGTAATGAATGTACTTTTAATCATCCAACACAAAATGATGAGCAATACAATCAAAGGGAAGAGCAACAGAATAATACTTTTTTTATACTACTCTAGTTCTATATACTTATGCCTTCCTAACTTTGATAGCTATGGAAATAGTTAAAGAAACACCAACTGGGTTAATCAGATTCCCTTAATCTTTTGTTTCTCTGTTGTTTTTCTCAGATTCTCTTTCTCTCCAAAGTTTCTCACATCCAAGGAATAGATAGACTGCAGATCACTTTAAGATACTTGAATTTACAGGGGTCATCAGATGGTATGGTGGTTAAGGTGCTGAACTCCCACATGACCGACCATGATTTAAGACCTGGACCTGCCAGCTTGCTTTGTCACTTTCCATCTCTGTCTCTTGCTCTTTCTCTCTCTTTCTCCCTGTTCAAATTAAAAAAAATAATGATAATAAACAAAGTTAAATAAATAATTAAAAAAACTTGAATTTGCACATTGTAACTTCATTTAGGTATATTAGTTTTCAAAACCTTTTACACTTCTGGCAGTTTTGACTATTGTGGTATTTATGTTCCCTTTTGCTCGTTAGTTTATTCCTACCCACTGAAAAATGCAGACACAGTCTAGGCTTTACTGAGATATCTTGTTACCTTTTAAGAAAGATTACCTTTTAATCTTTCATGGTTTGTAAGGCTATACAAGTAACCATCCATGAAAGTCAGATAATGCATAATGGTGAACATGTAAGTTTCTGTCTTACAGTCATGATTTATACAATACCTAATTGTTGGCTTTCATTTTGTAAAACTAAGAGCAATAAACTACAAACTGAGTTGTATGCTGAGTCCTTGCTGTCAACAAAATACATATAGTATTGTGGCATTGAGCCAGATAAGAAAGATAAGAGCAGGCAGAATTTAATCGATCAGGGAAGAGATTAGTAGAATCTGAATATGGTGTATAAAACATCATCAGTTCAGACTGACCAACTGAAAATTCTGTCATGAGGTTGTCTAAAAAATTGAATGTATGTATGCATTGCAAGAAAAATCATGGTCTTGAAAAGTTCTAGTATCATGAGGAGGAGCTTTTTGTACATTAATTAGGTAGAATTTTCCTGGAACAAGCCACTTGGTCCTGTGACCTTGTCCTTAAATGACTGATAATCCATATCTCTATGCCACTTACCTTTAGTTAGGAGGTAAATCAAATCCATTAATATTAACATTTTGTATTAAGTTTAGAGTAAGTCTTATAATCATTGTAATCATTATGGTGATAGTATATTTGTTATTGAAAGTGTTTGAAGGACCAAAGAGAAATGTATTAGAGAATTTGACATGTTAACTGTGTGTGTATGTTTAAGTGTTTTTTTTTTTTTTTTTTTTTTTTGCCACAGGGAGCAGGCATTTGCCAGAGAAAGGGAAAGTGAGAAATCAACCCCCCACCCTGGGGGAGTGGGGAGGAGGGCGATGACCATGCTGCAATCCCTTCTCCTCTATTCTCCTCCTGGGGGTTTGGGCACACATGCACACGTACTTAGAGTGAGTTTTAAGCCACCAGGCCTAGGACATAAACTATGTTCGGCCATGTGGGAGTCTGCCACCTATTGGTCCCTAAATTTGTATTTTTAATTTGAAATGTTCAATTCAAATGATGTATAGATTGTGTATTAACTAGGTTATGTTTGGTTGTGGGTGAACACAACAGTAGTTTAAACAAGATAATTTATTTCTCTTTCACATGAGTTTGGATTTTCTTTTTCACATGATTTTGGAGGTAATCCACTTAATACTGATACAACAGTTCTATTGGGTCTTCGGAAAAGTATGATGCATTTTTGCATAGAAAAAGAGAAAAATTTGTCATGACTTTTCCATTGACCCAATAATTTTACCAAGTCTTCAGAAATCAAGTGTTTTTCCAGTGTGCCTCCATATGTAGGAAGACTTTAATATGAAATATGTAAAATACTTTGGTTAGATTTCTAAGCAGTATTGGAACATGTAAGATAATTAGGTTTATTCTATTTATTAGTTTGATGTATTAATTTTTAAGTATTGCTTATGTATTTAGATTAATTTAGGTTCGTTGATTTGTAAGGCTACCTTGTCATACATTTGAAAGGTTTGAAAGAATCAGATTGATTTGAATTGTAATTGGACTTAAATGTTTTTTTTTTGTGGAGAGGTTTTTGCTATAGGGTGCATATGCTTGCCAGAAAGACAGAGAGAGACAGAGAGACAGAAAGCGAGAAATCATCCCCCAGGGGGATGGCCACGCCACAATCCCTTCTCCTCCCTTCTCCTCTCAGGATCTTGGGCACGCACGCACATGCGCCTGGTGTGAGTTTTAAGCCACCGGATCCGGAACTCGAACCGTAGTCGACTACATGGGAGTCCAGCAACATAGCCATTACACTAACTGCTGGTCCCTTTGGACTTAAATGTTTTAGACAACTTAATTTGACTAGCTTTATAGTTGAAGATAATAGTTTAGGGAAATTTAATCTGTAATGAGTTGCTTGAACATGAATAAAAATACATGAAGTAATTATTTTAATAGTAAAATTATGAATTATATACAAAATAAGAGTTGGGAGAAAAAACTAAAGGTTTGTAAAAAGTATTTTATAAACATGGAATTTTAATTATTAACTACAAGTAACTATAGGTAACCGTTTTTGCGTAATGAAATCTCACCGAAGTTGACATTATAGAAGGTAAACATATGAGGAGATAAGCTGTCTTGCATACATAATTGAGACTGCTTTTTTTTAACTTTTGAATGTATGTTTTATGTTGTTGAGGAAGAGCAAATATTATTTAAAATTTTCATGATTCTTTCATTAGACTTCGACAAGCTTAGTGCTTTGATTTTAGGAGATTTAAAGATTCAATTTTTCAAGGTGATGGTATTTAAAATATTAGCAATATATAAAGAAATTGTTAAGATATGAATTAATTCTCATTGGTGTAAATCTAAGTAATTGCATATGTGTGTATAAATAAAACCCAACTTGGAACCAGCAGATGACATAGTAGCTACCTTTCTGGACTCCTATGTAATCAACTGTGGTTCAAGTCCTGGACCTGGCAGTTTACAGCTCTCACCAGGCATGTGTGTGCCCATGCCCAAAATACCAAGATGAGAATGGAGGAGAAGGGGCTGCGGCGTGGCTGTCCATCTTGGGGAGTGATTTCTTGCTTTCTGTCTCTCTGCCTCTACAGCAAGTGCATGAGCCCTAAATAAATAAATAAATAAATAAATAAATAAATAAATCTCAACTAAGCTGGAGAATGACTTTCATTGAAAAATGCTGTTTTCATATTTTATTGATGCCCATTGTTACTTTAAAGGCCAAACATGATACAAAGGGCCGTGTTTAAAAATTGTTTTGTGGGACCAGTAGTTGATGTAATGGCTATGTTGCTGGATTCCCATGTAGTCAACCGTGGTTCAAGTCCTGGACCTGGTGGCTTAAACTCACTCTGGGGGTGTGTGCGTGCGTGCCCAAGATCTCGAGAGGAGAGTGGAAGAGAAGAGGTTACTGCATGGCCATCTCCCCTGGGAGATATTTCTTGCTTTATGTCTTTCTGTTTCTGTCTGTCTTTCTGGCGAGCATGCGAGCCCTATAGCAAAAACCTCTAAAAATAAATAAATAAAAATAAAAATTATTTTAGGAGCCAACAGATGGCATAGTGGTTAAAGTGCTGGACTTCCACATAATTGACTACATTTCAAATTCTGGACCTGGCAGTTGCTTTTTTACTTTTCCCTTCTTTCTGGTCAAATTGAAAAGTAATAGTAATAAATAAAATAATTTTACAAAATCCTGTTTTGAATTATTGATGCTATTCCAAATCTTTGGATATTTGTTTAAAAAGGTAAATTATGTCACAGATTTTCTCTTAGATTTTTTTTTTTAGCATGAGTGACATTTTTGAGAAAGGTGCCATCTCAGCCATTGAGTTATACACATTTAATGTTTCCTTCTCTTGCAGCCTGTAGAATGGGAAAATACATCCAGTAGGGGTTATTATCCAAAATATATTAGAAACTCAAAGAACTCAATAGCAAGAAAATAAATGTGAAAAATAGGCTAAGTGGGCCAGCTTCATGGCCTAGTGGTTTAAGGCAGCTAGATCCTACATGGCCAAACATGCTGTTCAACTCCTGGACCTGGCAACTTGAAAAACATGCTAGACATATATGTGTGCATGCCCCAAATTCTGAAAGGTGGAGAAATAGAGAAGGGATTGCTGTGTGACCATTCCCCATGGGGGTTTCTTTCTTCTCCCTGTCTCTCTGTAATGAACACGTGTCTTCTAGCAAAAAAAAAAAAAAAGAAAAAAGAAAAAGAAAAGAAAAGACAAAGGGAAGAAAAATGGGCAAAGGACCTGAAATGTGTTTCTAACTAGTGTATGAAAAAAATGCTCAGCATCAATAATTATCAGGGAAATACAAAGTAAAAGCACAATGAGGCCCAGCCACGGTGGTACCAGGAATAGGGGCGCTGCTGTGTGATGCTGGATTAGTATGGGAAGGCCCTGGGTTCACCCTGGTCTATTTGAACAGACTGTTGAGGGTGCCTGTATCTTTCTTTCTTTCTCAGGAAACAAAATAAACAAATAAAAAAGACAATGAGGGGACCAACAGTTAATGTAATGGCTGTGTCCCTGGACTCCCACGTAGTCGACTGTGGTTCGCGTCCCGGATGCGGTGGCTTAAAACTCACGCCGGGCGCGTGTGCGTGCATGCCCAAGATCCTGAGAGGAGTGCGAAGGAGAAGGGATTGCGGCTTGGCCATCCCTCCTGGGGGGTGATTTCTCGCTTTCTATCTCTCTGTCTCTCTCTGTCTGTCGGGCGAGCGCATGCACCCTATAGCAAAAACCTCTCCAAAAAAAAAAAAAAAACCATTAAAAAAAAAGACAATGAGAACATTATTATAGTAACAAAGGATGGCAGGTAATTTCCTCCTTTATTAATATGGGAATTCTCTAAATGGTCAAATAATGTACAGAAATATTTATCTTACCAAGTTATGCCAAGTAATTTCTTCAGTGTGCACGCAAACATAATAAACTTTGGATAATTAAATAATTTGCCAAATATCAGGTTATGTTACAATATTCAAATCATATACTTATGGTACTCTGTAATTTGATACAAATAAAAACTTGTCATATTGAAAAAAAAACACAGTGAGATACTTCTCAGCTGTTAGAATGGCTATTATGAAAAAGATGAGATTAGCTCCATAACACTCATAGCCCTCTGAAATTAAAAAGAGAAAAAGAGAGAGAGAGAGAGAGAGAGAGAAAGATGAAAGATAAGTATTGATGAGGTTGTAGAGAAATGGCAAAACTTGTGTACTGTTGATGAAATTATAAATTGTATGGCCATTATGGAAAATAGTATGGAGATTCTTCAAAAACTTAAAAATAGAACTACCATATGATCCAGGAAATGAATCAATATGTTGAAGAGATATCTGAGTGCCTCTCTTTCTTTCTCTCATGCACACGCCTATACATTCCATCATGAATAAAAAAAGTTTTAAAAATGGTTGCCCTTTTTTAGATGAAAAATGGCATATTATCCTCTTTAGTAATATTTCCAATATCTGTGCCTTGGTTTTAAAGACATCAGTATAAAAAACAAGGGTTATAAACCATCAAATTTGTAGGGTACTTTTAAAAATTACAAAGCAGTTTTCCTCTATATGAAACACCCCTGTCTCTTGGCTAGATTGGATGCTTCCTTTGTAGGACTGATTTTGATTGCAAGTTTACATTTGTCTAGTGATTGTGTGATTAGTGTCTATCTTTCTCATAGACTTTATAGACTTTATATTTCATGAAGAAAGATACTGTATCTGTTTTTTTTTTTTTTTTTGCTATTATTGTATCCCCAGCACCAGACCTCAAGCTTGATTAAAAAAAAAAAATCAGCACTCAATAAATATGTTGAATGAGTGAATGGAAAGAGTTCTCTTATGTGATGAGTGTTTAGTGATGTTTTCACATAAAATGTGTTTTTCTAGAACTGTAACTTATGTCTTTTTTTTTTTTTAAGGAGTATAGCTGTTATCTAAGTTGATAATTGTCTATAATCTTAAGTGACGCAGAATTGCACCTTTAATGTAAAATTTGTAACCAAAATTATAAAATTTCCTAACATTCCAAAGTTTGATTACTCTCTGGACAGCCTCCAATTTACTGTGCTTTCACAGACACTGGTGATTCTGCTTTCTTTTACTTTTCTCTGATTTCTTATCTATATACTCTGATATATGGGTCATTCAAGTAAACTTCCAAACCTCTAGTACAAATAAGTGGGTAATGTAGGAAGGCTTTTATTATCTATATGAGATGTGGATAGATGACCTCTGAGTACTTGTAAATGTGTTACCTTTTATAGTTTTAAAGTAATTTGTGTTCATTTATATTATGCAGTCATACCTTTTTAAATTTATTTTTGGAGAGAGAGGTTTTTGCTATAGGGTGTGTGTGCTTGACAGAAAGAGACAGACAGAGAGATAGAAAGCGAGAAGTCACCCCCCAGGGGGCGATGGCCACATCGCAATCCCTTCTCCTCCATTCTCCTCTTGGGATCTTGGACATGCACACACATGTGCCCGGTGTGAGTTTAAGCCACCGGTCCGGGACTCGAACCACGGTCAACTACTTGGGAGTTCAGTAACATAGCCATTACGCTAACTGCTGGTCCGTGCAGTCAAACATTTTTACTTTACTGATTTTTGTTGTGTTTAATGATTTTTTTCAGTAGTCTTTTAAAAATAATTTTTTTTATTTTTATGCTTTATATCTTTTGCTTTCCTTTCCAAACAAATTGGGTTTGTATAATTCTTATATTCACACTGTTACAAAGTCTGCAGTGAAACCAGTGTCTTGTCTTTGGCTATACATTTATTTTCTGTTATATCTGTTCATGTTCTTAATTGGTTCTTCTTCTTTTTTTTTTTTTTAATGTTTAAACTTTTTTGTTGCTTCAGAGCATACACTTTAACAGGTATTTTAGTTAATACAAGAGGTGTAAGCCCTCGTCATATGGCTTAGATATCTTTTCTTGTCCCAGTATGTCACTTCTGTTTTTCTAAGTTGTGTCTACTCTTTTTTCACTATTGGTGGCCACATACTGCTAGAAAATTTCAGATCCCAACTCCCAAATCCCTGGTACTTGTGACTCACCATTGCTGCTTATCTTAGTTCATTGTTGCATTGCTAGCAGAAATGCTTGAGACTGGGTGATTTATTTCTTTAAAAATGAGTTTATTGGCTCATACTTCTGGTGGCCAAAAGGTCTAAGGCATAGGTGTAGTATCAGACTAGCCTACCATATGGCTGATGGGAGCACAGAGGATGGCAGGTGTATGCAGAGAGGGTGAGCTGTGGGAATCTTTCGTGTATAGCAGCTGACTCCAATACCTTTCTCAAGAGAGCTAGAATTCACTGGGTATGATGAGACATTATTCATCTAGTCACAAGAGTGTTTTGTTTTCTTCCATGATGTAGTCACCATGACCCCGTCACTGCCCACTAAGCCTTAGCACTTCCCAACATCAAATTCCAAAACATGAAACTTTGGGGGACAAACCATTCAAACCATAATACCGCTTAAAAATGAAGTGGACTCTTTCC
>NW_006159844.1:9078708-9087671 GCF_000334495.1 Tupaia belangeri chinensis | reverse complement strand
TAAAGTTGGCAGGTGAAAAAGCTGAGAAGTGGGATACTAAGGAGAAGAAACCTGAAGCCAAGAAGGCTGTTGCCAGTTGCAAAGTTAAAAAGGGTAACCCTAGGCTAAAAAGCCCAAAAGGGAAGCCCCATTACAGCTGAAACCTGGTCCTAGTCCATAGCATTGGCAAGTACTGGTACTCCTGGTCTGAAATGTATTCCAGGAAGGCCATGGACAAGAGGAAATACTTGGCTATTAAATTAAGGATTAAAAGAAAAAGAAGGTTCTTGCCATCGTCACAAAACAAGTTGATGGGGACAAGAATGGTGGTACCTGGATGGTTAAACTTTGCAAAATCCCTAGGTATTATCCTACTGAATATGTACCTTGAAAGCTTTGGCACCATGGCAAAAACCCATTCAGTCAGCATGTGAGAAAGCTGTGAGCCAGCATCACTCCTGAGACCATTCTGATCATTCTCACAGGATGCCACAGAGGCAAGAGAGTGGTTTCTCTTAAGTAGCTGAGCAGTGGCTTGCTACTTGTAACTGGACCTCTGGTCCTCAATCCAGTTCCATTGTGTATAACACTCCAGAAATTTGTCATCGTCACCTCCATGAAAATTGTTATCCTCCATGAAAATTGATATTAGCAAAGTAAAAAAAAAAAAAACAAACAACCCCAAACACCTCACCAATCTTACTTCAAGAAAAAGAAGCTACAGAAGCCCAGATACCAGGAAGGTGAGATCTTTGATACAGAGAAGGAGGAATACAAGATTACAGAGGAGTGCAAGGTTGATCAGAAAGCTGTGGAGTTGCATATTTTACCAAAAATCAAAGCTGTTCCTCAGCTCCAGGGCTACCTGTGATTCGTGTTTACCCTTACAGATAAAGTTTATCCTTTCAAATTGGTGTTCTCAATATCTTGCCAAGAACCTAATTAAATAACTGAATGTATTTTTAAAAAATGAATTGGAGATGTTTAGTTGTCATATGATCTCATAGGAAAAAAAAGGAGATTATTTTTTGAGAGAATTTTGCTACTGGGTGTGCGTGCTCATTGGAGAGACAGAGACAGAGAGACAGAAAGCAAGAAATCACACCCCTCCACCACCCAGGAAGGATGGCCATGCCATAATCCCTTCTTTGCCATTCTCTTCTCAGGATTTTGAGCATGCATGCACACACACGTGCCTGGCGTGAGTTTCAAGCCTCTGGTACTGGGACTTGAACTGCGGTTGGCCACGTGAGAGTCCCGGGCCTTAACTACTACACCACCTGCTGGCTCCAAAAACCAGTTTCATAAATTTGGTAAGAGGAGTGGAAATGTCACCATATAAACAGAAAAATTGGGGATAATAGAAGAGTAGTTAAAAGACATGTCAAAATAAAGGAATCAACTGCAACTTTACAGCTAGTAACCCTACCTTAAACCTTTTCATTGACGTAAAAGATGGTTCATAATAATTACAAAATAACTTGATGTTTTGAGGTTGATGTTGAATCATTTCAGATAACTTGCCTGGGCATCATCAAGCAGTAGAAAGAAACCTGTTCTTATATTAGTTTACCTTCCAGTTATGTGCTGTGTTCTGATCTGACCTATGTTGGAATCATCTTAGACCTCCTGCTTCTTTGTGTGTATGTGGACAGAATGTGGGAGGTAGAAGAAAACTGGCCTCGACTCAAATTCTTACCATTTCTGTTGCCAGCTATTTAACTATGGCCAGATTAATTTAATTTTCTAATCTTCACTTACTCTATATGAAATACATAATCTAGAGACATCATATATCATATGAAGATAATTGTCAAAGATCACAGTAAGTGGCTAATTGCTTTTTTTTTTTAAAGAAATCTTTTATTTAACTTTATTTATTTATTTATTTATTTATTTATTTAAATTTGACCAGAGAGGGACAGAGCAAGAGAGAGAGAAAGTAAGAAAGTAAGCTGCCAGTTCTAGGACTCGAACTGTGGCTGGCCATGTGGGAGTCCAGCACCCTTAAGCACCATGCCATCTGCTGCCTGAAGTGGTTAATTTCTTGTAATGATGTTTCACTACACTAAAAATGCCTGATGATCAAATATAGGGTGTGGAGGTTTCTTTTATTAGCTACTTTTTATTATTTAGCTATTTATTATATAAAATTGTTTTGGCCATTATTTAAACACGTGTTTATGAGCACCTGGTATAATAAGCAAAGGAAACATAATATTAGTTGGTGAAGCAGGATAGAGGCATAAAAATAAATAATTATACAGGTTAATGTTTGTTAAGTGTCAGATGCTGAAAGAAATTATGGAGGGTTGGTTTGGATATGAATATGGAATAAGGGAATTTAGAAAAGAGAGGAGGCTGAGGATAGGCTTCTAATTTCCCCAGTTGTAAAATGGGCATATTACTTGCCTCATAGATTATTGTAAGGACTCAACAAAATAAAATGTCTAAAATATTGGTAGTGCTTTGTGACACATGGATTTTAACTGGTATTACTGTTATTTTTCTGGACTGAAAGTAAGTGGCTCTTTTTGTCATTGACTATTTTAACTTGGAGATGACACACACAAACATTTCTGGTTTCAGCAGGGAAGAGTGCTTTGATTAACTAGTGGTGCCAAGGCAGGTGTAAAGGTAGGCTGGAGTCAGGGAATGGTGCGTATGGGTTGCTGGAGTGACAGTATGTGCATGAGTATTATTCTTCCTTAAGTCCTGTTACCTCCTGTTTACTTCAAGCCTTCTTTTTACTTCCTGTTGAACTCTATAATATGAAATGGCAAAACTTCAGAAGTAGAATACCAAGTTTGTATCTGTCTTTTTAGTTACTCAGTAAATTAGCCCCAGAGTAGACAAGAATTTGAGATATCACCCCCTTTCCACAAAACCTGTGTGCATTCTCCCTTTTATATTCTAGTTTTCCCATTAAAAAAAAAAAAACTTATATCCTCCACAAAGCTCAAGTTCTCACGATGGTTTACTCTAGTCAGATTGTTTTCCTAAGGGAAACTATGCACATGAGAAAATTAGAGTTTTGATTGAGAAAGGGACGAGTTAGTAAAAAAGAGTCATTTTTTATTGGGAAAGAGAATGGACTGTGAGGAAGATTTGTCTTGGGGCTAGCAGATGGCATAGTGGTTAAGGCTCTGGATTCCCACGTGGCTGACTGTGTTTAAGTCCCACACCTGGTGTCTTGCTTTCACACTTTCACCCCCCTGTTACTCTCTGGTGAGCACACATACCCTGCAGCAAACTTAAAAATAATAATAATAAATAAAATAAATAAATAATTTTAAAAAGAGAAAGATTTGCCTGAATGGCTGTCCACTTTAAGATGGTAGGATACCTAAGATGGATAGAAGGGTACCAGAATGGTATAAATTAATGCTAAAGATGAATGAAATTTTAATATTTAAGGGTGTTGAAAGGTATAAAACTTTAAAAACAGTTAAGATGTTTCTTTATAGTCCTATTCTTTTCTCCCTTAACTAATTTTTAAAATTAGAAATAGTACACATGTGTACATGCTGAGAGAGAGAGAGAACTCTCCTACAGAGCACCACAGTTCCCTTCCTCCAGTCCTCCAACTGCTAGAATCCTGGCATGAATGCCCAGTATATTTTCAGGCAGGCTAACTCTGTGTTCAGGCTGATGACTCAAATCATGGTCAGCATGTGGCTTCCAGCTCCACTTTCTGGTACTGTTTTGACTACAACAGAGACCAAGACCTCTAATTTTTTACATCCTCTTCCTTTCCACTTCTAGGTACAGTATTAGTACCTTGCCTTTTTGCCGTCCAAGGTGGCCTCAAGTTTTGTGTTCTGAACCATTTCTTTCTCCTATCTTTAATTACTGTCTCTCTAAATCCTTCTTTTCTTCTGGGCAAACAGGTAGGATATTATAAACCTCTCCCGGGTACTGTTATTTATTGATGGAGCTGTTACTTTGTCTAACCCAGCCACATGAAGTTCTGTGCAAACAATAATGAATGTGACTCCTTTCTTGCTTCTGATTTTTTATAAGAAGTATCATTGGCTTTCAGGAAGGAGCAAGAAAGTAGATGGAGAGACAGTGAAATGATAAAATTTGGGCTGGATGCCCTCTTCTACTTTCTGAACATTTTTATGGCTTTGTGTATCCTTGTATTAAAGTATGGGCAAAAGCTCGTTTTTTTATATAACTTTTATATAAATATTTTTTATGTTTTTATCTTATATTTAATTATTCTTTATACTACATGAAATGAGGTTGTATATTCCTGGTTGTACTCTGTTCTCATTTGAAAAAATGGATTTAATGCCCCTAGTTATGTGGTTTTTAATTATAATTTTAATTTATTTTTTACACATATTTATGAACTTTGGTGTTTAACTGTATTTAAAATTCCTAATTTTTGGAGCCAGGGAACAGAGTAGAGGGTAGAGAGTTTTCTCAGGTTTATTGCTAATACCAGGTAAATGGTAATACCTACTACTTAGTTCATTCATGAACATGGAATCCTTACAGAAAGAAGACCTGATTCCAGATCAGAATCATCCTTGGAACAGTTAGCGATGTTAACTTTATAGAAATATTTAGAGCAACCTCTCTTATGCCTGTTTCCTTTTTAGTTATCTCTTCAGTTTGACATGGTCACAGGGCCATTTACCCAAACTTGATGATTACTTCGTAATATAAAAGCAGTCCCTCAATCTGTTTGAAACTCACTGGTGATGTACAATTGATTAAATTCACATCTGTTAAAAATGATAGAACTTTGTTGTAATAGAGTGAGGAGGATGCAGTAGACTGTCATTCATTTTGAGTGGCATTGTGGCAATTGAAATAGTTCAGCTTATTGAAGAATTTTATATCCTTCAATGCGTGAGCTACCATGAAGATATGAGGCAGTAGGAAATAATGATCTGTGCCATATAACTTCAGCTAATGATGACCTCTTCAAAAGGTTGTTATTCCCAGGATAGTGGATTCTGAAGTTTCTGTGTAAACCTTCAGCCAGTAATACCTTATACGTTTTCTATTAAGTTTCTGTGAGGAGTTGCTGTACACATTAAAAAAAATTCTAGAAGAAACCAATTTGTTTCTGTAATTATGAGTTGTTTGTTTAGAGTCTTTCCCCATTATTTAAAACAATATAGCTTCAGATTATGCCAGCATTTCATTTCTGATAATTTTATTAATCAATTAAAGTAAAATGGAAAAAGAAATAAATGGGACCAGCATAATGGCTATGTCGTAATGGCTATGTCGCTGGACTCCCATGTTGTCAACTAAGGTTCAAGTCCCAAACCCGGTGGCTTAAAACTCATGCCGGGCGTGTGTGAGTGTGTGCCTAAGATCCTGAGAGGAGAATGGAGAAGGGATTGTGGCATGGCCATCCCCTCTGGGGGGTGATTTCTTGCTTTCTGTCTCTTTGTCTCTGTCTGGTGAGCGCACTTGCCCTATAGCAAAAATCTCTCCAATAAAAAAAAAAAAAAAGAAAAGAGAAATAAAAGTCGTATTTGTTTTGTTTACTGATACATAGGAAAAGTAAATAAATATGCATATAATTTTTCTGTTAATGTAGATGCTATACTTTATTAGGAGTTCAGTATTTATTTTTTCTTGTTAAATTTTGCATATCATCTTTTTGCAGGAGCCATGTTAATTAATCTTCTCTGTATCATTCCATTTTTAGTATATGTGCTGCTGAATGAGCACCTGCTAAATTTTGAAGAAGCACATTTAACATGATGACGAATTTGCTCACATTGCTGAGCTTTCATTTTATCATTCACTATGAGAAGTATTTAAAGTATGTATTTTCTCTGGTTTTGGATTTAACTTACTGTTGAACTAAACTAAGAACTTTTTAAAAAATATAGTGTTAGAAATTTTGTTTTTCAATTTTGTGTAAAGATTTTTGATTGTTCCAGTTCCAATTTCTAATCCCAGTTTGAATTTCAATCTATCTCTGTTCAGGCCATTTTGAACAGAGATAAATAACTTAGATTACCCACTTCAAACGGAGTATAAGTGAATAGATGGTATCTATAGTCTATTTTATTTTGGTTTAGTTTTTACTGTGTTACATTTAGAACAAGCTGAGGTTGCCATTGCTATTGCAAGTTTTAGCCAACATACTAAAATAAGAAAAGGAAGTATAGGGTATTAATAGTAGGAATGACAAGATAAAATTGTTATTAGTCATATTTAATATATTTTTCTACCTAGAAAATCCAAATCCAAATGAAATAATTAGAAAAGAGACAATCAGGTTTTTATTTTAAAAACTGAGAGGGCTCTGTAAAATATTTTGGAGGCTATAAGTGAGATATTAGATCACTATATAAAAATCAGCAGTTTTCTACTTCTATTTTTGGCAATGTGGCAGACTAAGTGTTCAGAGAAACTCTTTTGCAATAACATACCTTAAAATATTAGATGGACTATTAAAAAAATTACTTTTCCAGTGCATGACTGAGGTAATTGGAAAGGAAGATAATTTTTCAGAACTTAGAAATAACAATAAAGTATAAGCTCATTGGTATGAGTGTGCACTGGAATTGGTGTTTTTCTGAGTGTTACCTACAGATCTTTTGTGGCTTAGAGCCTATGCATTATAGTCTATGTGTCAAGGAATGGAGATGAAGTTTGCCTGAGGAGGGAGGACAGTTCAGTAGGGAATCACCTCCTAAAAGCTGGGGCACACAAAGGATAACACCTTAAGGAAGTAGGGAATCTATGGAAAACATCTTCACTAGGTGGTCATTTCTAGGAGTACATGCTATTTTGGCTTTGGCTCTGCATAAAGAGAGAGGAAAAAAGGAAATTTTAGGAGAGATTTTTTAAAATGACAAACTGTTTTCTAAGAACAGATAGGAGGGGGCAATATTTATGCCAGCCCCTGGTTTAAATGGAGGAATGATGGGACTGGCAGGTTACTCAGTGGCTGGGGTACTGGACTCCCACATCGCCAACCACAGTTTGAGTTCTGGACCTGGTGACTTGCTTTCTCTCTTCCCCTTTCTTTCTCTCTCTCTCCTTCTCTCTCTCCCTCCTTCCCTCTGTATCTCTCTCTGGTCAAATTAAAAAAAAATGATAATAACAAAAATTAATAAAAATGGAGGAATGACAGAGTAAAACTGCTAAAATGAAGGTATTGAACAGTTGTGAGTGAGAACTATTGAAAACCAAGTACCACATTATCTTCCTCAAAGAATTTGCATTGGAATTCTCAAATATTGAACATTAAAATATATACTATGTTAAAAAATGCAGCTGGAAATAAAAATATGTTAAGGAATAAAAGACTATCATAATGTATTATGATAAGACACTGTCATAATTTATTGTGCATGTTTTAAAAAAACTTAAAATAACTTCTAGAATTGAAGATGAAGTAATTGAAATTAGAAACTTGAATAAGTAAAACAATAGAAATTAACTGCAAGGTAGATAAAAACAAAATACCCAGAATGTAGTATACAAAAAAATTCAAGAAAGAATTAAGTGGCATGGAGGATAGAATGAGAATGTTTAACAAAGTAATAGAGTTTTAGAAGGCGATAGGGAAAATATGGTGGAGCCTCAAGTTTTTTTTCAAGCTACTGAAACTGGGACTTGAACCTTGGTCAGCCATGCGGGATTTGGTTTCCTCTGTGCAGCTTTACCCACTGACTACATGGTCATCCCAATATTGCATTTTCTACATATTGAAAGTTCATGGCAACCCTGAGTTGAACAAGTTCATAGGTGACATTTTTCTAACATGTGTTTACCTCATATCTCTGTCACATTTTGGTAATGATAGCAATATTTTAAACATTTTCATTATTTTAACATCTGTTATGGTAATCTGTGGTTGGTGATCTTTGATGTTACTATTTACTTGTTTCGGGGTGCCATGAAGCATGCAATATGAGACAGCAAATTTAAGTGTTGTGTATATCCTGACTATTCCATCAACTATCTCATTCCCTATCCCCTTGTCCCTCTCCTTTGGCCTCCCTATTTCACAAGACATGACAGTATTGAAATTAGGACAGTTAA
This sequence comes from Tupaia belangeri chinensis, assembly GCF_000334495.1. Classification (NCBI taxonomy): domain Eukaryota; kingdom Metazoa; phylum Chordata; class Mammalia; order Scandentia; family Tupaiidae; genus Tupaia; species Tupaia belangeri. The sequence goes on along the minus strand of NW_006159844.1, from coordinate 9,079,661 downwards.
TAAGCCTACAATTGACTCTAAGTGTTTAAGTGAAAGGAAGTATTAAATATCCCTCACTTTCAATCAAAAGCTAAAATGATTAAGCTTAGTGACAAAGTTAAAAGCCAGGATAGAGGGACCAGTGGATGAGGTAATGGACTCCCATGTAGTCATCTGTGGTTCAAATCTCGGATCCGGAAGTTTGAAACTCACACTGCACATGTTTGTGTGCATGCCCAAGATCCCAAGAGGAGAAAGGAGGAGTAGGGATTGCAATATGGCCATCTTCCCCTGGGGTGATTTCTTGCTTTCTGTCTCTGTCTCTCCATCAAGCACACACTGCCTATAGCAATATATATATATATTATATGATATATATATATATATCATATAATATATATATATAGTTAGGATAGAGGGGCTAGCAGGTGGCATGGTAATTAAGATACTAGACTCCACATGGCATACTATAATTCGAGTCCTGGGCCTGGCAACTTGGTTTCTCACTTTTCCTCTCTCTCTCTTGCTCTGTCTCTTTCTGGGCAAATTAAAAAATAATAATAAATAAAAATTAAATGAAAAACTATAAAAAGAAAAAAGTGAAGATAGACAAAATTCACATTTCCTCTCAAGTCATCTTTATCAAAAACTAGGACTCTTATGCCAAAATGAGCCTACTTCAGTGAACATGAGTAATAAGGAAGTAAAATAGTTAATATTTAATTCTATAAAGGCCAAAAGAGATGAGAAAGATGCAGAAAAAAAGTTTGAAACTAGCAGAAATTGTTTCAAGATGTTTAAGGAAAGAAGCCATCTTCATGACATAAAAGTGCAAGTAAAGCAGCAAATCCTCATATAGAAGCTTAGCAAGTTATCAAAAAAACTAAGCTAATTGGGGTCCTGCGTGGGCCTCCCCGGGCCCTGCGCCAAGGCGGCGGCGGGAGGTGGGCCTTGCGTGGCCCCTCGGGCCCTGC
>NW_006159844.1:9068217-9077991 GCF_000334495.1 Tupaia belangeri chinensis | reverse complement strand
ATATAATAATAAAAAAAAAAAAGTTGCAGGAGAAAAAAAAAAAGCACATTTGATGACTCCAGCGAGCTGTATGGGCACAGCTGGGTACTACTTTATAGTATGTTCATTCTACTCATTGGGGTGTATGCCTAGGGTCAGATTTGGGTACATGTATAGGTATGTGTCAGCTGTGCTAGCTATTGGATATATTTAGACTAATTAAGCTCATTGGCAGAACAAATGAATGGGGGGTGCGGAAGGCATGGAGGGCAACCATGGATGCCAGGGACAATGGAGGAGGAAGACGGGACATAGCAAAGGGTGGGGGATGGGGAATCAGGGATGGCAAGACAAAGGGCAAGGTATGCAAAATGTAAGAATTGGAAAATTATTTGCTGAGAACATGTATGTTGATGTGTGAGATTGAACCAATGCACAGTGTATTTTGGATGGAAAATTCATTTGTGTGTTGTGATGGTGTATAGTGAATTAATAAAAAAAAAAGAAAAAAAAACTAAGCTAATTGATAAAGATTGCTACACTAAACAATGGATAATTCAGTTTATATAAAACAGCCATTTATTGGAAGGTGCCATGTAAGACTTCTACAGCTTGAGAGGAGAAATCAGTGTCTGGGTTCTAAGCTTCAGACAACAGGCTCTCTTACCAGGGGCTAATTCAATTGGTAACTTTAAGTTGAAACCAGTGCTTATTTATCATTCTGAAAAGCCTATGGTCCTTAAGGAATATGCTGAATCTTCTCTGCCCGTGCTCTGTAATGGATGACAACACACATCTGCTCACAGCATGCTTTCCTGAACATTTTAAGCCTATTTTTCAGACCTACTGCTCAGAAATAAAGATTCCGTTCAAAATATTACTGGTCACTGACAATGCATCTAGTCATCCCAAATCTTTGATGGAGCTATACAAGGGTATGAATGTTGTTTTCATGCCTGTTAACATCTATTCTGTAGCCTGTGGCTCAAGGAGTAATTTCAACTTTCAAGTATTATTATTTAAGTAGTACTTTTCATAAGGCTGTTGATGCCATACATAGTGATTCCTCTGATAGATCTGGGTGAGTCAATTGAAACCTTTCTGGGAGTGATTCCTTCTAGATGGCATTGACATGTGTGATACATGGGAAGAAGTAAAAATAGTAACATTAATAGGAGTTTAAAAGAAGTTGATTTAAATCCTTAAGGATGACTTTAAGGGGGTTCAAGAGCTTGATTTGTGAAGTAACTGCATATGTGGTGGAAATAACAGGAGAACTAGGATTAGAAATAGAGCCTGAAGATGTGACTGAATTGTAGCAATCTCATAAAACTTGAAAGATTGGGGAGTTGCTTCTTCTGGATGAGCAAATGAAATAGTTTATTTTAATTTAATTAAGTTAATTTATTGTTATTTTTAACTTGCTATAGAGCATGTGTGCTTATCAGAGAGAGACAGAGAGAGAGGGAAAGTGAGAAAGCAAGCAACCAGGTCTGGGACTTGAACTATGGTTGGCCACGTGGGAGTCCAGCACCTTAACCACCGTGGCACCTGCTGACCCCAAAAGCAGTTTGTTAACATGCAGTTTATTCTTGTAAAGATGCTGTGAAGATGGTTGAAATGATAACAATGGATTTAGAATATTACATAAATTTTGGGCCAGCAGTTGGTGTAATGGCTGTGTTGCTGGACTCCCATGTACTCGACCACAGTTGAGGTCCCAGAACTGTTGGCTTAAACTCATGTCAGGTGCGTGTGTGTGTGTGCCCAGAATCCTCATAGGAGAATGGAGGAGAAGGGATTGCAGTGCGGCCATCCCCCCGGGGGGTCAGTTCTCGCTTTCTGTCTCTCTTTGTCTTTCTGGTGAGCACATGCGCCCTATAGCAAAAACCTCTTAAAAAAAAAAAAAAAGAGAGAGAAAAAAAAGAAAAAAGAATATTACATAAACTTAGTAAATAAAATAGGAGCAAGTTTTGACTCCAATTTTGAAAGAAGTTCTACTGTAAGTAAAATGATATCAAACAGCATCACGTGCTACAGGGAAATCATTCATGAAATCAATCAGTGTGGCAAAGTTTATAGTTGTCCTATTTTAAGAAGTTGCTCCAGCTATTGCACCTTCAATAACCACTAGTCTAGACAGTCAGCAGCCATGAGCATTAAGGCAAAACCCTCCACTAGCAAAACGATTACTGTTGACTGAAGGCTCAGATGATCACTAGCATTTTTTAGCAATAAAGTATTTTTTAAAATAATTGATGTGAGTGTTTTTTCAGACATGAAGCTATTGCATGCTTGATAGTCTGTAGTAACATATAAGCATAGCTTTTTTTTTTTTTTTTTTTGAGAGGTTTTTGCTATAGGGCACGTGCGCTCACCAGAAAGACAGAGACAGAGAGAGAGAAAGCGAGAAATCACCCCCCAGGGGGGATGGCCATGCCGCACTCCCTTCTCCTCCTTTCTCCTCTCGAGATCTTGGGCACGCACGCATACGCGCCCGGCTTGAGTTTAAGCCTCCGGGATCAAGGACACGAACTGTGGTCGACTACTTGGGAGTCCAGCGACATAGCCATTACGCTAACTGCTGGTCCCAAAACATAACATTTATATGCACTGAGATACCTCAAAATTTGTGTGAATTGCTTTATTGCAATATTTGATTTTATTTGCAGAGGTCTAAAATGGAAACTGAAGTACATCCAGGGTTCAACTCCATACATATACTAGATAAACACATATATATGCAATTTGTATATCATGAAATCTCTCTCTCATTAAAATAGGTGGACAAAAATTACTGAGGCTGTTTTTTTAAAAAAGCATTTAAAATTGTAGATTGTTTCTTCTTTTGTTTGTTTGGCAGAGTCTTGCTATGTCAAATTTTTCTACCTTAATCTCCCAAGCTCTGGGACTATAGGCACATGTGCCTATCTTTTAGGGTGGGCTGGGAATTGAACCCAATGTAGCCACTGCCTGCCAAGTAGCAGCATCAACCAGCAAACATTGCTGTAGCTAGGCCAATGAATTGTTTATTAGTAAAGCTATATTGCAACTACTTTTAGTTGTGACATTTGTTGGGAATATTATAGTATGCTTGGTATAATGTTTAAACTATTGTAAATTAAAGTGAACTAGTTGGAAGTTTAATTGCAGCAATATGAGCAGCCTATTTATTAGTTTATCAGGAAAGACTTAATGCATTTTTGCATAGAAAAATACATCATGACTTTCCTGACAACCTAGTATTTTAAATTTGGCATTCTTTGATAGGAGGCTGTGGGTGCAGTGTATTAGGGAGAGATGTTAGTCAGAGGGTATGGAGTTTCAGATATACAGGATGAGTAACATATAGTGGATATATGCACAACTCACTGACTATTGTTAATAATGATATGTCCAAATAACTGAAAGAGTAGATTATCAATGTTCTTACCACAAAGAAAGGATAGGTATGTGAGGTGATGGATACATTAATCAGGCTGATTTAATTATTCTGTAATGTATACATGTATCATAATGCCACATTGTATATCATCTCTACATAATAATTGCCAATTAAAAATAATACATGCTTTCTCTTTTAAAAAGAATTATTTATTTAATTTCATTTGTTATTATTTTTTTAATTTGACCAGAGAGAGACAGAGAGAGAGAAAGAAAAAGTGAGAAAGTGAGTCGCCAAACCACATTTGGCCATATGGGAATCCAGAGCCCTTAACTGCCATGCCACCCGCTGGCCCCAATACATACTTTCTTAAAAGGATGAGGAAAAAAGGGACCAGCAGTTAGTGTAGTGGCTATATCGCTGGACTCCCACATAGTCGACTGCAGTTCAAGTCCTGGACCCGGTGGCTTAAATTCACGCCAGGCACGTGTGCGTGTGTGCCCAGGATCCCGAGAGGAGAATGGAGGAGAAGGGATTGCCGTGTGGCCATCTACCCTGGGGGGATGATTTCTTGCTTTCTGTCTCTCTGTTTCTCTCTGTCTGTCTGGCGAGCTCACGCGCCCTATAGCAAAAACCCCTCCAAAAAAAAAAAAAAAAAGAAAGAAAGAAATCAAGCCAATTATATTCATGTACAATGATTTACTCCTCTAAAAGTGATGCTTTTTCTTACTTTAGGCAACCTAATGAAGCCTCTTTTGAATTATGGTATCGCGTGGTGAGTATATCCTTTTTACTTTATGTTACTTTTCAGTATAATGTCAATTAACTTATACAAGTTAGTTTAATTTTTGGATTATTATTGCAGTATGTCAATGGGCTTCCTGGTTGAAGAGACTGCACCAGTTGTTTGGAGAGGTCTTATGGTAATGTCAGCCATTGAGAAATTGTTGAGGCAGGTAAGAAAATTGTACTAAATATTTTTTAAAAACTTTTTTTTTTAGGTCTTTGCCATAGGGTGTATACACTTGCTGGATAAAGGCAGAGAGAGGGAAAATGAGAGTTCATCCCTCTGGGGAGATGGCCATGTCACAGTCTCTTTTCCTCTATTCTCTTCTTAGGATTTTGGGCATGCATGCACACACTCCTGAAATGATTTTTTTAGGCCACCAGTCCAGGACTCTAACCGTGCTCAACCATGTGGGAGTCCAGTGCCTTCACCACCATGTTACCTGCTGTCCTCCTAAATATAATGTTATTATTGGCAAAGCTGTGATTAGTGTATTTGCTGATTGGAGAATTGTTAAAATTTGCAGTCTAGTTTGATATGTTTTACAAAGGAATTTTATTGGTGGGCCAAGTGTCTAATGAGTAATGGTGGCACCTAATGAGTTATGTGAAGCCAGGACCAAATTTCATTATTGTGTGATACATTCTTTCCCATCACTCATGAGCACTAAAAATCCTAATGTCTTATTTTTTATTGTTTTGTTGAGTCTGCAATAAAAAAGAGCAAATCTGTTTTATAAGTAATAGATTTTGTAGTTGTAGAAACTCCTCAGATACAGAAAAAAATTATATAAGCCATGGTACTTATAATTTAACAATTTTCATAGAAAGTGAAATTTTGGGTTCACTCTGTAGTATGATGGTTAAGAAGCTGGATCTTACATGTCTGACAGTGGTTCTAATCCTGGTTCTAGTGGCTTGAAAAACACACTAAGTACATGTGCTTGCTTGCCCAGTGTCCTGATGGGTTGAAGAACTGGATGGAGAGGGGATTGCGGTAGGACCAGGTACCATTGGGGTTGCTTTGTCTCACGCTCTTTCTCAAATGTGTACATGTTCCCTCTGGCAATTAAAAAAACTGAAATTTAGTTTCATTCTGAATATTTACAGCTATATATTTGCATATATGATATCTGTCCAATTAACTTTAATTTATCTTGAAGAAAAGCAGAGAACGTTTGATTGGATAATCTAAAAATATCACATCGTCTATGTTACTTACAGTTTGCTTAGAATAAATTTTACTTTTTTGTCTCAGTTGATGTGAGTTTATAATTGTGTTCTAGGTAAATGCTAAAAGTAATTTGCATTTATTTCACCAATTTACAACAAGTACTCCTTAATTATTTTCATTCTACAATACTTTGGGTCAGACACTGTACTATAGGTTGACAGTTCTAATGGTAACTATTCCTAAATTCATTTTTAGATGCGCAAGTAAGCACATGAAATATGTCCTGACCTTTGAAACTTCCTTTTTTTGACTATAACATCTTGGCTTCCCACCACTTGTATCATTGATTCTTGAGTTATGATAAATATGTTCTTTGATCTTTGATTTCATACTCCTCCTATTCTCCTCGTCTTCTAAGACTTTCAGCTACCATTTCCTTATTTTTCACTCTCATATCCTGCAGTTGGTTATTTCAGTTATACTTCCCCAAACATCCTTTCTCGCCAGTTTCTTTGTGACCTTTATTTGTCTAGATTAACCTAGACTTTTCTCTACTGTTGAATGCTGTCAGAGATGATAGAATAATTATGTTAATTGATTGTATTATACATTTTTAACTTCTGAATTTAGCTATTCTCTCGACACTTCAGTCATCTGATTGTACTCATTGTTTTACAATATTTATCAAAAACTCAGCGTAAAAAATATTTAGGAAATGTGATAGATAGTCTGGCAGAGGAACAAGTGGAGATATGGTGAAAATAAGCTCTGTGACATATTAGTTGTATAAAAGTCACAATTTATTCTGATATGTGCTGTAGATACTTTTCTAGACACTTTAATGAGAAATGAAAGGTGATATTTTAGGACTACACTGTGACTACTGCTGGTCATTTGAGTTGCTAATTAAAGGAGTACTTTTCCCTTTTTTCTTTGGAAAGCAGACCACCAACTGATAAATTTAATGGCTTAGGCCAATGTTAATGGCTTAGCATTGCTAATAGAAATACCTAAACTGGGTGAATTTAAGAGAATAGAGGTTTATTTTGACTCCAAATTAATGAAATAATTTTATTTGATTTATTTATTTTTTCTTGGAGAGGTTTTTGTTATAGGGCACGTGTGCTTGCCAGAAAGACAGAGACAGACAGAGAGACAGAAAGCAAGAAATCCCCCCCCCCAGGAGGGATGGCCACACAACAATCCCTTCTCCTCCATTCTTCTCTGGGGATCCTGGGCACACATGAACAGGCGCCCAGCATGAGCTTAAGCCACTGGGTCCGGGACTCAAACTGTGGTCAACTACATGAGAGTCCAGTGACATAGCCATTATGCCAACTGCTTGGTCCCTTTCTGGTTTCTTACTTAGCCTAGACTTTTGAAATTCATCTTTGTTGTTGTATATATTGGTATTTGTTTTTTTTTTTATTTATTTTTTTATTGCTAAGCAGTATTTCATAGTATGAATATAAAACCAAGTATTGTTTATCTGTTCTTTTGTTCATGGACATTTTTGTTGTCTCCAGTTTTTGGTTATAGTGAATTATACTGCTGTTAATATTTCTGTAAGTATTTATAAGAGTTCCAGTTGCTTCACATCTTGGTCAACATTTAGTGTTATCAGTCTTGTTACTTTTAACCATTCTAGTGGTTTTAATGTGGTATCTTTTTTTCACATTTTAAATAGTCCTTGGTGAGGTGGGTAAATGCCATTTAAAAACAGTTTTAATAGAAAATTTATAAATCAATTTACAGAAGATTGAAAGAAATTAATATTTAATATCAACTTTAACTATAAATAACTAAAAAGGAAAATATTATCCTCTATACTTCCGTTTTGCTTCAACATCTGTCTTCCCTTTCCTGCTTTTTGTGGAAAACATTGCATGGTAAGGTTGCTGTCATTTTGGATGAGGATGAGGATCAAGATCTTCTGAATCTGGGACCAGCAGTTGGTGTAATGGCTATGTTGCTGTACTCCCATGTAGTTGACTGCTGTTTGAGTCCCGGACCCGGTGACTTAAATTCACGCTGGGCGCGTGTGCGTGTGTGCCTAAGATCCGGAGAGGAGAATAGAGTAGAAGGGATTGTGGATTGCTGCATGGCCTTCCCCCCCTGGGGGTGATTTCTCGCTTTCTGTCTGTCTGTCTCTGTCTTTCTGGAGAGCACACTCTCTCTATAGCAAAACCTCTCCAAAAAAAGAAAAAAAAAAAAAAAAGAAAGAATGAAGGCCAGGGACCAGCAGTTAGCGTAATGACTGTGTCACTGGATTCCCATGTAGTCAACTGCAGTTCAAGTCCTGGACCTGGTGACTTTAACTCACAACGGGCACATGTGTGTGCTTGCCCAAGATCTTGAGAGGAGAATGGAGGAGAAGGGATTATGACGTGGCCATCCTCCCTGGGGGAATGATTTCTCGCTTTCTGTCTCTCTGTCTCTCTCTGTCTTTCTGGCGAGTGCACACGCCCTATAGCAAAAACCTCTCCAAAAAAAGAAAAAAGAGAAAAAAAAGATCTTCTGAATGTAACCTTTTCTTGTTATAGGTTTAGCAAAATTTCCTTGATGATCAGTGAAGTTGAACTTCTTTTAATATGTGTAATAGATCTTGCTATATATATTTATTTATTTTTGTAAAGTGTCTGTTTAAGTCTTTTGCTCATTTTATTATTGACACAATTTTTATATTGTGCAGGAATTTTCATACATTATGGTTATGAATCCATCGTCAGATTTATCAGGAATATTTTCCCAGTTCGTGGCTTGCCATCTGATGAGCTGAAGTTTTAAATTTTAATGAATTCTGATTTATTAATTTTTTTAATGTTTAGTCCTTTTTGTATCCTCCTTAAGCATTCTTTGCCTATATACCCCCAAGGTTATAAACATTCTGATGTATTTTTATTTTTAAGTTTTATAGTTTTTTTGTTTGTTTTTAATTATTTATTTAATTTAAAATTTTATTCATTCATTCATTCCTTTTCATTTGACCAGAGAGAGACACAGAGAGAGAGAGGGAAAGTGAGAAAGCAAGCCACCAGGTCCAGGACTTGAACTGTGGTCAGCCATGTGGGAGTGTCCAGTGCCTTCACCACCACACCACCTGCTGGCCCCAAGTTTTATAGTTTTGACTTGTACATTTTGAATTCATTTTTATGTATGAAATGAGAAAAGGGTCAAGATTTTTCATTTTTTATGGCTTATTCTATTGTACCAGCAGCTTTTAATCAAAAGACCCCTCTATCCCCCACTGAATTAAATTGATACATTAGATGAAAGTGAGTTGCTGATAGCGTATGGTCTATTGCTGATATTGAATTGTGTTCTATTGTGTTCATCTAATCTTTACAGTAAAACCATACCATCTTGACTAATGTAGCTTTATAGAAAGCTTAAAATCAGGAAATGTGAATCTTCTAATTTTTTTCTTTTTCAGGATTATTTTGGCCATTCTAGGTTCTTTTAGATAAATTCCATATACATTTTAGATTTAATTTGGGTAGAAAAACATTGATTTTTTTTGTTAGGGTCATATTTAATATGTAGATCATTTTTGGGTAAAATGAGGTCCTGACTAGGTTGAGTCTTCTTCTAATCAGTGGCCATGGCATATTTCCACATTTATTTAGAGTTCTGTTAAATTTTTTTGAGTAATGTTTTATAGTTTCATTGTATACGTCTTGTACTTTTTTTTTTTGAGAGGTTTTTGCTATAAGGCAGAAAGACAGAGAGAGACAGACCGAAAGCGAGAAATCACCCCCCCCCCATGGCCACGCCACAATCCCTTCTCCATTCTCCTCTCGGGATCTTGGGCATGCAAGCACATGCACCCAGCGTGAGTTTAAGCCATCAGGTCTAGGACTCGAATTGCAGTTGACTACATGGGAGTCCAGCAACATAGCCATTACTCCAACTGCTGATCCTAAAGTCTTGTACTTCTTTTGCTAATACAGGAAATGATAGGCCAGCCCCTGTAATTACTTTCAATATGTGCTCAGTTTCAATTTGCTAGTCAGTTATTTCTCAGTATCTTTATGATATTGGGTTCAGGACTCTGAAGTATACCAAAATCTATGGATACTTAAGTCCCATAAATAAATACATAAAGAAAGAAATAGATAATGCAATGTTTTAAAATTTATTTTGTGTATTTTTTACATTAATCAGGAAAATAATTTTTGTACTTATTCACATATTTGTTTATTCAGTGCTTTGCATATCTTCTTTAGAGTGGAGTTTTTCCTGATGTAATTTTTTTTTTTTATCCTAAAGAACTTCTTTTAGTATGTTTTATGGTAGAGGTTAGCTGGTAGTGAATTTTCGCAGCTTTTATTTGTTCTAAATGTTTTTATTTATTTTCCCTGAATATTTTCATGGCATAAAGAGTTCTGTGTTGACCTTTTTTAACTGCAGCTCTAAAAGATTTTCCATTATCTTCTGGCCTTCATTATTT
>NW_006159844.1:9065009-9067997 GCF_000334495.1 Tupaia belangeri chinensis | reverse complement strand
TTTTCATAATTTCCTTTGCACCTTTGGGTTCTTTTTTTTTTTTTTTCCCTATCACTTAAATAGTGTTGTTCACTAAATTATATCCATAGCTCAACAGCTTAGGGCATGGCCTCTGGAACCACATCTGCCTCGCTTTATTCTTCTTTCCACATCTTATAGCTGTGTGACCTTGGCAAAAACTCTTAAGGTTTAGTTTCCTCATCTGTAAGTGGTTTTAATGGTTGCTATCACATTGTGAAGATTAAACAAGTTAATATGTGTAATATAGTTAGGAAACCTACTGTCTGTCATATAAATATGCCCTATTTTTATTGTATTTCATTAATCTTAATACAATTTTTTTCATATTTTCACTTTTCTTCATATTTTAACATTTTAATCACAATGCAGCTTGCAAGTGATGACTTCTTAAGATTACTTTATCCCTGGGTTGAAGTGAGGTTATTTCAAAGAGGTTTTTGTGTTGCTTCTCCAGTCACCTGGACACTTTAAACCACAGGCAACATTCAATTGAATTCTCTGTTAGAAATCTTAGGGTCCATTCTAGTGACAAGAATTCAGATTAGAAAGCTGCATGAGTTCTAACTTCTGGGTCATGTTTTCTGGTAGTTTTCTGTCAGGACCAAAGTTGACAGATTTAAATCTTCTCATAAATTTGTTTTTCTAAATTATGAATAAATTATAAATGTTTATTTTATTTACCTTTAATTGAAGAGATTATGGCTTCATGTAGGATTCCCCTATTAGACTCCAGCTCATCTTGGGTGTTTATTTTCTTTTTTAGTGCTACATAAAATAATGATGCATCTTATAATTAGTGGGTTATTAGATTTATTATTAGGTATCATCATTATTATCATCATCATCACTCCCTCTAGACATCTCTTCTACCTTCACAACCTGAATTAATACTGCTTATTCTAGGAGAAGAGTAACGGGTTGGGGATTTTTCATTGGTAACAGTCATATTTGGGGGTGAGTGATGTTGTAGAAGGAAAAGGAGTTAGTAAAGAGGAAAGGAAATATTGGGTCATTGGGAAAGTCATGATGAATTTTTGCATAGAAAGTTAGAAAAATACATCATGACTTTTCTGCTAACCTAATAGTTCAAGAGGTAGGAAAGTAATTAAGAATACTAATGTCATAAAAGATTAAGTGTTTGGAGTAATAATTTCCTTAAACATGTGCACATTAGAATCATTTAGGATTTTAAAAATTTTAAATTTCAGATTATACACCAGGTCAATTAAGCTACAAACATTGATCATGTGACCCAGGCATCTGGGTCAGGAACTCTCCATCTAATTCTAACCTGAAGACATGTTTGGGAATCACTGGTCTGAAGAGTTCTAAGAATGATAGGTTATTGAAAATGAGAATTGAGATAGGGCAAGGAGATAATAGATGTTGGGTGGCCATTTGTGAACACTTACTAGAATGAGGAATGAAAAAAGTCAGAGTATGAGAATAAATTTCTATCAAGACCATGGAGGTAGAGATATATTCTGTTTATTAGGTAAAATAGGCCATACATTGTGTTGGGGAGGGACTGGGGAAAGAGAAAGAAAATATAATGGTAACTTAGGAAAGAATGGTATCAAATGAAAGCCCTTTTGTTTGTTTTTCAAAAGGGAATAGACTTTTTCTAAGATAATAGCATTCAGTGAAAAAGGACTAGAGATTGTAGAAAATGAAAGGAGGCAAAGGGAATGGGAGTAGAAGTCAGCAAAATGAATTATTTTTGGAAAAGAAGTCTATAGTTCTAAGATCAAACATGGAATAGAGAAAAGGGCAAATGGGGTAACCCCGTAGTACATGACACGAAAAAAAAAGTTATTATTTTTCTTGATCTCACTGGAAGGAAAAAGATGGTGAATTTATATAATAGAGCTGTGGTTCACATATTTCAGTGTTCATAAAAACCACCTGGAGAAAACCAGCAGTTAGTGTAATGGCTATGTCGCTGGACTCCCACGTAGTCCACCGTGGTTTGCATCCCGGGCCGGTGGCTTAAAACTCATGCCGGGTGCGTGTACGTGCATGCCCAAGATTCCGAGAGGAGAAGGGATTGCGGCGTGGCCATCCCCTCTGGGGGGTGATTTCTCGCTTTCTGTCTCTATGTCTCTCTCTGTCTGTCTGGCGAGTGCAGGCGCCCTATAGTGAAAACCTCTCCAAAAAAACAAAAAAAAAACAAAAACAAATCAAAAAAAACAAACAAACAAACAAACAAAAAAAAACTACCTGGAGAGCTGGTTGGAAATTCAGATTTATGGCCTCTTAATTCTACTACTCCACTTGAAGATTTTTCACTATATAGGTCCCAAATAGAGCCAAGAAATTTGCATTTTTAGTTGTATTATACTAGGTTACTCCAACTAATTCTGGTAGTTCTGAAATCAAGCTTATACATACTGTAGAACAAAAGCAGTGCTTTTTAATTCCTTTCAAAAGAGTGAAAAAGATATGAAGAAGTGAATGACGGGATATCTGTGTAGCAGCAGAGGTTCATTGAACACTGAATATAAAAATTTTTAGTTTTACCAAGTTTTTATGACTGTTTTCAGTAATTCTGAAGCCTGCGAGCCAACATGGGCAAACCTTTTATTGTATCTAGGATTAGTAACTGTATTGCAGAAAGTCTGAAGGGGAAAAATTCTTAGGGAGTGGAAGAGGGGAGCTTTGAAAAAGTCCTGGTTTCCAGGAAAACAGATAAGAATAGCTGGGAAACTGGGTAAAATGAGAGTGATCAAATAATTGAAAATCATCTGTGATAGGGACAAAATGCTTCAGTAGCTGTTGGAGGAAAGGGTGTGGAAAATGCCAGATAAATATGATTTCATTCAGAGAGGGAGGATCATTAGAAAAGTTAGGCTTTTTTGTAAGTTAAAAAATAGAATTTGGAAATGAGTTTATATGAAGAAACTAACAAAGTGAGAAAAATGTCAACGATCAACCTATATCTGGGGTGGGGGTGGGGGTGGTGGGCTG
>NW_006159844.1:9014955-9064960 GCF_000334495.1 Tupaia belangeri chinensis | reverse complement strand
GTAAAACATAGAATAGCTGGTTAAGTTTGCATTTCACATGCACAATGAATACTTTGGGATATACCCATACTAAAAAACTATTCATTCTGTATTTGATATTAAAACTGAACTGAGTGAATTTCTTGTGCTTTTATTGCAAAAATCTGGCAATACTAGGTAGAAGAAGGTGGGTAAAAGTCAGGTGGGAGAGGCTGGCATGGTAGAGTAGTGGGCTGAGTTGCTTAAGAAGAGTTTGCTATTAAGGCAAAGTTATTAGCCCAGAATGGCAGGGGTGAGTAATGGGAATTACACGCGCTCTAGAGCGGGAATTAGGGTGAAGAATTAATTTAGTGAAGGAAGATGGTAACTACTTTTACTAACATCTGCTGCTGCTTTTGAAGAATTACTTATTTTTCAGAGTACAGAAACTGTATCATAGGGAGTCTTTTGGTTTCAACTTGCCAGTGTCTAATAAATTATCTGCATGATTTCACTCCTTCCAACTTCATCTGCTTGAAGGAGGGGAAAAGATTGATGAATAAATAAGGTGTATGTTCACCAGTACCACATTTTGTGATGCATTGTGAAAAAGTATGTCAAGATATAAAAATAGAACTTTGACTTGAGGGTCAATTAGGGAAACTAGGCAGATAAATGTTAGAATGTCATTTTGAGTCCTGTATGTATAGCATATGTGTGTGGTTTTTTTTTTCTCCTGATATCTGAAACAATTTCACTTTATTTTCTATTTTAATTTTAATAACTAAAAGCATAAGCATCTAGTACATTTCACTCAATAAGTTTAAAATTTTTCTTTTTTTTAAATTTCTGAGGTTTTTTTCCCTTTCAAAATATGCTCAACATAGATATAATTAGTTTAACTCAAATGAAGAAGTCTTTTCTTGGAATCTTTGAATTTGAAAATCTGGGATATTGGAAAAAATAATTTTAGTTAGTAGAAAAGAGCTACAGAAAACTTCAAAGGCTAGTCTGATGTCAGCACCTGCTGTGGTCACAGTGTTAACCCTGGAGACCAGAGATTTTGGCAGTAGTTACAGTGCTTTTAGTTCAATCGCCAGTATCCCCAAATGTGAAGCAGATGCCAGTTTTCTTCTCTAGGGTTCTGATAATGGCATATAATGAGTTGGTTGTTTCCTAGCAACTAAAGAAGCAGTCTCACTTTAGCTGATCCTGCAATAGGAATGAGAGGTTTTCCCTTGATAGTTGGTATTAGTGATTTCCCTGACAATGGAATTTCACTTTTGAATAAGGAATGTTCTCAGCCTTTGGTTTCCTACAGAATTTTGCTTTTGAGTTGGACTAAGCTCTGCTTAATCCTGTATAAAATGAAAAAAAAAAAAAATTGAGTCCTAAGTACCTCTCATGGGAAGAGCCAAAGGACTTTGATACATAGTTTCTCAAATGGCAAGTGATTATACAAGAAGCTCTAATAGGTGTATTTTTCCCAGTGTTTAACAGAATAATTAGCAACCAAATTCTTTTCACATTTAATGTTTGCAGCGTCAGAGGTTTGTTAGGTAATGGCGAATGTGTTGTGGAAATAAATATATATAAAATTCTACTAGCACCATTTCAATATAAAGTCAATGTAGAACATTTTTTTTAAATCTCTGACACATTTAATTCTCAACAGTATTATGTGCCAAAAATTATTATTTTACATATATATGTATGTGTATATATATATGTATGTGTATATATATATATGTGTATATATATATATGTATATATATATATAATATTTTATCCAAAGATTTTAGACAGGCTATTATAGTTCACTTACATGCAAATTATTAAACTAGTCAGTGTTTAACTATCAGTGGTTGTAAGGCATCCAAGCTTAACTGAATCATATCTAAATCTTTTTTATTTGACAGTAGTAGATATGGAAATCGTCTGACTCTTAAGACATATGGAGGCATGAGAAAATTATTCAGATGACCTTCTTTGTAGTCATTCATAGTTTAAACAGTTTCTTAGGAAATTGCTAGTTTTTCTTCCTTTGGCATTATGTAACTAATATAAATTACCTTCATCCATATTTATAGTATGATATATTCAGTTTTAGGGGTTTCTCGATACTTAGGCAAAAAGATAAAATAATAAATGGTATTCTTAAGATAATTTAGTTAGCCATATCTAAATATACTAGAGAAATTTATTACCTTACATAGAAAAGGTTCATAACTGTGTATTAACTATAGGTGAAGTAATTGAATGTCTTTACTATCAGTTTTGGGCATCTGACCTTATTCATTTATCTTTATGATTTTGCATTATGTTATGTTTTAGCAAGTTTCATATTTAAAAGTATGTTATTAAGTCTTCATGAAGCATTAGGAATTAAGGAAACTAATTAATTTAATTGAACAGGGCAGTAGTCTTTTGGGCACTTAAGATTTATAATTTTTTTTGAAACTCTTTAAACCTGAGACATAGTTTATATATAATACAGCTCAATTATTGCTCTTAGATTTTTAGGGGAGTTTAATCTAAGGCTAAAGAGTGAAGTAGATTAAGTCTAGTTTTGAATTTTCCTTTTAAGAATTATAGATTAGCGAATGAGGAAATAGAAATTGAACTAAAACCCAGTTCTTTGAAATATTTTTGTAAGGCAGTATTATCTAGTAAGTAGCCTTCTTTGGTTAATCTAGCAGAAGTTCCTTTTGAGCACTGTGCATCTATTCATTCATTTAACAGTTACATTTTGAGCCGGCATCAGATGGTTATTACTGCACTTTTGAAATGTCATTAGACTTTTTTTAGTCTTCAGTAGCAGACATTTATTGGCTACTTAGTAAGTTTGGGGCCTTGGTTAGATATCTAGGATGCAAGGATACGTAACACATAGTTCCAGACTTCAAGTCTGTAAAATAATTTTTAAATTACAGACCTACATTGTTTTTAAGTAAGTGTACTTATTTCCGAGAGAAAGAAAAACAGAGAAAGAGACAAGTACCTTGACAGGGTCTTGCCATGACTAGATTATCCCCCAGCCTCCTAGCCAGCCAGGACCACAGCATGCCTGGACACACCCAGTGCAGTCAGGTTAACCTAGAATTGAACCTGGGCCTTCTGTGTGTCTCCTGCATTGTGGAGCGGCACCCTTTACCACCTGTGCTGCTGTGTCTTGGCTTAGTTACATGCTTACATTTGGTGTTAGCTTTTAGAGGTTTTGGCCATAGAGTGCATGCACTCACCAGAAAGACAGACACAGTGAGAGGAAAGCGAGAAATCACCCCCCACAGGGGATGGCCACACCACAGTTCCTTCTCCTCCACTGTCCTCCTGGGATCTTGGGCACACATGCACATGTGCACGGAATGATTTTTCAAGCGATCATGTTTGGGACTCCAACGATGGTTGGCTGTGTGGGAGTCCAGTGACCACGCACCACCTGCTGCTTCCTACATACCTACCTTTGACTTGTAATCATAAGCAGGACATTTAAATATGATAGAAGTTTTGATCTTTTTCTTTCTTTTCTTCTTCTTCTTTTTTTTTTTTTTAGAGAGAGAGATTTTTTTCTATAGGGTGCATGTGCTTGCTAGAGAGAGAGAGAGACAGAGAATCAGAAAGCAAGAAATTATCCCCTCAGGGGGAATGGCCATGCCACAATCCCTTCAAGACCTCCATTCTTCCTTTGGGATTTTGGGCATGCACACATGCCCAGAGTGAGTTTTAAGCTGCTGGGTCTGGGGCTCCAACCATGGTCAGCTGCGTGGGAGTCAAGCAACATAACCATTACACCACCTGCTGGTCCCCTTGATGGTTTTCAAATACTAGTACAAGGTTTTAAGTAATCAGAGTTGGAACTGAGAGAACAGGGTTGATTAGTGTGTTACTCATTTAGGTTGGTGATATTGGTACATTGTGTTAGATTTTGCAGTTATTTAGGTTCCATGTTATAGAAGAAACCTTGTGGTTAGCATTGAAAGAGAACAAGTTGTCAGAAGGAGTTAGAAGCAGCCTATGAATATTAATTGCTGGTTATCTTCTTCTACTTGAAATACCTGTTTTCCTCTGGTAATTATCAGAGATGACTTCCTTGAGTACCTACAACTTACTGTGATGACTGAGTACTTACATCTGTAATTTTGAATTTTATAATAGAACATTCTTACTTGAAAGTTACTGTTTTAGATATCTAAGACTGAAAGCTATTACAGTGTTTTTAGACTGGCAGCAGTAATCCCCAGTTTCTTACTCAAGTCACTGTGCCAAAGTTTGCAAGTGCTAGAGTAGATTGGGTCAGTGTTATCACTTGGCCAATTTACTTTTGTCTTATGGTCCCTGGTAACACAGGCATAGGACACTTTATACCTGATAAAACTGCTCAGTGATTTGAAAGTCTAAGTGGATCATTTTTTCAAGAAAACATTGGAGGACCAGCATTTGGAGTAATGGCTATGTTGCTGGACTCCGACATAGTCGACTGCGGTTCGAGTCCCAGACCCGGTGACTTAAAACTCACGCCGGGCATGTGTACATGTGTGCCCAAGATCCCGAGCGGAGAATGAAGGAGAAGGGATTGCGGCATGGCCATCCCCCCTAGGGGTGATTTCTTGCTTTCTGTGATGTCTTGCTTTCTGTCTTTCTGTCTCTGTCTTTCTGGAGAGCACATGTGCCCTATAGCAAAAACCTCTACAAAAAAAAAAAAAATACACTGGAAACAAAGCCACACAAAAGTATTCAAAAAAAGAGGGGGGGGGGGGGGGAGAGTGACTGTTTTTACTGTGTCAGCCACTGATGTTTATTGTTCTGTGTAATTTTGGATTAGAGCAATTTATAAGGCTTGGAGGGCCCTGGTTTCTGGAGCTTTTTTCTAAGCTGACATCCAAGGAAGGCTTCCTACAGTAGCCCTCTGATTTTATATAGCTGATCCAGATTATATACTGCTAGATATTAGTGATCAGACTTCTGGGATCAGCCCTAGCTCTGACACTTTGGAATATAAATGCACTTTATTATTCTTGGCTATGAATTCCTTCATTAAATTTTAGGCCTTTCACACATCTTATACTGCCCTAGATAGTAGAACTAGCATGTCATTTCCCCTTTTTCCATTTGATATGTCACTACTTCTTCATAGTGACGGTCTCCATTGGTTGGGCTTCTTCACATACATAGTTACGTGGCTTTCTTTTGTAGAACTTTTCAATAGCTTTCCTCATTCCTGATCTTCCCCCTTACTTCTCAGATCAAAGCCTTTGTTTACTTTGGATATATCTTTTTACCTGAAGTGAAAAACATGTTCTCAGCCCATTTGTAGGCTAACCTGGACTCTAGGAATGATTGATAGCTGTGGGCTTTAGGTTTTGCTTCCCTGTTACTGACTCAGGGACTTCCCAGAAAGAAAGATGGTCCTTGCCCTAATTTTGTCCTTTTGTATTTATTCTTTTCCATAGCAAATGAATAAAGAGAATCAGAATTGTTATTTCAAGAGCCCAGAATTGGAGGTACAGTTCATTCAATCCAAACATAAGAGTGTGACATAAGAATATTCCATTTGTAATATTTCTGGCATCAGCAATAAATAAAGTGGTTAGGAAAATTAGAGAAAACCAGAGCATCTGATTTAACTCCATGTCTGAATCTAAAAAGAGAGCAGGAAAGGAACTTACAAGAGAGAAAAGGGATATAGAGGCACTAAGATATTGAAGCCATCATTGTGGTTTAAACTTGGCCAGTGTTTCTGTGAGTATGCTTGAGTATTCTTTTGTGTCTGACAACACAGAGAGAAACTTTCCCCATTTCCTTTGTGAATCTACCAGAGGGAAGTAATGAATAGAGGTCCTGGGACACTTAGTTCGTGTTCAGAGCAGGCTCTAACCGTAGTTCTGACATAAATGGGAAGCATGCAGAAAGCTGGCTTGTTCATAAGAGATAAAATGGCACTGTCTCATTCAATTGAAATCCAGCAATCAAAATTAGTGCAAAGAAGACTTTTAGAAAAATGTGCCAAACCAGTGAAATATATTGATCAAAAGGGAATGAAAGATGTCAGACACAATTCATTAGCAGCAAAAACCAGTGGGGCTAAAGTAATTTGCCTTTGAAAATGAATAAATTAAAAGGAGACTAATTGCCAAACCCTTGCAATACCCCACGTCTACCTTGAACACTTCCATTTCTAACTTATTCATTCTTTTCTGTTGATACAGACTTTGAAGAATAACCTACAACAGTTTGAACTGAACCTAGGATAAGGGTAATTATAAAAGATAGAGTCTTCTCTTCTGTAGTGGTAACTTAAGAAGCCTTAATAAAGTTCATGTAATATTATTTGCCAAGGCTTTAGACAGACTTCTTAGAACCATAGACCCTATTGGATAGGCAAAGAAGAACTTACCCTTTCTCTTTTTTTTCCTTTTTCTTTTTTGGAGAGGCTTTTGTCATAGGGCATGTGCACTCGCCAGAAAGACAAGAGAGAGACAGAGAGACAGAAAGCGAGAGATCACCTCCCAAGGGTGATGGCTACGCCGCAATCCCTTCTCTTCCATTCTCCTCTCGGGACCTTGGGCACACACACACATGTGCCCGGTATGAGTTTAAGCCTCCGGGTCCAGGACTTGAACTGCGGTCAACTACATGGGAGTCCAGCGACATAACCATTACGCTAACTGTTGTTCCATTACCCTTTCTCTTTAGGTGCAGATGGGAATCCCAGGGTCAAATATCAGAAGCTTGCTAGAGCTGTTCAAGTTCTAAGAAGGCTTGAACAGATCCTGAACAGTCTATTAGGAGAGTTAGGAATATTATTGGAAGTTTCATAGGATTATGACTTCTTTTCACAATTTAGGGGGATACTATATTTTGTTGATTTTAAGATACATATTTTTTGAATTTTAATCTCTCTAAATTTGGAGTATATTTTGTAATCAGTAACATCTTACTGTTGTGTCAGCTTAATTTTTACTTCAAAATTTTTTTTGGTGGTAAATAAAATAATGGTGTATCTTATAATACTTAGTGTTTTAGATGTGATGACATACGGCAACTGCTTTTCTTATGATAATTTTAACGATGATCGAATCGTATTCCCATCTTTATCGTAATTGCTGTAAAGTGATTCTATGTCATTCATTTTGATCCATGTTTGTTTTTTGTTGTACAAAGACTATTTTAAGCTGCTGGTGGAAGTTTGGTAATCTGTTTATCCTCTTTTATCCTCCCACCACCAGCTTTATTTTCCCTCTTATCACTTATCCAGAGACTACCAGATTATTCTACCCAAAGCATTTCTTTTATGATGTCAGTCATTTCAAAGACTATTAGTGTCTCCCTTCTACTTCTTAAAGCAACCTGCCCTCTGGCTTTATTAGTTCTCTCAATAGTTAGATTTTAGGGATATTGTTGTAAGTAGGAAAGGCATGAAACCTACCCTCAGAGGTTCTTTTGGCTACTGTCATCCTTGTGCATCTAGAAAAATTTGCCAATATTATGTGATCATTCGTAGTTTGAGAATAATGTGTTGCAATTCATATTCATAGCTGATTGTGTTTAACATTTGTTTTCTATAATATTAATAGTTTGGTATTTATAAAAAGTTCTCAAGAAATGAATCATTTCTTTAGATTTAAACAGCTTGTTTTAGTGTTTGTATTTTTTCATTTTTTCGTATTTATGCAAAGACTATGTCCATAGAAACAAATATTTTAGACCTATATGGTTAGCTTATTTTGATAGCTTTTACAGCTGGTTGATTAGTTACCTAAATATAGAAAGTTACCTAAATTCAGTACATTAATTAATTAATTATTGTGTTGTTCCTAGGTAATTCTGTACTTCTAAAAATAGCTTTCTATTACTGAGTATTTACTTGTGCTATGCCTATACTGTTTACTTGTACTAACTCATGTAATCAGTACAATTCTGTAATATGGTACTATTGTTATCCTTATTTTACTGAGGATACTGAGGTGCAGAGTTTAAATGACTTCTGTAGAGTCCCACAAGTAATCTCTCTGATTTTTTAAGTCTGTGCTTTTAACTAAACCATGCAACTGAAGTTTTTTTTTAGAGAGATTTTTGCTATTGAACACATGCACTTGCCAGAGAGAGAGAAAGTGAGAAATCACCCTCAGGGAGGATGGACACACCATAATCTCTTCTCTTTTAGTCTTCTCCTGGGATTCTGGATACACACACCTGGCATGAGTTTTTAAGCCGCTGGTTCCAGGACTCGAACTGTGGTTGACCACATGGGAGTCCAGCGACACAAACATTATGCCATCTGCTGGTCCCACAACTGAAGTTTTAAGAGTTGTTAAATTTTCTCCTAAAAGAACGAAACACACCTTTTAATGACATTCTGAAATGGTCATTGATATTAATATAGTAAGTCTTTGTCATTTGACTGCAGATTTTGTTTTGTTCTTTATAAGGCATTTCTGAAAGAATGTAAATCTCTCTTCTCTGATACTCATTATTTGAATTTCCCTTTTCATTCCATCTTGTGTTTTTATTAATTTAGATAATATATTAGTTTGGTGCAGTTTTTATAGAAAGATGAGTTTTAAAGTCTTTTTAGTAGTGTTTTGAAATGAGATGTTAAAACCTATGTTATCTATCATATCAGTAACTGTAGTAATAGAGTTCTTTTATTAAGTAGTTGTAAGATTAGATTTGAAATGTTCTCACTACAAAAATGTAAGTATGTGAGGTGATGGGTATGTTAGCTTAATTTCACTATTTCACAATGTCAACATATATCAAAACATCATATTATATCCTGTAAATATATACAGTTATCAATTAAAAAGAAAATGGGAACCAGCAGTTAGCGTAATGGCTATGTCGCTGGACTCCCACGTAGTCGACCACGGTTCGTGTCCCGAACCCGGTGCTTAAAACTCAAGCCAGATGTGTGTGCATGCATGCCCAAGATCCCAAGAGGAGAATGGAGGAGAAGGGATTGCAGCGTGACCATCCCCCCGGGGGGTGATTTCTCGCTTTCTGTCTCTATGTCTCTCTCTGTCTGTCTGGTGAGCACACGTGCCCTATAGCGAAGAAAAAAAAAAGAAAATGAAAATTTAAAAATTTGATAAATTGTGTTACCATATTCACAATTGGACTTGACCACATTCCACTGAAGTATGATAATATTTCCTAGTTACATAGGATAAACTATTATTCAATAAAGGAAAGTGATTGTCTGTTTAAGTGATACAGTGTCCATTTTATTCCGATTGAAACTCAGTAGTACTTTTCTTACTGGCTGATTGTTAAGACTTCTCTACTGCTGAGAGAAGCAGATGGCCATTAGTGGTTCAGTAGACCAGTAACTATTCTGTGACAATTTTAGCTTACCTCAGGTTTTGGGCTCTTTTCAAATTACTTCTCCCCTGCGAGCAAATTGATTTAGGGGAGAATAGATATACCAAAGAGTTTAGGCCAAACCACAAGGTTGAAGGTATAGATAGTACTTTCAAGACAGCTCTCACTCTGACACTGACTGCGAGCTGAAAGGTTCCCAAGATCCTCTTTAGTATCAATAATTTGCTAGGAGACTTATAGAACTAATTGACAGCTACTGTAGTCAAATTTAAGGTTTACTACAAGAAAAGGATACAGATCAAAAATCAAGCAAGGGAAGACGTGCATAGGGTTGATTCTGGGGAACTATCAGATATAAAGTTTCTATTGACGTCTCTCCGCAGTCAGGATGTGTTAATTTCCTGGGATCAATCTAAGAAAATATGTAAGCAACATTGCTGATTGGGGGGGCTAACCTGCGCCTTGATGTTCAGAGTTTTTAGTGGGACTCTATAACATGGGCATGATTGATTATCCATGTGGCTAAGCTCAGTCTCTAGTTTCTTCCACTCCAGTTATGGCCACAAAGCCCACATCCTAAATCTCATTGTTATTGTATAGATATCTTAAGACTTGCAAGCAGAGACCTTAGAGATTACTTTCAAAGTAGCTGAAGTCAAAGACTAGTTATAATTATTATTTCTTATTAACATTTAATAATTGTACGTATGTGTGGGGTACAGTGTGCTGTTTGAGTATAGGAACAGAATCTGTAATGATTAAATCAGGATAATTAGTGTATCCAATATCTCAACCATTTGCCATCACTTTGAGTTAGGAAGATTCAAAGTCCTCTTTTTTTTGGTTAGTCTAAGATATACAGTAAATAGGGGCCAGCAGGTGGCGTAGTGATTAAAGTGTTGGACTCCTACTTGAATCCCGAATTTAGCAGCTTGAAACTCACGGGTTGTGTGTGTTTGTGTGTGTGCGTGTGATTGTGTGTGAATGCCCAGAATCCTGATAGGAGAATGGAGGAGAACGGATTGTAGTATGGCCATTCCTCTTGGGGGGTGATTTCTCCCTTTCTCTCTCTTTCTCTCTGGCAGAAAAAAAAAAAGATATACGGTAAATTATTAATTATATTCACTCTATTTTTAAAAAAGAATTATTTACTTAACTTTATTTATTCATTCTTTTTTTTTTTTTTTTTTTTTTTTTTTTTTTTTTTTTAAATTTGACCAGACACACACGCACACATAGAAAGTGAGAAAACAAGCCACCAGGTCCGGGACTCGAACCGTGGTTGGCCATGTGGGAGTGTCCAGTGCCTTAACCACCATGCCATTGGCTGGTCCCCCCCATATTCACTCTAGTTTATAACATTAGAAATTGTTTTTCTTGTTTTGTTTCCAGTTACCAACATCACTCTATCCTCTCTCCTCTCCTACCCTTCCCAGCCTCTCATAGTCATTCTTTTATTTTTTACTTCTATAATGTCATCCTTTTCAATTTTCAGGTATAATTGAGAATATACGTTATTTTTCTATCTGTGCCGGGCTTATTTACTTGAAATAATGTCCTCCAGGCTCACCCTTTTAACCTCAAATAACAGGATTTCGTTCATTTTAATTGTTAAATACTTTCCATTGTGTGTGTATGTATATGTGTATCTGTTGGTGAAGACAGATTGATTCCACATCTTGGCCATTGTGAATAGCATTGCAATAAACATTAGGGTGCAGATATCTTTTTTTTTTTTTCCAAGAGGTTTTTGCTATAGGGCGTGTGCGTTCACCAGAAAGACAGAGAAAGACAGAGAGACAGAAAGTGAGAAATCACCTCCCAGGGTGGATGGCCACTCTGCAGTCCCTTCTCCATTCTCCTCTTGGGATCTTGGGCATGTACGCACACGCGCCCGGCATGAGTTTAAGCCACCAGGTCCGGGATTCGAACCATGGTCGACTGCATGAGAGTCCAGTGACATAGCCAGTACGCTAACTGCTGCTCCCAAGGTGCAGATATCTTTATGGCATACTAATTTTTTTTCCTTCGGCCATATGGTTAGTAGTTATATGGTAGTTCTAAGTTTTTGAGGAACCTCCATTCTGTTTTCCATAGTAGTTGTAGTAATTTACATTCCCACTATCAGCTTTAAAAAGTTATTCTTCCTCTGAATCTTGGCCAGCATTTTATTATTTTATTATTTTTTTAAAAGAGAATTATTTATTTAATTTTGCTTATTCATTCATTTATTTTAATTTGACCAGAGAGAGAGAGAGAGAGAGAGAGAGAGAGAGAGAGAGAGAGAGGTACAGAGAGAGAGAGAGAGAGAAAGTGAGAAAGCAAGCCACTAGGTCCAGGACTAGAACCATGGTCAGCCACGTGGGAGTGTCCAGTCCCTTAACCACCACACCACCTGCTGGTCCCTATTTTTATCTTCTTGATAGTATCCATTCTGAGGTGAGATGATACCATTATGGTTTTCATTTGCATTTTCTTAATTGTTAGTGATGTTGAACATTTTTTTCATATGCTTGTTGTTCATTTGTATGTCTTCTTTCGAGATCTGTTTATCCAGGTCATTTGTCAGTTTATATTTTTATACCAGAAGACATGTGTATGCACATGGGAGAGAGAAAGCATAATGAGAGAGAAAGTAATATCCCCTCAACAGCATCTGTTCTCACTGCAGTCCTTTTCACTCCAATGTCCATTCTGTCAGGCTCTTGAGCACACATGCATAGCTGGCATGTTTTTCAAGATGCCAAATATCTCACCTAAGCTGTAGGTATACCCATCACATAGGCAACTGCCTACTGGACAGTTTTGCCTGGCTCTCTATAGATACCTCAAAGTCATCAAGTCCAGATTAGAACTCATAATTTTCTCATACACCTGAAACTCCTTTTTGCTGTTGACAGAAACTACCATTAACCTTGTTTAGGCCAAAACCCTGAGTGTCTTTCTTGACTCATCCTTCTTCCTCTCTCATTGTTCATATTCATTGGGTCCTGTTCTCTCATCTCTACTGCTATCCTTTCCCCAATGTAGTCATTTTTTTCTGTTCCCTGGGAAAGCTCAAGCCAACTCCATGTAACTAAGCTCAGTCTCTAGTTTCCACTGTGTAATCTGAGATAGTCTCATTTTTCTAAAATGCAGATTTTATTGTAGTACTTTTCTGATTTAGTTTCTAAACTGGTATCTAGTTTTTTTGAATAAAAGTTCAAAATTTTACTTGGAAAATAAGGCCTTTTGTGATCTGATCATGGTGCATTTTCCCACTCTTGCTCTGTTTACCAGCTGTCATAAACAGTCACTATTTCTGAATTCATTTTCCTATTTTATACCTCTAGTCTTTCCCTCCTGTTTTCCTTTTGTTAGAATGCTCTCTTCTACTGTAACTGTATCTCATCCTTCATGTCTTAGCTTAGATGTTGCTTCCTTTGTGAAAGCCTTGTGTAGTAACTCCTCACCTCTCACTAAGCTGTGCATGCTTGTGTGCCTACACTGCGTTGAAAAGACCATGCACTGTCTTGTCTTGGCCCTTTGTAAGTGCTGTTTCCTCTGCCTTCTCTCTCTTCTCTACCTCCTCTCTGTCGCTGTTTATTCCAAACAGAGCTCTGTAGTAGAGCCATATTTTCCCCATCATAACAAGAGATTCTGTTTATTTTGTGAAATTGGAAACAATCCTGTTGCATTCTTAAATTTTAGAAATTTAGATTTTTGTACAGTTTGCTTTCAACTTGAGTCTCTTTCCTTCTTAATTTAAGCCTTTAAAAACCAAACAGAAAGCCTAAGCCAAGCCTGTTCTTTAGCGTTATGCTTCTCTAAGCAAGCTGACATTGCCTAACTCGAGAATCGATTATGTGCCAGGAGTCAGCTGATGCTGTTTGTTAAAAAAAAAAAAAAAAGAAAATGGTATTTTCAGCTTTCAGCCCTAGCCACTGAACCTGACAAGTTCTGACATCTCTTCTCTTGGCTGCCTCTTGCTTCTTTTTCTGTTTCCATGGAAATGGACATCAGATCACAGAAACGTAGTAAGATACTGGTGGCTAATTGCTGTTGCAGATTTCTGAATTCTCTTTGTTTGTGGAGTAATTATTTTAGTGACTTTTGCCCACTGGGTAGTATGTGGTAGTTAACCAAAACCTCTAAGGTATTTTCTGTGTTTGAGAGCTAGCTACTGTTTCCCAAGTGTTACTGACTAGTATCTGAAAATGTATTTTCTGTCTCATCTCTTTGGGAAAATATGTATTAATTTAAGAACTGTAATCTTGTCAGAGAGCAACACTAGATTCCAAGCCAGTAGACCTGGCCCTAGTCCCAGATCTGCTATCTCACTGTTTGACCTCGGACAATTTTGTTATAGTATTTAAAATTGAATGAGCCAATTGCTGTTACTTAGCCCTGGGGCTTATTGACAAGTGTCCCAGAGAAAAGATGGACTGTCTGCTAGTGTATTTTAACAGAAAACATAGACATAAAGATAAGTACCTAATTTTAGCTAAGAAAATCAAACTAGATTTCTTAACATTTATTATATAATGGAAAGATGAGTTTAAGTCCAAACTTTTATTTCCTTCTATAAAATGATCAAAATAAGGTTTAAGCAAATAGCTAGAAATGGTAGTCTAAGATTACCTTTTTAATATACATATGGTATCCCAAGACAAATACAGGGTATCTTAGAACAAAGTAAAGTAATTAAAATAATAGTTGTAAAATTCTCTTCATTTTCTCTTCATTTTCTATTTTATAAAGGGAGTTATTACATTGCTTATCTAATTTGTGTTTTATTCACATCCAGGATGTATGAGATTTGCCATAGCCATATATGTGGTAGGCTTATCTATACTAGATCAGGATTGCTTCATAAATCTAAATTTAGAACTTGGAAAGCCAAATTTTAAGTGCAAAAAGGGACTGGCATGTACATATAAAAAAGATTAGTATTTGCTGAGCTGCTTCTTCAGCGTAAAGTGTCCGCTCTATGTCAAATGAACCTGAGTAACTGAAATGGTGTATGAATAGAATAAATCTCCTTTTTTGCATGACTATACAGACTGAAATATAGGTTTATACCAGACTCCCTTTTGAAGTTGCAAGTATACAGAAATAAGCCATACATGTTGAGACATTATAAATAAAAGGGAAAGAAAACCATTTTATGCTTTGCAATTGAGGCAGATTATTCTGAAGGGAAAAAACTGCCTTATTTAAGTTGTCATAAATTCGGTCTTCCATAAAGAACTTGCAGTAAATTTGAGATCTAGCCATGAAAGCTCTCTCTGTTTGTGAATCAGCTGCATCTTCAGTAGATTCACCATATAGGCCCCAGAGCTTTTAGTTATAATTCTTTTAAGAATAATTTATTCTTTTTTTTTAAGCTTTTTTAATTTATTTGTTGTGATTTTCAGACTGCCAGGTCCAGAATTTGAACTGCAGTTGGTCATGTGGGTGTCTAGCACCTCACCCACTTAACCATCACACTACCTACTGGCCCCAACTAATTTATTTGTATAAATAAAAAATATTTCACACTTATTGTAGTATAATTAGACAATCAGAAAAAAAATCCGGAAGGAAATACAATGGCCCATTAGCCCACTATCATAGTAAGTCACTGTTGACTTTTTGGCATATTCCTTCAATTAAAAAAAAAACTATCAATTCAAAAAACAAGATTATAATAGTGTTATAGTGTTGCTTGATAGCCTGTTTATTTCATTTACCATATCATGAACATTTTACCCTGCTACTATATAACCTTTAAAAATTATTTTAAGAACTATATGGAATGACATCATGAATGATTCCAAATTTAATTTTTAAGAACTTATTGGAAAAAAAAAAAAGAACTTATTGGATATTCAGATTGTTTTCTTGTTTTTAGCAGGAACCCAAAAACTTTAATCCCTTTAGTCAGTGTAGGAAGACCCTAGATTATTGGTTTTCCAAGCTGGTATCTCAGTAGTTTTTGCTTTGACTTATTCTTATCTACCACCTCATAGTTTTCTATGTTCTACTAATTTTATCTCCAAAATGTCTCTTTAATTTATTCCTTCATCTTCATTCTCACTGTGATTTTTTTTTTTTGAGAGGTTTTTGCTATAGGGCGCGTGTACTCACTAGACAGACAGAGAGAGACAGAGAGACAGAAAGCGAGAAATCACCCCCCAGGGGGGATGGTCATGCCACAATCCCTTCTCCATTCTCCTCTCGGGATCTTGGGCACGCACGCACATGCGCCCGGCGTAAGTTTTAAGCCACCGGGTCCGGGACGCGAACCGCGGTCAACTACGTGGTAGTCCAGCGACATAGCCACTACGCTAACTGCTGGTTCCCCTCTCACTGTGATTTTAAGAGCATGAGTCTTCATCATCTAAATGGAAGTGCTATAATAATTTCACATATAGCTGTTCTTCTTACCTCTGGCCTCTTCTTTCAATATATCACTTATTGTATATTCTAAATTATCTTTCATAAAAATGGATCTGATCATATATTCCTTAGCTTTAAAGTCTTTGATGTTTTCCCATTGTCTGTGGAATAAAGGTTTAACCTGGTTTTCGGTGGTGTTCATATTTTGGTCCTATCACTACCCTTTTAGCCTCTTTATTCTCCTGTTCTTTCTATGTTCCACATGGGAAGCCTTATGGAGCACACTAATGTGTTCTCAGAGTCCATCGTGCACTTTGTGTCCTTTCCATTGCTTAGAATGCACTACTTCTTACTCCTGGTAATTTCTTATTCCCTTTTTCAAGACATTAGCTCCAATATTAACCTATCCTATGAAGGCCTGCTGTCTAATGCAGTAACTACTAGTCACATGTTGCTATTAAAATTAAAATTAATTGAAATGAAATAAAACAAAAAATTTAGTTCCTCAGCCACAAGCACATTTTAAGTGCTTCATAACCTCTTGTGTCTA
This sequence comes from Tupaia belangeri chinensis, assembly GCF_000334495.1. Lineage (NCBI taxonomy): Eukaryota > Metazoa > Chordata > Mammalia > Scandentia > Tupaiidae > Tupaia > Tupaia belangeri. The sequence continues at coordinate 9,048,771 of NW_006159844.1, read as the reverse complement.
GTGGTATTGAATTGTACAGCACAGATTAAAGAATATTTTCATTGTTGCAGAAACTTCTGTTGGGCATCCCTGATAGAAAATCTTTTTTTTTTTTTTTTGAGAGGTTTTTGCTATAGGGTGCATGCGCTCGCCAGAGAGACAGAGAGACAGAAAGTGAGAAATCACCCCTGGGGGGATGGCCATGCCGTAATCCCTTCTCCTCCATTCTCCTCTTGGGATCTTGGGCATGCGCGCCCCTGCGCCTGGCATGTTTAAGCCTCTGGGTCCAGGACTCGAACCGCTGTCGACTACATGGGAGTCCAGCGACATAGCCATTACACTAACTGCTGGTCCCTAGAAAATCTTTCCTAAAAGATTTTATTTCCACAGATCTCCCATAATCCTTAAGATTAACCATTTAAAAAAACAAAACAAAACAACAAAACTCTTGAATTCTTTCATGTATTTAAGAGGGACCAGGTCTAATAATTTTTCCTCTCTGGCACCTAGAATAGTAGGTGGCTTGTAATAGAATTCAAAGATGTGTTTTTCAGTTGAATGAACAAATGAGTAAAAAGTAGCATGAGTTTTTGGAAATCATACAGAATAATGATGATATTAGAGGGTTTTCAAATTTAAAGAACTACTGATCCCATGTAAAAAAAAAAAGTATGTGATTAAAGCATACGATTATTAGCTTTCCTTCATTAGTGACTCACAAAGCTTAAGCAAATTGCTCTGTTTCACTGATTCTTTTACCATCTAATTATTGGGGAATTAGGTATGTTTGCCTTATAGAATTTAACATAATACCAACATTTACTGAAACTGTACCAGCTATTATAGACATCCACAAAAATATAAAGCATTTCTAATAAATTCCACACTACTGCCTGAATTTATATTTTGGACAGAGTATGCCTTGGCTTTTGGTTTTAAAAGATGTCAACAGCCTGAAAAAATATTGAAGAAGGAAATTATAATGCTTCACTGTTAAAATTATGTGATCAACTTCTGTGGCTGGTTGGTGCTACAAATTCATTATATTATATTAATTAATTATTTTATATTAGTTATATTGTCCTAAATTATATTGCCGGACTTCTGTGGATCAGTTTTAAGATTTTTTTTTTTTTGCCATTCTGTATTATTCCAGCATAGCTAATAGATGTATAAATTTCAAATGGATGTTGTTTTTTTAAAAATAGATTATTTGTTTAATAAATAGCAACTGGAGGGCCAGAAGGTGGAATGGTGGTTAAGGTGCTACACTCCCACATGGCTAAATGCGGATAGAGTCCCAGACATGGCAGCTTGAAAGTCATGCTGGGCATGTGTGCATGTGTGCCCAAAATCCTAGGAGGAGAATGGAGAAGGAATTGAGACAGTCATCCCTCCTGTGGTGGATTTCTCACTTTCCCTCTTGCTATCTCTCCCTTGCTCCCTTGCTCTCTCTGGCAAGTGCGTATGTCCTATGGCAAAAACCTTAAAATAAATAAAATAGTAAATAGCAATGGGAAATATATGTTACATAGAATTTGTTAAATAAACAATTCCATGTATCTATAGAGAAAATCATCTAGGTAAGACACATATGTACATACATATATATGCGTGTGTATATATATATATATATATACATATATATATGTATATATATATAAAATCTTGTAAAAAGGTACTTGATTTTAGTATGCTTTCCTATGTTTCTTCTGTATATGAGAATAAACTACCGTGAGACTTAGCTTCATTGTAAACTGGTTCAGGAAATAATGAAAGCTAAATAATTTAATTAAAATGTTAAAATCAGCACTGTTTTTAGGCATAAAACATGGTATAGTGAAAAGAACATGGCTTCAGAAAAGGATATGATCTTGGGAAAATTCCTTTAATCTTTCAGAGCCTATGATTTTTTCGTATGTAAGGTGAAGAAAGCGTTATCTACTCCATAGGATTGTTGTGATAATTAAATGCATTAATGTTATCTAAAGGGTCAAGGATATTGCTTTGTATATAGAAGTTATATTAGTATTATTATATATTAGTATTATATATATAATTATTATAATTATTATATATTATATTATATATAATTATATATATTATTATATTATTAGTAACTGCTATATTAGTTATTATTAGGAGTTATATTAGCTATTATTAGTAACTGTTATGTTCTTTTCCATAAAATAAATATTGTAGGTTTGAGAAGGATATTTCTAGAACATTGATGTATCAATTACTAATTAGTGGACTAAATTCTTACGGAACTTTAGTATTTTTACTAATTTTTTTTCCAAAGTTAGGCATCATGTCTTATAAAGAGCTGTTTGAAGCACTGGTAGAATTATTTTAGCCTTTAGACGACCAAATTTAGAGACGTGTGATAGCTGTCTGTAAATGTGTGAAGGGCTGTCATGTGAAACAGGAATTTGTTCTTTATGACTCAAGAGAGCAAACTATGATCCAAGGGTGAAAACTACAGGAAAAGTTATTTTGGCTTACTAAAATAAAGACATTTCTAAAAGTAGAACGAATGGTCTATCAGTGGAACTCTCTGTGCGTAGGTACATAAGTTTCGGGAATATATCAGGTTTAGAAGGTTTTTGATTTAGTTTGAAAATGTCTTCAGCCTTATATAAACTGCAGGAGAGTAGATCTCTTGTCTGCCTTGGGGACCACAGGATCCTCAATGCACTGTGTCTGGTGTGTTTATTGAATGCACAAGTGAATGTGTCAGTTGTTTTTGGAGACTATCTTCTTTCTTTGCTTGTCTTTGCCTTATGTTCAGTAATGATTTTTGGTTGACAGATTACACGTTTATTATATTAAAATAAGGGAAACTATGAGGCCACTTATATGCAAACCAGGGAGTTGGTCCAAGATTTTATGATAGTGGTACTATTGATATTTTGGGCCAGTGAGGCTTTGTTTTGTGGGATTGTCCTGTACTTGTAGGATTTTTTTCCCCCCTTAATTGCCAGAGGGTATGTGCATATGCCACAAAATGGCAGAGGACATGGGGAAGCTTCTGCGGGTGTAAGTGGCTAGGGCTGGGTGCTTCCTTAACCACTAGGAGGATGGTCCTATTGTAGGCATTTTTAGCATTATCTCTGTCTGTTAAATACTTATTAGATACCAATAACAACTATCCCTCTCCGCCTCCGCCACACCACTCAAGGCAATAACAAAATGTATCCAGGCATTTGAAATGTCTCTTTGGCAGAAAACTGTCCCTACTTGGGCACCTCTGAGTTAATAATAACCTGCTAGAACACACCCATGCAAATAGACAAATCCATTGTTTTCAATAGATTAAAAGAAAATAAGGTCAGATTAAAGAAAAGAAAGCTCACTGTAACTTACTATTTTTAAAGAACTATTTAATTTTATTTATTATTATTATTTTTAAAAATTTGCTGTAGGGCACTTGTGCTCACCAAAGGGAGACCGAAAGAGAGAGCAAGAGAGAGGGAGGGAAAATAAGAAAGCAAGCCACAAAGTCTGGGACTTAAGCTAAATATGACTATGTGGGAGTCCAGCACCTTTAACCATCACATCACCTGCTAGCTCCCCAACTTATTAAGATTCACTGTTCCACTAGTATGAGATGTATGATGAGGCATGCATAAAAATTTATAATGAAGAAGTTGTCTTAAGTAATGCTCTTGGATGTCTACTTTGCTTTGAAATATGATGAATTCAAGTTGATTCTTCGACTTTAGCTACTCAATAATGAAGGCTTACCATAATTCTTTTGTGGTGATAGAATTATTACAGAATTGTTTATATGGATTTCACTTCCCAGATTGCTTTGACAGTCATTATATGTTACAATACAGGTGTGTAGAGTTCAAAAACAGGGATTTGTGGGAATAGTGGCTTATAACTATCAAAGATTGAGACAACTTGAGATATAATAGCAGAAAGAGTAGTAACTGCAGAAAGCTGAACAACTAGAGCAAGAGAAATAAGGTTTTTTGTTTTTTTTAGTTTTGCGTATATATTTATATTTTGGTCTTAGACTAGAGGTATAATCATCTCATATGGATATGTTTTTCATAAGTAATTATGGTATGCACTAGGCACATTGGACATCATTTATTTGTAGGCTGTACTGAGTTCGTACTTCCTCAGAGCTTGTATGGAGGTTCTAAACAGGGGAACACAGCTACTCGTATACCCTTGACCAAAGAAAGATTCTCCTCTATTGAAGATGGTCATCCTCTTCTACTGAGCATGCAGCTTCGGGAAGGATGGATATGGAGCGGTGAGGGAGGAAGGAGATACCTGCCTAGTCAGCCAGATCAGCCTAATCAACCCTGGCAATCAATGGGGTGACAGATTTTGCAGCCAGATCGCCCTCGCATCCCTGAGTTTGTACTTCTTGACTCCCCTCTTGTTTAAATATAACTTCCTCTTGTTTAAAGTCTAAAAGGCAAGTTCTAATATATCCCTGTTTATACTTTATTTTAATTCAGTGTATTTTCTTGTCACATCACACTTTATAACAGATTTTACAGAGCTATTCATGGTCCAGATTAAATTATAAGCTAGGCATTGTTGCATTTTAATATATAGAACTTGCATACATATTGTGATGTAGTCATTTCTAAAATATAGTGGTATTACCAAGCATCATTGTAAAGGAACATCTGTCAGCATTTCCATTAGAAACCCTAATTTATTTTTAAGGAGTTTTTGACTTGTCTGTTTCTAAATTGCTTAGGGCTAAAACCTAGTATAGAAGTTGTCAGCTGAAATCTGAGTTTTATTATATCACAGAAGGAAAAATGGAAGCTAGTACTTTCTACTTCTTTGTGTCATAGTGTCATAGGATGGGAGTGTTGAGCTGTGTGCTGCTGCTCAATACTAGCTAAGTGCCCACCACAATAGCATTTAGGACATTCATATTTTTTTGCTTATTCAGCTGCTTTTTACTTGATATTTACTTATTTCCTAAAAACTCAAGTGAGGAAGTGGAAGCTGACAGTCACTTAAATGGGTTTGTTTCTTTTCCTGTGCTCTGCTGTAAAAATTTTGAGTCATTTATTTGAAAACTATTTATGGAGTATATGTATTAATTATTTTGTTAGAACCATCTTATAAAAGAATCTATATAAAACCTATAGGTAACTAGATTCAGGTTTACTGTGAACAGAGAAACTTGCAAAAGTATCAACTAATGAAATTCTGAAGCTAGAGCTATAGTAGAGAAATTCTGAAGACAGAGCTGTAGTAGAGAAAGTGAATACTTATTTAGTCATCAATAGTTGGAGTTCTTATTTCCCTTGTCCCTTCCTGAGTAGTATTACTTTATAGAAAGTAACCTAGGTGACTAGTGAACAATCTCCCCTTTGTGTGAGATGTCATTGCCATTAGTAGGTGCTTCTATGATATCATTCTTCTAAGCTGCTTTTGTATTTTTTTTTTTTAGAGATTTTTTTTCAATAGTGCAGTGAGCTCACCAGGAAGAGAGAGAGAGAGACAGAGACAGAAAGTGAGAATTCACCCTCTCCCTCTGGAGGGATGGCTACTCCGCAATCCCTTCTCTTCCTTTCTCTTCTCGGGGTCTTGGGCATGCACACACTCATGCCTGGCATGAGTTTAAGTTACCAGGTCCAGGACTCAAACTGCAGTCAACTTCATGGGAGTTCAGTGACATCACCATTATGCCATCTGCTGGTCCCTCAAGCTGCTTTTAAAGCCATTTGAAAACCAAAGTTGTTATTTATTACTTGATTTTGAATCAGAGATTTTGGCACCTTTTTATGAAACTGACTATCTATATGAAAAATAAACTTTATTTACTGTAGAACTTCATTAAAAATGCATTAAGAAGTTTATACACAAGAAATTAAATGAGTTCGCTCACTTATAATTATTAGACAATTATGTATATTTTCCTCCCTATTTGCCAGGTACCATTTGCAGAATATATAATGCATTTTAACTCATAATTGCTGTTGTTCAGGAACTTGATTTTTTTTGTATTTTTCTTGTACTCGGCTCCCTTAACAGTATTATTTACTCTAGCTTTTTAATAGATTTCCTTTCTTTTACAGCATTTATACCTGTTCATTGTTTTACTTTTCTTGTTGCACTGTCTAGTATCACCAGTTGAATTTTGAATAGTAATAGTGATGGTGGGCTTTTTTATCTCATATGTTTCACCTCTTAATGTTAAGTATGATGTTTGTTGCAGGTTTCTAATAGGCCTTCTAGTGCTCTAAGAATGCACCCTTTATTCCCAGTTTAGACAGCCTTAATGATTTAGAACAAACAAGATTCTGTTTATATAATGTCAGTCTAGGTAACTTGGACCAACACTCCTGCTAAAGACGGGTAAAGACTCGGGACCAGCAGTTAGCGTAATGGCTATGTCGCTGGACTCCCACGTAGTCGACCGCTGTTTGCCCTGGACCTGCTGGCTTAAAACTCACTCGGCGCGTGTGCGTGCGTGCCCAAGATCCTGAGAGGAGAATGGAGGAGAAGGGATTGCGGTGTGGTCATTCCCCCTGGGGGGGTGATTTTTTGCTTTCTGTCTCTCTGTCTCTCTCTGTCTGTCTGGCGAGCGCACGCGCCCTAGGGCAAAAACCTCTTAAAAAAAAAAAGACAGATAAAGACTCAAATAAAGTATGAAAAATAGTCTTACGAGCATCTGCAAGATGAGGTCTCATAGAAATAAACCTATTCTCTCAAAATTACTTTTAAGGATGTTTGTTTATCATAGTTTGGAAGTTTGAACCTAAGTTCTGCTTTCATATGCCTCAAAAGAACTAGGGAGAATAATTCAAAATCTGGCATCTGCTAAGGATGGAGACTCTGTTTCTTACTCTGAGTGAGAACCATAAAAGACTGAGCCTGAGAGTGAACTAATGCTAAGGTAGCGTTCCTAAGACTTTGCAGCGTAACTTTTCGTCATCTGCTACGTCAGGGAATCTTAAATCTGGAATCAGATTAAGATGGTCTTGGATTAGTTGCTTTTCTGAGCTCCAGCAGAGCAAATGAAAATTCTCTCTGGAAGAGGACATCATCAGAGAAATGCAAGCTAAAAATACAGTAAGTTATCACTGCATTCTGCCACAATGATTACAATTTTAAAATGTGATAACCCTAAATGGTGGTAAGAATGTGGAGCAATTAGAATTATTATTCATGGTTGGTTAGAGTGTAAAATGTACAAACATTTTGGAGAATTCTTTGATACTTTCCTATAAAGTTAGATGTATGAGGGGACTTCCATGCATAGATTTTTTTTTTCATAATACCCATTTTCATGATTTTTTTTTTTTTTTGGGAAATCCCCTCATATATCTATATTAAGACTTGGGAATATCTTTTTTTGTGACAAGTGTTCATGTCTTTTGCTCATTTTAGAAAATGAGTTTACTTAATTGTTGAGTTTTAGGAATTCTTTGTATTCTGTATGAGTCCTTTGTACTTTATGAGCTGGATATAAGTCCTGTATATAGTCTGGATATGAGAGAATGAGTGGGGCAGGGCAGGGGGAGAAAGATAGAGGGACATTTTCTTTGTCTTTGGCTTGCCTTTTTTTTTTTTTTTTAACAAGAGAGAAAGAGAGTGGAGGGAAGAGAAAAAGCAGAAGAGCAGAGAGAGAAGGTGGAGGGAGAGAAGGTAGGGGAGGAGAGAGGAAGAGAGAGATTTGGATACATATTTTGACAGACTCTTAATCAAAGCAATCTTCTGCCAGTTTCCCACTTAGTAAGGACCACAGGTGCATGCTATCATGGCTGGCCTGTTTTAGATTGCTACAGGGTATGAACCCAAGCTGACCAAACAACCCCAGCCTCCTGCAGTTTTTTTCCTACCACTTGTTCTACTGTGATAGTTCTACTTATTTTTTTAATTGTGTCTTTTCATGGGCACTTGATTTTTAATTTTTAAGTCCAGTTTATCAGTTTGTTCTTTTATGGTAACTGCTTTCGGTGTCCTAAGAAAAATGCAGCTACCCTGAGGATATAAAGGTAATCTGCTTTGTTTTCATCTGGAAGCTTTTTGACTAGTTTTTTTTTTTTTTTGGAGAGGTTTTCGCTATAGGGCGCGTGCGCTTGCCAGACAGACAGAGAGAGACATAGAGACAGAAAGCGAGAAATCACCCCCAAGAGGGGATGGTCACGCCGCAATCCCTTTTCCTCCATTCTCCTCTCGGGATCTTGGGCATGCACGCACACGCGCCCGGCGTGAGTTTTAAGCCACCGGGTCCAGGACGTGAACCACGGTCGACTACGTGGGAGTCCAGCAACATAGCCATTATGCTAACTGCTGGTTCCCTGACTAGTTTAAGCTAGTGATTCATCTCAAATTAATTTTTGTGTATGGTGTAAGACAGAAGTTGAGGCTCATTTTTCTATATGTATGTACAATTTTCTAGCACCAGATATAAAACGATGCTTCCCGCCATTTTTTTACTTGAAGTCTTGATTGAAAAATTTATTTGTATATAGGTAGGTAGGTAGATATCTATGTGTGTGTGTGGCTTGTTTTTTAGGTTCTTTGTTTTTTTGTCGACCTCAAACTAAATAGTCTAATTGCTTTAGAGTAAAGCTTCTGATTTTGCTTTCTTTTTAAAGATTGCTTTGAGGCCTAGCCTAGATAGTACAGTTGGTAGTGTACTTAACTGCAGTGCTAGAAGCCACAAGGCCGATTGGAGGTTTAGATTTCTGGCCTGATGGTCCTGAAACACGATAGTCAAGGTCCTGAAGCAGAACTGCTTTCTTGGTTTTAAAATCAGGGTAAACATACATTTATACTCTCGCACAGGCAGAAAGGTACATTATTTGCTTATCACTTGTGTGATTAATGTCTGAAACGTTATCCATAATCTGCTGTAGTAGCACATAAACCATTCTCAATAAATGGTAACTTATTATAGTAGCTATATATTTTCAGAGTAAATATATAACTTTTCCCCATTATTAGGAATACAGTGGAGTTTTTTTTTGCTGTTGTTGTTGTTCTTACTATTTCCCTCTCCATTATAAATAAATGTTTGTCTGAAAAGTGCTTTGTAGGTAGAATTTTTAAAACATAAAAAGCCAAATTGTTTCCAAAAGGATTGACCAGCCATTTGTGTTATTATTTTTTTGTCTTAGTTTATTATTTCATTATTTAGAGAAATGCCTGAGACTTAGGTGAATCTGAGAGAATAGAGGTTTACTTGACTCATGATTCTAGCCATGTGGTAAGAATGCAATCCCGTCTCCATTTCTCACATCTTGTCAGAAATTTGGGCACACGTACATATATGCCTGGTATGTTCTTAAGCTACAGTGTCTGAACCATACAGTTGGCCATGTGGAATCCAGCTCCCTTAACCACTAGCACATAGGGCCAACCCCACAATAATTTAAAAACAAAACACAACAAAACAAAACTTTAAAAACTGTTTAACAGGGAACCAGCAGTTAGCATAATGGCTATGTCACTGAACTCCCAAATAGTCGACCGCAGTTTGAGTCCCAGACCCGGTGGCTTAAACTCACGCTGGACACCTGTGCGTGCATGCCCAAGATCCTGAGAGGAGAATGGAGGAGAAGGGATGGTGGTATGGCCATCCCCCCTGGGGGGTGATTTCTTGCTTTCTGTCTCTCTCTGTCTTTCTGGTGAGCACACGTGCCCTATAGCAAAAACCTCTCCAAAAAAACCCCAAAACAACCCAAAAAAAACCCCCAACAACAACAAAACTATTTAACAGGGCTGGCATGTGGCATGGTGGTTAAGGTGGCTAGACCCCCCCCCAACATGGCTGACCACAGTTTTAAGTCCTGGATCTGGCAGCTTGCTTTCCCACTTTCCTTCTCTCTCTGGTCAACTTCAAAAATAAAATAAAATAATGACAATGAATACAATGAAATAAAATAATTCCTAAAAAAACCCCTATTTAACAGTAAAATGTATAAAGTTTACTATATATACATATATACATCATTATATAATATTAACTAATATATTACATGGTAGTTATATATAATACTACCCAGATCAAGATCCAGAATACTTTTAATATCTAGGAGCTTTTTGTGCCTTCACACTCAGTGCTCCCTCTCAGAAGTATCTCAGAAATATGTGACTTCTATAATGATTAGTTTTGCTGTCTTAAATTTCATATAAATAGAATGTCTACTTTCTTTCAGCATAATGCTGTGAGATCCACCCATGTTTTACATGACTCTTCAGTATGTTCATTTTTGTTGCTTTGTAGCATTTTGATATATATTAGGATATATCCATTCTGTTTAGATATTTAGAAATAGCCTAAATATCCCTGTAGTTTTGGGCTATTGTGAATGAAGCCATTATAAACATTTTTGTACATGTTTTATGGTATACAGATAAACTCGCTTCTTTTGGGTATATGTAGTAGTGAGATTGCTGCATTTTGGTCTAAATGTTTAGTTTTTACTTTATTATGCCAAGCAGTTTTCCAGAGTGACCATACCAATTTTATCTCCAGTCATTAATACGTGAGAGTTTGAGTTGTTCTACATCCTTATGAACACTTGGTACGCCTGCATTTTTGTCTTTGTGATTCTGGGTATGTTTTGGTATTTTATTGTGGTTTAAAAATACATTTCCATGGACCAGCAGTTAGCAAAATGGCTATGTCGCTGAACTCCCATGTAGCCGACCATGGTTCGAGTCCCGGACCTGGTGGCTTAAACTCATGCCGGGAGTGCATGTGTGTGTGTGTGTGTGCCCAAGATCCCGAGAGGAGAATGTAGGAGAAGGGATTGCAACGACATGGCCATCCCCCCTGGAGGGTGATTTCTCACTTCCTATCTCTCTGTCTCTCTGTCTTTCTGGCAAGTGCACATGCCCTGTAGCAAAAACCTCTCCAAAAAAAAAAAAAAAAAAAACATTTCCATAGTCAATGTTTAATAGCTATTGGATAACTTTTTTTTGTCTTTAGAACATGTACATTTGCTAGAAGCAAAGACATAGAGAAAGAGAGAGAGAAAGAGAAGCGAGTGAGAAACCACCTCCAGGGGGGTTGGCCACACTGCATTCCCTTCTTCTCTCTGGATTTTGAACACATATGAATGCACATGTGCCCGGCAAGCTTTTCAAGCCAGGTCCAGGACTCCATCTGTGAATTTGGCTATGTGAGATTCAGCCACCCCAACCTCCATGCCATCTGCTGGCCCTGGATGTCCTTTATGAAGCAACTGTTTGCATTTTTTTGCTCTGTTTCCTAATAGCCTTATTTGACATTTTCTTCAGTATATGTTTTGAATATGAGCCCTTTGTCAGATGTTTTGGAAATACCTTCTCTCAAACCATGGCTTATATTTTCCCTTAATGGTGTCTTTTGATTAAAAAAAAATCTTTCTCCTAATTAATCCCAATTTCCCAAATTATTTTTAGATTTTTGTGTATTATTTAAGAAAATTTTTTCTATCCTACTTAAAAAATTTTTATGTTTTATTCTAGAGGTCTGATTATTTTAGATTTCATATTTAGATCTATGACTACTCTCAAATTAACTTTTGGAATAATATGAAAAAAGGTCAAGGTAAATTATGTTTTATGTATGAATATATAGTTGTTCTAACAAATACAATGGCATCTTGGTTGTAAATAAAGTGACTACATATGTGATCACTACCTAACCTTTGACAGCTTGTATAACTTGAATTAGGATGTATTGAGCATTCATTACAATAATAATTATATTAGTTTCTTATATTAGTTGTACTTAACAGTTGAATTTCTCCTTTCTTCTCATGTAGAAGAGTGTGGACAATTTGAACCCACAAGTCTTCCATCTTTGACTCTTATTTTATTTATTCTTTCTTTGGAAATGTTTTTCATTTTTTATTTGTAGGTATACTGCCTACTTAAAAAAAAAAATAATGGCTCAGTCCTGGCCCTTTGAAAATTTTTACATGATGACCTTTACAAATAAATATAATACTTGAGAATTTGTGAGCTTTTAAGACATAGTTTTTAAAGTAGCTATTGTCACCACATATATCATAACTCACGTATTCTCAACAAAATATTTAATATGTTTGGTTCGCTTGCATTACTTCTACTTGTTTTTCCTTCAGGCCATATCACAAATGCAGTGGTAGCTCTGGCACTTACTCAGGAAAGAAAATAATTTGAAAGTCAAGCTCTTTGGAGGGCACAGATAAGAGAGGTTGCCAGTAAAGTGGATCTTACTGGGATTCTCTTTACCTGAGGCTGTAATCTTACAGGCTGTAGTCTGTAGATTTTGTCTTTTTACAAACCAAACTTTGTGAGACTGGCTTTTAGATACAGATAATTTAGGGTTGGCTGATTTGGGGTTGGGGGTTGGGGGAGCTTGATAGTTCCTTTTTTTTTTTTTTTTTTTGTTTTTTTTTGAGAGATTTTCACTGTAGGGCGCGTGCGCTCGCCAGACAGAGAGAGACATAGAGACAGAAAGCGAGAAATCACCCCCCAGGGGGGATGGTCACGCTGCAATCCCTTCTCCTCCATTCTCCTCTCGGGATCTTGGGCACGCACACACACGCGCCCGGCGTGAGTTTTAAGCCACCGGGTCCGGGACACGAACCGCGGTCGACTACGTGGGAGTCCAGCGACATAGCCATTACGCTAACTGCTGGTTCCCAGAATACTTTTAATATCTAGGAGCTTTTTGTGCCTTCACACTCAGTGCTCCCTCTCAGAAGTATCTCAGAAATATGTGACTTCTATAATGATTAGTTTTGCTGTCTTAAATTTCATATAAATAGAATGTCTACTTTCTTTCAGCATAATGCTGTGAGATCCACCCATGTTTTACATGACTCTTCAGTATGTTCATTTTTGTTGCTTTGTAGCATTTTGATATATATTAGGATATATCCATTCTGTTTAGATATTTAGAAATAGCCTAAATATCCCTGTAGTTTTGGGCTATTGTGAATGAAGCCATTATAAACATTTTTGTACATGTTTTATGGTATACAGATAAACTCGCTTCTTTTGGGTATATGTAGTAGTGAGATTGCTGCATTTTGGTCTAAATGTTTAGTTTTTACTTTATTATGCCAAGCAGTTTTCCAGAGTGACCATACCAATTTTATCTCCAGTCATTAATACGTGAGAGTTTGAGTTGTTCTACATCCTTATGAACACTTGGTACGCCTGCATTTTTGTCTTTGTGATTCTGGGTATGTTTTGGTATTTTATTGTGGTTTAAAAATACATTTCCATGGACCAGCAGTTAGCAAAATGGCTATGTCGCTGAACTCCCATGTAGCCGACCATGGTTCGAGTCCCGGACCTGGTGGCTTAAACTCATGCCGGGAGTGCATGTGTGTGTGTGTGTGTGCCCAAGATCCCGAGAGGAGAATGTAGGAGAAGGGATTGCAACGACATGGCCATCCCCCCTGGAGGGTGATTTCTCACTTCCTATCTCTCTGTCTCTCTGTCTTTCTGGCAAGTGCACATGCCCTGTAGCAAAAACCTCTCCAAAAAAAAAAAAAAAAAAAACATTTCCATAGTCAATGTTTAATAGCTATTGGATAACTTTTTTTTGTCTTTAGAACATGTACATTTGCTAGAAGCAAAGACATAGAGAAAGAGAGAGAGAAAGAGAAGCGAGTGAGAAACCACCTCCAGGGGGGTTGGCCACACTGCATTCCCTTCTTCTCTCTGGATTTTGAACACATATGAATGCACATGTGCCCGGCAAGCTTTTCAAGCCAGGTCCAGGACTCCATCTGTGAATTTGGCTATGTGAGATTCAGCCACCCCAACCTCCATGCCATCTGCTGGCCCTGGATGTCCTTTATGAAGCAACTGTTTGCATTTTTTTGCTCTGTTTCCTAATAGCCTTATTTGACATTTTCTTCAGTATATGTTTTGAATATGAGCCCTTTGTCAGATGTTTTGGAAATACCTTCTCTCAAACCATGGCTTATATTTTCCCTTAATGGTGTCTTTTGATTAAAAAAAAATCTTTCTCCTAATTAATCCCAATTTCCCAAATTATTTTTAGATTTTTGTGTATTATTTAAGAAAATTTTTTCTATCCTACTTAAAAAATTTTTATGTTTTATTCTAGAGGTCTGATTATTTTAGATTTCATATTTAGATCTATGACTACTCTCAAATTAACTTTTGGAATAATATGAAAAAAGGTCAAGGTAAATTATGTTTTATGTATGAATATATAGTTGTTCTAACAAATACAATGGCATCTTGGTTGTAAATAAAGTGACTACATATGTGATCACTACCTAACCTTTGACAGCTTGTATAACTTGAATTAGGATGTATTGAGCATTCATTACAATAATAATTATATTAGTTTCTTATATTAGTTGTACTTAACAGTTGAATTTCTCCTTTCTTCTCATGTAGAAGAGTGTGGACAATTTGAACCCACAAGTCTTCCATCTTTGACTCTTATTTTATTTATTCTTTCTTTGGAAATGTTTTTCATTTTTTATTTGTAGGTATACTGCCTACTTAAAAAAAAAAATAATGGCTCAGTCCTGGCCCTTTGAAAATTTTTACATGATGACCTTTACAAATAAATATAATACTTGAGAATTTGTGAGCTTTTAAGACATAGTTTTTAAAGTAGCTATTGTCACCACATATATCATAACTCACGTATTCTCAACAAAATATTTAATATGTTTGGTTCGCTTGCATTACTTCTACTTGTTTTTCCTTCAGGCCATATCACAAATGCAGTGGTAGCCCTGGCACTTACTCAGGAAAGAAAATAATTTGAAAGTCAAGCTCTTTGGAGGGCACAGATAAGAGAGGTTGCCAGTAAAGTGGATCTTACTGGGATTCTCTTTACCTGAGGCTGTAATCTTACAGGCTGGTGTCTGTAGATTTTGTCTTTTTACAAACCAAACTTTGTGAGACTGGCTTTTAGATACAGATAATTTAGGGTTGGCTGATTTGGGGTTGGGGGTTGGGGGAGCTTGATAGTTCCTTTTTTTGAGAGATTTTCACTGTAGGGCGCGTGCGCTCGCCAGACAGAGAGAGACATAGAGACAGAAAGCGAGAAATCACCCCCCAGGGGGGATGGTCACGCTGCAATCCCTTCTCCTCCATTCTCCTCTCGGGATCTTGGGCACGCACACACACGCGCCCGGCGTGAGTTTTAAGCCACCGGGTCCGGGACACGAACCGCGGTCGACTACGTGGGAGTCCAGCGACATAGCCATTACGCTAACTGCTGGTTCCCGACAGTTCCTTTTTTTAACTGCTGTTTTTATTATATTTTATACTCTACTATTTCGTATGCTCCCAAGTACATTGAGGAATAGACTAAAATATTACCTCTACACATTTTCTTACACCCAAAAGACAATGATAATTTGGATAGCCCAAGGCAGGAATGTGTCACCTAATGTCTGAGGAGAGGAATTAAATTTAAATTCCAACATAAAACAAAAGCTTTTGACATCTGTGGTAGAACCTAAAGCATTTCTTAGTTGATTCAGAATGAAGATTTTTTTTTCTTATTTCCCATGTGAAGAAATATTTCTAAGATGAACTAAGCTTTCTGATTTTTCTGATGCGTTTGAGTCCTTCTAGTAGTGATTTATAAGTATTATTGTTACTCTTTAAAATTTTGCTAGAGATGTACCTATTCCCTGTCTCATAAAACAGGGCTCCAGAGAGAAAATGGAGGGAAGTCTGTTACACAATCTGTGATCATTTATAATTACCTTCAAAATTTTAGAGGCTAGGCAAAGAATATTTCTGTTATATATGAAACTAGTATGTTAGCAACATTGGACAGACACATAGTAGTTTTGAAAATAATAAATTGGTAAATAAATTAGGATAGAAAATGAGATGTCTACGAGTGTGGATACATGTGTGTATGTATGCATGTGAATACATTTTATTAATAAATTAATCTTTAGGACTAGCAGTTGGAGTAATGTCTATGTCACTGTAGTCGGCTGCGGTTTGAGTCCCAGACTCGATGGCTTTAAACTCATGCTGGGTGTGTGTGCGTGTGTGCCCCAGATCCCAAGAGGAGAATGGAGAAGAAGGGATTGCAGCATGGCCATCCTCCCTGGGAGGTGATTTCTCATTTTCTGTCTCTGTCTCTTTCTAGCGAGTGCACGGACCCTATAGCAAAAACCTTTCCACCAAAAAAAAAAATAATAATATTAAAATAAAATTAATCTTTATGTAGACTTTATTTTGTTATTTCCCTTTTTAAAGAGTTTATTTATTTACTTCTTCCATGAGCAAGAGAGATAGAAAGAGATAGAGAAAGAGAGAGCATCCCCAACCAGGTGTAAATACTGTAATCCATCCATAGAATTAGCCAGTCTGGATCATAGGGAAGCACATGTGTAGTATACTTAGGTAAGTCTCCAGTTGTGAATATAGAACCTTTATATGTGGATTAGCCTCACAGAGCGTTTTTTTTTTTTTTTTTTTTTTTTTTTTGTCACTCCCTTTTGGTTTATCCCCCCAGAGGGTTTTTTTTTTTTTTTTTTTTTTTTTTTTGCTGCACCATCTTCTGACACCAGTAGATTTTTTTTAGAGCATTTTTAGGTTCCCAGCAAAATTATACAGAAGTTATAAAAATTTCTAATATACTCCTTAACTCTACGCATGCATAGCCTTTCCCGCTGTCAATGAATAAACCACCAGAATGGTATATAAGAGTTGATGACCTACGTTGACACATCTTTATCACTCAAAGTCGACAGTTTATATACGGGTTTATTCTTGATGATATACATGCTGTATAGTTTAGACAAATGTATAATAACATGTATCCACCATTACAGTATTAAACAGAATAGGTCTACACCCTAGAAACCCTGTCTGTGCTACCCATTTATCCTTCCCTACCCCCGATTCCTGGCAACTACTATCACTGATCTTTTTATTTTCTCCATAATTTTACCTTTTTTGCAATGTCATAATTGGAATCATGTAGTATGTTGTCTTTTCAGATTTGCTTCTTTCACTTAGTAATATGAATTTAAGTTTCTTTTTTTAAATTATGATTTCTGATTAAGATATATTCAATGTTGGACCAGCAGATGACATAATAGTTGCATTGCTGCACCTCCCACATAGTTGAACCATAGTGGTTCAAGTTCTGGACCTGGTGGCTTCAAACTGACTCAGGGCGTGTTTATGTGCATGCCCAAAATCCTGAGAGGAGAATGGAGGGGAAGGGATTGTGGTGTTGCCATCCCTCCTAGGGAATGATCTCTCACTTTCTCTCTTTCTGCCTCTGTCTCTCCAGGGGGTACATGCACCCTATAGGAAAAATCTCTCTTTAAAAAAAAAAAAGATATATTCAATGTATGTCTTTATGGGGTACGATATGGTTTTCAAAAGATGTATACAGTGTATAATAATCAAACCAAGAGGGTATGCATATTCATCTTCAGATTTGAAAATTGCTTAATGTTGTGCACATTTGGTAATAGTTCTACTACAGTTTTCTTTTTAATATGTATTAAATGTCTCTTTCTCTCTCTCTCTCTTTCTCTCTCTCTCTCTTTCTCTCTCTCTCTCTCTATATATATATATATTTAAAATTATTTATTTTTTACTCTGCTATGATATAGAATCCCATAGCCTCTTTTCCTTATTTACCTGGATTCTTGTATCCATTAATTTTTTTTCTCATGGCCCTCCTCACCCACCACACCAAGCAGCTTCTGGTATCTGCCATTATTCTCCCTATTTCTATAATTTTGAGTCTTTCAGTTCCCACTGTAGAGTATGTATATTTTGTGCGTGTTAAGCAGGGACATAGAGTATTGTCTTTCAGGCTGCTAAGTTCACTTAGCATATTGTTTTCTAGGTTTCTACACTTTATGTCAAATGACAGGGTTTTGATGCTCTCTATAGCCAAGTAGTATCCCATTGTGGATAGGTATTATATTTTCCCAATCCTTTTATCAGTTACTGGGCACTTAGCTATGTCAAATAATACTGCAGTAAACATGGATATGCAAATGTCTCTCAACTAAGTAATTTCCAGTCCTTTTGGTACATAACCCAATAGTGGGATTGCTGGGCCATAGGGTAGTTCTATTTTTAGATTTTTGAGGAACTTTCATACTGTTTTCTACAGTGGCTTTACTAATATATATTCACAACAGTAGTGCATGAAGATTCCATTTTTTCCACAACTTAGATGTAATTCTTCTTATTATTATTATAATAAAAACCATTCTATTGTTTAGTTTGGCTACCCACTTTTTGTCAGGTGAATTGTTTGAGTTCCCTGTGTATTCTGGTTGTCACTCCCTTATTTGAATATAGTAGCAAATATTTTCTCTCTTTCTATAGGTTGTCTATTCACTCTATTTATCATTTCCTTTGCTGTGTGGAAGCTTTATATCTTGATGTATATCTTTTTAATCTATTTTTGATGTTACTGCCCTTGGTTTAGGGATCTTACCCAAGAAATCATGGGAAAAACTACATAGTACGGTGGTTAAGGGAGCTGGATCCCACATAACTAACATGATTTGTATCCTGGGCTTGGTTGCCTGAAAAACATGTTGGGTTTGTGTGCATGTGCACTCAAAATCCTGACAGGAAGAAGAAGGAATGAAGGAAAAAGGACTGTGGCATAACCACACTCCATTGGTGTTTTTTTCTCTCTTTCTTTGGCAAGCAGATGCACCCACTGGAAATATAAAAAGATAAAGAAATCTCTGTCTACTTCAATATCTTGAAGTTTCTCCCCTCCTGTGTTTCCTTCAGTAGTTTTCTGGTTTGAGTCTTTATATTTAAGTCTTTCTTCCATTTGAGTTAATTTTGTAAACGATAAGAGATGGGGTCTTGAAGGCCGGAGTAACGCCCAACAGCCCATTCTCCCCCACAGCAGGCCTAATGACTCCTGATGAACTCAACCTTACTAGCTTGGGCCTCCCTGTGCTCCTGGAGGGGGTAAGGGGCAGAAAGGGGTCACCACACATGAGGCAGCAACTTCTGTTTCTATCTTTTATCTCAGGGATTGCAAGAACCAAGGTGCTGGTTCTTGAATGCCAGGTGGAAGCAGCCCTTCCTCCCCTATAGCAGGCGAGGTGGAGTCCTCTTATGAGCTCAATTCAAGGGGCTTGGGCCTCTTCCCTGTGGTTCCTTATATTTCTTCTATCTCCTAATTTAATTTTATAATTTGTTATTGAACTATTCAGGCTTTCTGAACTTTTCCTGGTTAAAGATATATACGTTGTGTGTGCCAAGAAATTGTTCATCAGTTCTTGGTTTTCAGCATTTTAGTATATAGTTGCTCATAGTAATCCCTAATGATCTTTTGTATTTGTGTGATATTCATCACAATGTTCCCTGTTTCATTTGTTTTTTGTTTTTTTTTTTTGAGAGATTTTCACTGTAGGGTGCGTGCGCTCGCCAGACAGACAGAGAGAGACATAGAGACAGAAAGCGAGAAATCACCCCCCAGGGGGGATGGTCACGCCGCAATCCCTTCTCCTCCATTCTCCTCTCGGGATCTTGGGCACGCACGCACACGCGCCCGGCATGAGTTTTAAGCCACCGGGTCCGGGACGTGAACCACGGTTGACTACGTGGGAGTCCAGCGACATAGCCATTACACTAACTGCTGGTTCCCCCTGTTTCATTTCTGATTTTATTTGTCTGGGTCTTTCCTCTCTTTTTCTTAGTTGATCTAACTAATGGTTTGTCAATTTTGTTTATCTTCTTGAAAAACCAGCTTTTTGTTCTGTTAATTTTTTCCTATTACATTTTTTGTTCTCGATTTCATTTATTTCTGTCCTGACATTTATTTTTTTCTTGTATAAATTTTGGATATAGCTGGTCCTTACTTTCCCAGCTTCTTGATATGCACCATTAGGTTGTTTATTTGCAATCTTTCTAATTTTTTTTTCCTTATGAATACTGATTGCTATAAACTTTCCTCTTAGTTCTGTCTTTGCTGTATACCAGAGGTTCTGAAGTATAATATTTTCAATATAATTTATTTCAAGAAATTTGAAACTTTTAGTCTTAATTTCTTCATTAGATTAGAAATCATTCAGGAACGTTGTTTAGTTTACATGGATTTGCACATTTTATACATTCTTTATGTTGCTGATTTCATGTTTAATTCCATTATGGTGAGAGAAGATGTGAGATATTATTTCTGATCTTTTAAATTGTAGAGACATTTTTTGGTCCTATTATGTGTTCCATCTTTGAAAATGTTCTCTGTGCCACTGAAAAAAATGTTTATTTTTGTCTTTGTTGGGTGAAATGTTCTCTAAATGTTCGTCTGGCCCATTGTTTAACTACAGCATCTCTTTGTTTATTTTTTGTTTAGGTTATCTCTCCAGTGATAACAATGGGGTATTGAAATTCCCAACAATTAATTTGTTAGAGTTGATCTCTCCTTTTATTTCTAGCAGACCTTGCTTTTTTTGTATGGGTGCCCCAATGTTGAGTACATAAACTTTATGTTTTCTTAGTGGGTTGCTGCCTTTAATACTGTGTAATGACCTTCTGTATTTGTTTTTACATTTTTTTGGAGAGGTTTTTGCTATAGGTTTTGCACTCACTCGCCAGAAAGACCGAGAGAGACAGAGAGACAGAAAGTGAGAAATCACCCTCCAGGGAGGATGGCTATGCCGCAATCCCTTCTCGTCCATTCTCCTCTCGGGATCTTGGGCATGCACGCCACCAGGTCCGGGATTCGAATTGTGGTCGACTATGTGGGAGTCCAGCAACATAGCCATTACGCTAACTGCTGGTCCTGTTTTTACATATTTTAGCCCGAATCTATTTTGTCTGATATTAGGGTGGCTATACCTGCTCATTTTTTGGTTTCTATTTACATGGAGTGACTTTTTCCAACCCCCACTGTTTGCATCTTTACCATCAAGAAGTGTTTCTGCCAAGAAGCATAGAGGGCTTCTTGTTAGTTTGTTTTCGTTGTTACTCATTTGGCCAATCTGTATCATTTGGCTACAGTTTAGGTTCAATCAGTTCTTATCAGTTTACATTAAGTGATATTGTTGATAGATACACATTTACAACTGCCATATTTTGTTGATTTGGTTCCTGATTGTTGTGTGTTTTCTTTTCTTCTATTATTATTATAGCTAATTGGTAAATTTCCATAGTGAAAGGGATTGAATAATTTCTCTTTCTTCCCTCGTTGTTCTATTGCTGAATTTTGTAGCGTCCTACATGTTATGATATTTATCTTCTTTTGATATTTATCTTCTTTTGTTTCCAAAAGTAGTACTCCCTTAAGTATTTCTTGAGGAAGCAATCTAGAATTGGTGAATTCGTTCCATTTTTGTTTGTCTGGCATGATTTTGTTTCTTCTTCAAATTTGAAGGAAAGTTTTGCCGAGTCTTGTGTTCTTGGTTGAAATGGTTTTTCTTTAAGAATTTTGAATATATTATGCCGTTCACTCTTGACCTGTAAGGTTTCTACTGAGAGTTCTGGAATTAGTCTGCTGGCCCAAAGCAGCTATAGTACATTCTTTTTTTATTATTTATTTATTTTTGGAAGAGGTTTTTTACTATAGGGTGTATGCACTTGCCAGAAAGACAGAGAGAGACAGAGAGACAGAAAGTGAGAGAAATCAACCCCCAGGGGGAATGGCAACCCCTTCTCCTCCGTTCTCCTCTTGGGATCTTGGGCACGCATGCACATGCGCCTGGCATGAGTTTAAGCCACTGGGTCCGGGACTTGAACTGCAACTGCATCAACTACATGGGAGTCCAGCGACATAGCTATTACACCTACTGCTGGTCCTGCTATAGTTACATTCTAGCAAACTCCTTAGAAACTACCTTATACAAATTCTTAGATCTGATAGTAAGACTGAGTAAGCAGAGTAGTTTTTGTTTCTTTATTTGTTTATAGATTTTTGCTATAGGGTGCATATGCTTGCCAGGGAGACAAAAATCGAGAAATCCCCCTCCAGCAGCATACTGCATTCTCTTCTCCTCTCCAGGTTTTGGGTATGTTCACACATGTGCCCAGCATGAGTTTCAAGCTGCTGGGCCTGGGACTCAAATCGTGGTTGGCCATGTGGGAGTCCAATAATGTAACCTTTATGCCATCTGCTGATCCCAGTAAGCAGAGTAGTTTTGAGAGGAAGTTAAAGAAATAGTAACCTGGGGGACCAGCCAGTGGCATGGTAATTAAGGGCACTGGACTCCCACTTGGCCAAGTGGGGTCCAGGAGTGATCTTGCTTTCTCACTTTCTCTCTCTCTCTCTCTTGTACTCTGTCCTTCTGTGGTCAAACTGAAATAAATAAATAAATAAATAAATAAATAAATAAATAAAGCTAAATAAAGTAATTCTTTAAAAAGGAAATAGTAATTAGAAAGATTATGTAAATAAAAATATGTATCTTGCTATTGTCAGGGTAAGCCATAACTCTGTTTCTCAGAGTTAAATCTTATCCTTACCCAGAATAAGGATAGTAATAGTAGTCATTGAAACAACTATCAGTTATTCTTTTTTGGAGGACTCAGCATCTAGATAGGCAATAAGATAAAGATAGATGAATTTTTTTTTTTTTATCCAAAAGGGAAACAGTGGGAATGAAGTCAAAATGAGAAAAAAATATAATCTTTTTGATGGGAAAAGGGCGATTAGTAAAGAAAAGGCTAAGAGTCACTTAGCCTCATGTCATATGCATGAATGTAAAGAATCTATTTTGTTACAAGTAATATTGAATATATCTTCCGAATTTGTGTATTTCATGTTTAAGTAAGTATTCAGAAATCTTCTGACTATGCATTTTTGAATAATTTACATTTACAGTATAATCTGTCATCTATGAAGATGTTTGATGCAACAAATTTACATTTAAACATCCGTAATGATTCTGAGTAAGAAGAATGCACAGAAGCACAAAACAATTATGTTCCTTTAAAAATGGATGTCAAGGGAACCGTGGTTCGAGTCCCGGACCTGGTGGCTTAAAACCCACACCGGGCACGTGTGTGTGCATGCCCCAGATCCCGAGAGGAGAATGGAGGAGAAGGGATTGCGGCTTGACCATCCCCACTGGAGGATGATTGCTCGCTTTCTGTCTCTCTGTTTCTCTCTGTCTGGCTGGCGAGCACATGTGCTCTATAGCAAAAACCTCTCAAAAAAAAAAAAAAAAGGATATCAAGAAAAACATTTAAAAATAAGATAAAATGTGTTTAAAGAACAGTTATATCCCAGAATCCAAAATACTTTGTAACTGTATAACTGTATACAGGATACTAGAATTACTTTATATATTTTAATGTATACATATTGAAAGATCTTATGGAAAAAACATGGCTTAACTATCACTCTTACTCTTTTAAGCCTTTGAAAATGAACCTCAGCAACTGTTCTTTCAACCATTTCCTACAGGTTTAGGATATAGCCTTCTCTAATTATTGAAATATTTGATCTGTATTTGTGGTGTTTGAGGTTATATTTGTGCTTATCTGCTTTCTCATTTGTAGTTTGTTTTTGCTTGTAGAACTTTTTTTTTTAACTTCTAAAGAATATGTTAGGTGACTTCAATTAATGGACAGTATTAAAATTGGGAAATACAGGGTCATCAGGAAAGTCATAATGCATTTTTGCATAGAAAATATGTCATGACTTTTCCAATGACCCAATATGATCTAGAGCTATTAATTGTATATTTTAAAAAAAGGATGTCAAAGCACGTGGCATAGTGGTTAAGGGGTTGTACTTGGTTTGAATACCAGACCTGACAGCTTGAAAATCATGCTGGGTGCATGTGCATGCATGCCCAAGATCCCAAGAGGAGGATAGAGGATAAAGGATTGTGTCGTAGCCATTCTCTGGGGGGTGATTTCTTGCTTTCCCTCTCGTTGTCTCTCTCTCTCAGCATGTGTATATGACCTATGGCTAAAACCTAAAAATAAATAAATAAAACTACATTAAAAAAAACTGAGAAAATTATAATTATATTTTGGTCAGGATAAAGACAAAGAAAAGTAGTCTTGGTGATTTGGTACATATTGATTTAATTTCATCCATATTATAACTAGTTGATTTTTGTTACTAAATCTCACCTCTTCAAGTGTTTCCCATAAGCCAAGTTTATCAAGCCAAATGCCTAGGATGCATGCTTGATTTCTTTCTTTCCCTTACCCTATGCATACAGTCTATCAGCAAGTCTTCTAGACTTCACCTTCCAAATATATCCTGAATGTGTCTACTTCTCTTTGTCCTCTCTATCATTCTAGTACAAGGCATTGTCATTTATTTAGAATATTTCAGGAACCTTCCTACTGGTCCTTATCTATGATTCTGTTCTCAAATAATATTCAGCGGGTCAGCAGGTGGTGTAGTGGTTAAGTTGCTGGAATCCCACGTTGTTGACTGTGGTTCAAGTTTTGTACTTGGCAATTTGAAACTCACGCTGTGCACGTGCGCGTGTGTGCCAAAGATCCCAAGAGGAGAATGGAAGAGAAGGAATTGCAGTGTGGCCATCTCCCCTGGGAGGTGATTTCTCGCTTTCTGTCTCTCTGTCTCCCTATTGAGTACACACACCCTATAGCAAAAAATCTCTCTCAGAAAAATAATATTCAGAATAATCTCTGAATATTAATCTCTGATTAAAAAACTTCACTAGTCAACCAACTCATTCTTCAGAAAACTTGAAAAATAAAGTTTGTATCCTGCTTTTCATGTACTTTTAACCAATAGTTAGTGAAAGAAATGTTTTCTCTGCAGAGTATTCAGCTAAGTGTAAAAAAATATTTATAGTATGAGCATTTTATAAGCCTTAATTAAATATTACAGTACATTTGGGCAATAGTTATAATTGACTTCTATTGTAATATCACAGAAAGAAAGGGAGAAAACACTACTGTATCTACCTCCTGATGGTAGTACATAAACTATGGAGTGGTCTTGCCAAAAATTTAAACTATATCTGATAAAAACCTCCATGGGACCAGCAGTTAGCGTAATGGCTATGTTGCTGGACTCCCATGTAGTCGACCGCAGTTCGCGTCTTAGACCCAATGGCTTAAACTCACACTGGGTGCTTGTGTGTGTGCGTGTCCAAGATCCCGAGAGGAGAAAGGAGGAGTGGGGATTGCGGCGTGGCCATCTCCCCTGGGGGTGATTTCTCACTTTCTGTCTCTCTGTGTCTTTCTGCCGCCCTAAAAAAAAAAAAACCCCCCAAAAAAAAAAAAAAAAAAAAAAACCAAAGAAACAAAAACCAAAAAATCCCCTCCGCATATAACTACAAATGTATAGAAATACATGAAGCAGAGAAACACATTAAGTGACACTGTGAATAAACAATAATCACATCCAAAGTATTGAAAAATCTTGCAGGACAAAAAACTCATTTTTTTTAAGCAAATAAATTGCAAGAAAAAAGAGTAAAGAAAGCATAACATATAGTTGAAAAAGATAATGGTGATATTTATAAAAAGACTTCTTATCTTTTAGAGATACGTGCTAAAATATGTACTGATACAATGTCTGAAGGGTAAAGGGGGGGGTGAGTAAAGTTATGGATTAAACAAGACTGGCCATAAACTGGTCATTTATTGAACCTAAGTGACAAGTAGTATGTGAGGATTCACTTTGTTCTTTTTTTCTTCTTTTTAATGTATTTAAACTTACTGCATTTAAATACAAAACAAAACAAAAGAATTTTTAAAAGAAGTTTTTGCTTTTGAGAACCTGTACTCTAGAGAGAGAAAGAGAAAGGGGGAGAGGGAGAGGCAGTGAAAGGGAAAGTGAGAAATCATCCCCTGCCAGGGGGGATGGCCATGCCACAATCCCTTCTCCTCCGTTCTCTTCCTGGGATCTTGGACATACACACACACACACATGCCTGGCATGATTTTCAAGGTCCAGGACTCAGACAGCTTGTTGGCCTTGTGGGAGTCCAGCAGTGTAACCACTACATGCTCTGCTGGTCCTGTTGTTCTTTTATATATCAAACTCTT
Source organism: Tupaia belangeri chinensis (assembly GCF_000334495.1). Lineage (NCBI taxonomy): Eukaryota > Metazoa > Chordata > Mammalia > Scandentia > Tupaiidae > Tupaia > Tupaia belangeri. Next base: position 9,022,872 of record NW_006159844.1, on the reverse strand, counting down.
TCTTCCAGGTTCTACCTAGTCTGACTCTACTTACATCATCTCTACCATGCTCACCCTTGCTCAGAGTACTTTAATTTTTTCATTTTCTTCAGATACTTCCAATTCATTCCCGTCTTAGGGCCCTTGAACTTAGGACTTTTCTCTCATCTGGAACCTTCTTTCCACAGATCTTTAGAGTTTATCTCCTCTTGACACATGCTTTTATTTTAGATGTCACATGAGAAGAGTGGACTATCACAGTCAACATCATCTTGTTTTATTTTCATCACAGTGCTATCCTGATTTGACATTTTCTTTTATTTTTGTTTCTTGATGGTAGAAACATTCATTAGAGTATAAGTTTCATGGTGGTGGTGGTAATTTCTTAACTGTTTTTTCACTGTTAAATTGCCAACCACTTGAAATACTTGGCAAGTACAATTGGAATTCAATAAATATTTGCTTAGTGAATCAATTAACATTTTGTAGAGTTGCTGAATTCTAAGAACATCATAAATCTTTCAGTATATAATATCAACAATATATACTACAGTTGCCTAGCAAACGTCTTTTAAATTCAGTTGCCATTTTCATTATTAATGTTTTCAAAAGCTCAATGTTTTTAAAAGCTTTGTTAACAAAACTTCACAAAAATTAAGACAGTTTTAAAAATGCCAATTTTTCTCTTAGCATTTATTTTAAATAGTTATATTTGGGGTAATTTATGTTATTATCTTACTTAAATGATTTTTTTATATCTAGATAAGTAGAGGTTAAGTTTTGTGATACACATTTATGTTTGATATGAACACTTGGCAAACAGTTCTTGGTCCATGTGAATAATAATGAAACACATATCTTTTGTCAAGAAGGAACTGAGAAATATGTTATAGATAAATGCACAGAAGAGATGAAATTATAAAATTATGAGACTACTCTTTTTTAAAAATCCACGTAGTATACTTACACGGTTGTCTCTTTGTATCTATGGCAGATTGGCTACAGGACCTTTGTGTATACCAAAATCTGTTATGCTTAAGTCCCTTATATAAAATGCAGTAATATTTGCGTATAACATATGCACATCCTTCTGTATTCTTGAAATTATCTCCAAATTACTTGTAATACCTCATACATTTCCTACACATCATGTTATTTATGTGGATTCAGTGTATTACTCATGTGGCAAATTCAAGTTTTTCTTTTTGGAACTTTCTAGAATTTATTGTTCAATATTTTTGATATATGATTCTTGTGAATGCAGAAACTGGAACTGCAGAGGGCCCACTGTGTGTGTGTGTGTGTGTGTGTGTGTGTGTGTGTGTGTGTATGTGTGTGTGTGTGTGTGTGTGTGTTTAAGTGTTGCCGTGCAAAATAACTACTTAGGGAAATTGTTCAAAGCTTGTTGAATAAAATGGTATGTTTTGGCCCAGTTGCAGCCTATCCTAAAAGCTAGGTATGGTGGTGTGTTCCTGTAGATGCAGCTACTGAGGCCGAGACAGATGGATTGTGAGCTTGCAGCCAGTGTGGGCATCATATTATAGCAAGATCCTATCTGAAATATCCAGGCATTTTGGTGTGCTTCTGTGGTCCCAGATGCTCAAGAGGCTGAGGCAGGAAGATCACAACATAACAAGACCCTATCTTTTTAAAAAAGATATGTTTCACTGATTAAATAATTTTTCATCCTACCTTTTATTATTGATGATACATATATGATGTGAAGACTAAGAGATTCTCGTTCCTGTGTCTTAAGAGAGGCTTTTTCCTCCATAGCACACTAAGGGCTCATTTTGTCATGGCCAAGATCATTCCTCTCACCATTCTCCATGTATGGCATATAGGAGTCAAGATAATGGCCTACCATAAATATACTACTATCTGTTCTCTTCTTCACTGTCACCTCTTCAGAACTACATAACTAGAAACTTCTTCAGGTTTAGTTCTTTGCCAAGACACATTTTATTCTAAGTAGATTTGTTTACGCTTTTCTTTTGTTCATTTTAATTTCTTTTTTTTTCTTAGTTTGATACAGATTTATTGTGCCTTATCATGCGGAAAACACTGTATTTGAGATTGTAGGGTATATATTAATAGACATGAATTTATTTCAGGGGTATGGAGTTTGATCATTTCATTTTTAGAAAGGTAACTCCTCTCTTGGAGTTATCTTTAGAATGGATTTTTAAGTTATGTATATACTCTATGTATATGGTCCTATTATCTGAATGGAAGACACAATTTTTCTATTTTTCAAAATTAATAAAATAAAAATTATATGTTTTTTAGTATATGACATGATGTGTTGATATATGTATTTTGTGGATTGACTAAATCAAGCTAATTAACATATATATTCCTTACATACTTTTTTCTTGTAGTGAGAACATTTAAAATTTACTCTTAGCAAGTTTTAAGTATCCAATATATTGTTATTAACTATAGTTGTTGTGTTGTGCAGTAGATCTCCTGAGGTTTGAGCTTATTCCGTCTGTCCAGCGGAAATTTTATGTCTTGACCAACATCTCCCTATTATCTTCCCTAGCCTCTACCCTCCACCCCTGTAACCACCATTCTACGCTCTGATTTTATAAAGTTGCACCTTTTTAGATTCTACATATAAGTGAGATCATACAGTATTTATCTTTTTATGCCTGGCTCACTTCAGTTAACATAATATCTTCCATCTTCATTCTGTTGTCACAAATGACAGAATTTCTTCTTTTTTAAGCCTGAATGTTAATCTGTCATATACATGTACCATATTTTCTGTATCCATTCATCCATTGATGGATACTTAGATTGATTCTGTATGCTGACTACTCAATAATATAGTCCTGTCTTACAATAATTCAAACCGTTCTCTTCACAGTATTGCCTGTTTACTAGTTCTGTCTCCAGCTACTTTTTGCCTTTTAAAATTCAAATGCGTTCTCATAGGATAAAGATTTGTTACCAAGATATTTCAAAATACTATAAAATTTGAAAGTAATTCCAATAGACACATATAAAAATGTTTTAAACTGTTACAGCACCATTAAGTTATATATATAGCCTCTCAAGCATACAACTTTAAAGAGGATAACACCTTTTAATTTTTCTAATTATAAAAAAAGTACATATTCTGTATGGAAACTAAAGCAGCAACAGCATAGAAATGTTATGCAGTAAAATAGTGAAAGTTTCACACTCTTGTCCTTTCCTACTCTCTCGCCATTTGGATTAATAGCTCATAAATGTTTAGTGAGCATTTTCTTAAGCATATATGTGTGTGTGTTTATCCCTAGCACTCATGTAGTTCAGCAATTTGTCTTTGTTTGTTTGTTTGTTTCTTTATGAGAGAGAAAGGAAGAATAGAAAGGAGAGAGAGATGAAGAGAAAGGAGGGTGCCCTTGATAGGGTCTCCCTATCCTGCCTTCTTCCCCCTTGCCTTCCAGCCAGCCAGGATCACAGGTTTATGCAGATGTACCCAGAGTGTTCAGGTCTTACATGAGATTTGAACCCAAGCTAACCATGTGACTCCAGTGTCACACAGCAGTGCCCCAACAAGTATGGCATCACAAATGGATCAACAATTTGCTTTCATGCACATAATAATAATGTACATTGTGATCAGCATGTATAGATATATCTCATTCTGTTTACTGACTTGCTAAGTATTCCATTGTTGAATCATGGCTTATTTAGCCAGTCTTATTAAAGGACACTGAAGTTTAATCTAATTTTCTTAATAAAAACAATATTAAACTGAGCCACCTTGTATATGTGATAGCACTAGTTTTTAGATGTATAATTCCTGTTTTTATTAAGTGAATTTTACAGAAACATGCATTATATACATATGTGTGGGCTAAGTGAACCAAATTATTATCTCTGTAAGTTTGATGTTTTTCTTGGTCCCTCTACATTATACTAAGGTTTTTTGGGATCAGTTTCTTCAACATTTTTCAACAGAAGCGTATCAGAAAGTTAATTAGTCATTGTATAATTTCTCAGGATGAATTTGAATTGTTGCCATGGCTACTTTTCTGGGAGAAGGGCCAATTCTTAAGTTCATCAGAGGCCCTGTGTTTTCAAAGTACAGTGTGAAAGTATCTTGTAAAAATCTTTTCTAACTATGTCGGGAACATGGATATTATGGATAAGCCTTTAGGCAAAGATAAAACTGCTGGATCATTCATGTCCCAAGGCGTTTCTTACTTAAGTGAATTCTAAATAGTTTTCCAAATATGACAGGACTTATGAAATTGATGAGAAAAGAGAGAGGGAGAACTTTCTATGAGTAGTTTTTGGAAGGCTAAATACCTAAATCAAACCTAAATACCGGTGAGTAGTTGGTTTTCCCTTCAGTTTGAAGCTATCTGCGGCCAGACCTGCTCCTCATTGGAGATCATGCTTAAAGCACTTTCTAGTGTAGAACCCAGGGCCTACAAACCAACAATAGTATTAATATTGATTTGGAGTGCTTCATGTTTTAATGTTTCCATGAAGAACTATGTCAGATGACATGTTTTAGTGATTTCAGTTGTTATGGGAAGTAGAGGACAAATTTAGGACTACTGATAAAAGTTTCATGTACAGAACTTTGCAGTCATTTGACAATCTAAAGGCATCCAAATCCAGTTATTGGTAGGTGCTAGTTTTGCATATGGGTAGTACTTCTTTTGTCCACACTGCTAATGGGCCATGAAGACAAGAATACTAGTCAAGCTTTCATTTTTAAATTTTTATTTATTTATTTATTTATTTAGAGGTTTTTGCTATAGGGCGTGTGCGCTCACCAGAAAGACAGACAGAGACAGAGAAACAGAAAGTGAGAAAGCACCCCCCATGGGGGATGGCCACACCACAGTCGCTTCTCCTCCATTCTTGTCTCGGGATCTTGAGGATGCACGCACACGTGCCTGGTGTGAGTTTAGGCCACTGGGTCCGGGACTCAAACCGTGGTCAACTGCATGGGAGTCCAGTGACATAGCCATTATGCTAACTGCTGGTCCCTCAAGCTTTTATTTTTAAAACAAAATATTTTAGCATTGCTGATTTTGAGGTACATACTTTATGATTCTTAGATACTTGCTGCTGATCTTAGTGAATAGTGTTTGGCCATATAATTTTTATCATAAGCCTAAGGTGATTGTGTATTGAGAGAACCTAATCAGAGAGTACTAAACAATCATTCCAGGGTTTTCTTCATAAATCACTTGTGTAGCATGTTGAACAGTATTCACAAAACCATGAAAATACTAGATATTTTCTGAGTTTTCATCAAGATCTATGTAAAAAATATCTATGCCTCTACTTCCTTTGGGAGGATGATGAGAGAAATGGGAACAGTGGCAGTTGAGGTAACTTAGAAAATGCAGTACGTTATACGGAACAAAGAATGTAGGTTTCAGTGCCAGAAGGTCGGTAACTTTGGTAGTGGGACAACATGGAAGGTCTCTTTTGATTGCCTCTATGATTTTCAACTAAATAAGATAGTGATTGGGTCTGTATGTACCTGGCACTGTGTTTGGACTGAAGATACAACACATATAAAACTTCTCCTCTGCTCTTGAAAGATTATGTTTACACTCTACAGGAAAAAAGCAATATGGCTCTATTCTTTTTTTTTTTTTGAGAGGCTTTTCACTATAGGGCATGTGCGCTCGCCAGACAGACAGAGAGAGACAGAGAGACAGAAAGCGAGAAATCACCCCCCAGAGGGGATGGCCACACTACAATCCCTTCTCCTCCATTCTCCTCTCGGGATCTTGGGCACGCACGCACACGCACCCGGCGTGGGTTTTAAGCCACCGGGTCCGGGACGCGAACCGTGGTAGACTAGGTGGGAGTCCAGCGACATAGCCATTACGCTAACTGCTGGTTCCCGCTCTATTGTTAGTATACATTTGTTCCTATTTTTTGGTGGGGGCACAAACTTTGGCCTTAGTTTTCTCAGTGTAGGTCTTTCCCCCCCCCTTGTTGTTTTTGTATGTCACTGAGAAGATAGATATTGAGGTTTTTTTTTGAGAGTTTGAAATCATTTGATTGATTCAGACTGTTAGCTAAATTATAGTTTGTATTGGGAATCTGCTTATATTGCTTTGCTCTGATTATTGTCTTATACATTAATGTTTCTAAATTACCAAGAATATGCTTGATTCGAGGAGTTAATTCCATATATCCTGATAATCTTTTTTCCTGGTACAAAAGTAGCTTGATCAGGACTTCAACTTTTTTTTTTTTTTTTTTTTTTTAATGAGAAGGAGAGAGGGAGAGAAGGAGAGGAACCTTTAATTGGGTATCACCTTGCCGCAATCCTTCTGCCCAGATTCAAGGGGTTATAGGCATGTGCCACCACACCTGCCTTATTTTGGTTGGTCCATGAACTGAACCTTGGCCTTCCATAAGACCCCAGCCTTGTGCCGTGGTGCCCTACTGCTTGAGCCACTGCAGCTGGACCTCAACATTTAATTTTATCTGTTCATTTATAACTAGTTTATTGTCTTAAATACAAGAAATTAACATCAAACTATAGCCTATTATAATGTAATTTTGCAAAAGTATGCTTTATAATGTCAAATAAAGTTATTTCCTCAACTGGAAAAGAAAAAACATTCTCATGTTAAAATGTGACTTGTTAGTCATAATCTATTTGACACTTACCTAGTTGATAACAAAGGTTTTTAAACCGACAGTGATGATAATTTGAAATAAAAATGACTTATCTGGACATCGGTGCTGAAACTAAGGCAGACAAAATGTGGTACAAATAATATGTACTTATCATTCTAATCTTATTTGAGAAACTGTAGCTTACTAACCGAATTAGTTCGATTCTATGTAGCAGTGGTCCCCAACCTTACTGTACCAAGGACTGGTTGTGCAGTTTTTCCACAGACTGGGGTCGGGGTTTGGGGGTGGGTAAGGGATGGTTTCAGGATGATTCAAGCTCTTTACAGTTATTGTTGCACTTTATTTCTATTATTATGTTGTAATATATAATGAAATAATTATATAACTTACCATAGTGCAGAATCAGTGGGTGCCCTGTGCTTGTTATCCTGCAACTAGTTGGTCCCATCTAGGGACTGACTCCTATTTAAATTTCATGCCACAGTTGATCTGACCAGAAGTGGAGGTCAAGCAGTAACATGAGTGATGGGACGAGTTATAAATACAGATAACTAGTTGTTTGCCTCCTGCTGTGCAGCCAGATTCCCCTGGTTGGGGATCCCTGTTATATATTAGGTCATTGGAAAAGCCATGTCACATTTTTAAACAGAAAAACAGAAAAATACATCATGACTTTTTCAACCACCCAATAAAACACAGACTTGTGTTGAGCCTTATCACAATCCAGTCTTCTGCTTCATGGCATGACTTGCACCTCAAACTCTGGAGTGGGGACAAATAAAGGGAAAGTGAATATAAGTCCTGCTGTTTTATATGTTGTTGGCATAATTTTTGTTTATGAAGGCTATAATGGTATTTATTTAAGTATTATTTGTTTTCCAGTTTTATGATAGCAAACTGAGATGACTTTCATAAAGATTCTAAGTGATGTACTTCTTGGTATGCTTATCTTATCCCTACTTCCTGTCCCTACTTTATTGAGTCATGGACTTCAGAGATCTTGTTCACTGCTGTATTCCCAGTGTCTAGAACAGTGCTTAGCATGTGTAAACATTAGTATTTTTTTTTATGTTTTTTTTTTATTTATTAATTCACTTTACACCATCACAACACACAAATGAATTTTCCATCCAAAATACACTATGCATTGTCTCAATCAAGTACATCCACATATTTGTTCTCAGCAAATACTTTTCCAATTCTTACGTCCTGCATACCTTGCCCTTTGTCTTGCCATCCCTGATTCCCCATCCCCCACCCTCTGCTATGTCCCACCTTCCCCCCCCTTTTTCCCTGGCATCCATGGTTGCCCTCCATACC
>NW_006159844.1:9004616-9014157 GCF_000334495.1 Tupaia belangeri chinensis | reverse complement strand
AGCCGGGCCAGGTGGGCCGGCGCAGGGCCTACTCCGCCCGCCGCCACCTCGCTCACTTGGCGCGGGGTCCCCGGGGGTGGCGGGAGACCCGCAGCCGGCCGGCGTGGGCTGGCGCAGGGCCTACTCCCTAAACATTAGTATTAATGTCTAAGTTAGGGTTAGACATCATGATGACTATCCTCCATACCCAGTTATTTACACTCTGGCTTTAAGCATGCATATTAACGTGTGATCTGTAATACAAGATAAATATGAAAATACCAGACACCTATTCAGGCAAGAATAATCTAAATATATTGCCCCTTACACTTGGTCATCAGGGTATAAGAGTATTGTGAGTGAGCCTAGAAATAATGACCAATGTACTTACACGTGAATGAAGGAACAGTTGCTCATTTAATGGTCTTTTAATGAGAGGCATAAAATTCAGTTTGTTTTCTCGTTTCTTTGCAATTTCATGATCTTGGGTTTTATAGATATTTTTGTGGTAGTTCTAAAGTAATTATGTAGTTTAGGAATTTACAAAATGCTGAGGTCATTAACGTGGGACTTATAAATAGATCATTTTAGGTGTTTATTTTTTCACTAGTCCTCAGCCTATTTCCAACCTATATCTGTATCATTGCCATCTCAATTCTCATACATATATTCTTAATCCTTCTCAAATCTTTTGTATTAAAAGTAGTTATAGCTATAACTGGATTAATTATTTCTCACTAAGATGTCACTTAAGATAGTAAATTTATTATTTTCTCTGTTCAGCTTTGTTAGGTGGCAAGTCTACTTAACAGGGCCAGGTATGGGTCAGCAAAATGTAGAAATTTAAATAATATATTTAAATAACAGATGTAACTTCTGTTCTGCCTACCTCTTAGCCTCTATTTTCAGTCATTAATATGGCTTTTTAAAAATTGCTTGCCAGAGGATTTGTGTACCCACCAGAGGGAGAGAGAAAGAGAAAGTATTCCTCAATGGGATATGGTCACACCACAATCCTTCCCCTCCTTCCCATCGAGATTTTGGTCATACAGACGCATGTGCCTGGCATGTTTTTCAAGCTCCTGGGGCTAGGACTAAAGCCATGGTGGACCATGTAAGAACTGGCCCCTTAACTGCTACACTACAAAACTGGCCTCATTTACATGTTTTTAAATTGCATTTTGACCAAATGTTTTTATCATTAGTTATAATCTTGAGACTTTTTCCTTACTTTTCAAAAAGCCATTTAACTCTGCCTAAGTATGGAAAAAATATCTTAAAAATTACTTGTTCAGGGAACCAGCAGTTAGCGTAATGGCTATGTCGCTGGCCTCCCACGTAGTCGACTGCGGTTCATGTCCCGGACCCAGTGACTTAAAACTCACGGCGGGCGCGTGTGTGTGCGTGCCCAAGATCCCGAGAGGAGAATGGAGGAGAAGGGATTGTGGCGTGACCATCCCCCCTAGGGGGTGATTTCTTGCTTTCTGTCTCTATGTCTCTCTCTGCCTATCTGGCGAGCGCACACGCCCTATAGCAAAAATCTCTCCAAAAAAAAAAAAATTACTTCTTCTTTACTTTTTAGAATATGGTGACCTCATAGATGGACAAATATTCTCTTAGCATTTGATTCCAAGAATAAACATAGCAAACTCATTGAGAGAAATTTTTGACTTGCACAGTATGATAAGCCTCTCTTTAAAGTAAGTTTCAAAATAATACTACTACTTATTTATCCGATGCTTTCTTTTTAATCCATGATCTCATTTTCTCTTCTTAAAAACACTCTTTAGAGCAGTCAAAGAATGTTTTTACTGTCCCTGTCTTGCAGATTAACTTTTGGGCAAATCATTTGATTTTTTTAAATTTCAGTTTCTTTATTCGTAAAATAAGGGCATTGAACAAGAGACTCTTCAGGGTACTTCCTAGCTCCAGAATTCTCCATTTTTACCATTAGAAGAAAAGGAAACTGAAATACAGATAAATTAAATGACTTGATGAAATTTAGATATTGAACTAATAAACCTTGATATCTGACTTTCTTTTTTTTTTTTTTTTGAGAGTTTTTTTTTTTTTTTTTTTGCTATAGGGCACATGCGCTTGCCAGAGAGACAGAGAGAGACAGAGAGACAGAAAGTGAGAAATCACCCCCCGGGGGGATGGCCACGCCACAATCCCTTCTCTTCCATTCTCCTCTTGGGATCTTAAGCACGTACACATACGCACCCAGCATTGAGTTTTAAGCCACCGGGTCCGGGACACGAACCGCGTTCGACTACATGGGAGTCCAGTGACATAGCCGTTACGCTAACTGCTGGTTCCAATATCTGACTTTCTGTGTAACATGTTTATTGACACTTTCAAACAGTCCTTATGCATAAATCTGGTTTGTTTTCTTATTAAAAACTCAGCAGTTTAAAATAATTATGCTGGAGCCACCAGGTGCCCTAGTGGTTAAGGTGATGAACTCCCATATGGCCGCCCACAGTTTGAGTCTTGGACCCGGCAGCTTGAAACTTATGCTGGGCTCATGTGCATACATCCCCAAGATCCCAAGAGAATGGAGGAGGGGGGACTGAGATGTGGCTATCCCCCCCCACCCCACCGGAGATGATTTCTTGCTTTTTGTCTCTCTTATGAGTTCATGTACTTTATAGCAGAAATATCTCAAATTTAAAAAATAATGCTGTAGTTATAACCCTTTTAACTTTTCTAAAAGCTTGAATATATTTCTACAGTCCAATGATTAGTCCTTATAATTTAGTAAATGCTTACGCACATTTATAAAGGGCCATTTTATATAGTGGTCCAGACAGTGGCACATCGGTAGTGTGGTGCCCTGCTAGGCTGACCTTAATGGTGGGAGGGTTGCAGGTTCACCTCCAGAGGCATCCATGAATGTGCCAGGCACATACTTGCCCATGATCCAGGGCTGTGAGACTGAGGATGGTTAGTGGGGCCTAGATGAGGATGTTGTCTCTCTTTCTTTCTTGTATCTCCCTCACTCATGGAGGAAAGGAATAAACTTCAAAACAAACAAACAAACAAACAAACAAAAGGAGATAATATAAATAGCAGCTACTCTAGTAACTAAAGACAGATAAAACACACAAACACAGAGAGCATACCTGAAGTTAAATGGTATCAGAACTAAAGGCAAAATAAACATATCTGATATGTTACAAAGGAAAAAATTCTTGAGTGAAATTTTATTATATCCCTTTATTGATCCAAAATTGGTATTCAGGTGTGTGGAAAGTACCAGAGTGATTTGTTGGCTGAGTGTATACTTGAAGTGAGTGGTTATAGAAAGAAGTTTTATATCTGCCAGATAATTGGATTTGACATATTTAAGAGTTTGTAATTGAATCCCCTCTTAGGGGAAGGGAATGGGCAATCTCCTGAACAAATTTTCATGAATGCAGTTTTATTTATTTATTATTTACATTTAGTCATTATATATCTTTACAGTGTACAACATGGTTTTTCCCAGCATGAATACTGTGTATATCAGTCAGGAATGCATTTATTTTATACATTATGACATTTTGTGTTTATACAGCTAATCAATTCCTAACTCAAATGAGGTATTTTAAGGTGGCAGTCAGAGTAGGTTGTAGTCTATATAAATTTAAATTTGAGTTATTTGCATAATTCAGCTCAATTTTTCAAAGAAAATACCATTTTATGAAATAAACTTGTTAGATGTACCAAGTACTTTGGAGTTTTCTTATTTTTATATAAGGTGTCCCTCCCTTTGTCCCTGCTTGTTTTGTAATTTTGGTGCTTTTGGTTAAAAATCCTTTTACAAATACTTTTCAATTTACACAAGCAAATCATAGCCATGCTTTTTTTTATTTTTAAAAATTTTTTTAGGTTTTTGTTACAGGACACAGACGCTTGCTAGAGAGAGCCAGAGGCAAAGAAAGTGAAATATCAACCCCCAGGGGAACTGCCACATGGCAGTCTTTTCTCCTCTATTTTCCTCTTGGGATTTTGTGCACACATGCACATGCACTCAGCATGATTTTAAAGCCTCTGGGTCTGGGACTTGAACCAGGGTTGGTCATGTGAGAGTCCAGTGCCTTAACCACCATGCCACCTGCTGGTCCCCATGGTTATGCATTTTTAACAACAACAAAAAAATTAGTTGGAATAAAACTTAGTGATTGTGTTATCTAAAATATTTCATTTTACAAATGAGAAATGTTTAAAGAGGTTAATTGAATACATCTAATTTGTGACAAAATAGTTAGAACTTAGATATGGGGACCAGTAGCTGGTATAATGGTTCCATTCCTGGACTCCTACATGGTTGACCATGGTTTAAGTCCTGGACCCAGTGACTTAAAACTCATGCCAGGCATGTGTGCGCATGTGCTCAAAATCCCGAGAAGAGAGTGGAGGAGAAAGGATTGCAGTGTGGTTATCCCCTCCGGGGTGTGATTTCTTGCTTTCTATCTCTCTGTCTCTGGCAAGCACAGGCGCACTGTAGCAAAAATCTCTCTCTAAAAAGAAAAAAAAATGTAGATATTCCACTGCTATAGTTTGAATATGTTTTCTACAGCTCATGCATTAGAAACTTTATCCCACAAGAATATTAAGAAGTGCAGCCTTTAGAAGATGATTAAGTCATGAGGTTTCTACCCTCGTGAATGAATTAATGCTGTTATTCTGTGAGTAGATTAGTAATTGTTGGAATGGACTCCAGATAAAAGAATGAATTCAGCCTACTTTCTCTCTTTTTCTCATGTATTCACTTCTGGCTTTTACCATGGGATGACCCTTGCCCAGTTCAGGTGCCTTGCTCTTGGACTTCCCAGTCTCCAGAAATGAGAACCAAATAAACTTCTGTTCTTTAGGAGCCAGCAAGTGGCATGGTGGTTAAAGTTGCTGGATCCCCACATGGCCAACTGTGGTTCGAGTCCTGGACCTGGTGACTTGCTTTCTTATTTTCCCTTTCTCTCTCACTCTTTCTGGTCAAATTGAAAAATAATAATAACAAGTGGAATTCAATAAATAATTTTTAAAATTAAAAAAAAAAAAACAATTTCTTGGGGCTGACAGGTGGCGTGGTGGTTAAAGGCACCAGACTTCCACATGGCCGACCATGGTTCAAGTCCCTGACCTGACAGTGTGCTTTCTCACATTTTTTTTCTCTCTCTCTCTGTCACTCTAAAATAAGCAAATAAATAAGGTTAAATTAAAATAATTAATAAAAAACTTATGTTCTTTATACATTACCCAGTCTGTAGTATTCTGTTATAGCAACAGAAAATGGATTAAGATAGAATATTGATACTACAAATACGGTTGTTGTTATTAAAAAAAAAGTTTGAAAATGTAGAACATTTTTGAAGAGTATGTGGTAGAGGCTGAATGAATTTGGAGGAATGGACTAGAAATGACCTGGATTGCTTTGAATGGAAACTTAAGGGTGATTCTATTGAAAATTAGAAGAAGAAAGTAACTAAAGGTAAAGACTTCTTAGAGATTACTTAAGTAGTTGTGACCAGAGTATTGGTAGAAATATGGACAGTAAAGGACAGTTTGAAGAGGCTGCAGACAGAAAAGAAGAATAAGATATTGGAAATTGAAGTAAAGGTCATCCTTATTATAAAATAGCAAAGACTTTAGCTGAATTGTATTCTTGCTCAGGGGCTTTATGAAATGCAGAACTTAAGAGGGATGAACTAGGATATCTGGCAGAAAGTCTAACTGTGGCGAAGTATTCAGGCAGCTGCATGGTTACTTTTAACTGTGTATCATAACATGTAAGAGGAAATGAATGGCTTGATGGTGGAATTTATAGTTAAGAGAAACAGAATGGAAAAATTTGGAAAATTCATAGGCCAGCAATATAAGGAATTAAAAAAGTGTGTTCAGGAGGTAATAGTAAGTGTGTGGCTAAGTATCCATTTTCTAAAGAGATTAATGTAGATTGAAAGAAGCCCAGTACTGTTTGTCAAAACAATGGGAGAAAGACCCCAAAGCATTCCAAAGACCCTTGAGACTGCCCCTCTCACAACCTCGTGTCTCTGGTCCTCACATTCCAGCAAGTTGCTCCTAGGCCACCACAATCATGTCTCAGAAGTCCCCAGCTTTGGCTCAGGTTACTTACCACTCCAGAAGGCACAGCTATAAGCTTTGACAGCTTCTATATTGTGTTCAGCCTTCAAACATGCTGAATGCAAGAACTGTTAGGACATGGCTACTGTCACCTAGATTTCAAAGGATGTGAATAGATTAGGGGTCCAGGCAGAATCCTGCCTCAGGAGCAAAGCCACCACAGAGAACTCCTAAGAGGGCAATGCAAGTGGAAATGTGACATTAGAGTCACCACAGTCAGTCTCCACCAGGGTAATGCCTCGTGGAATCATGGGATTGAGACTGCCACTGAACCCACAGAACTGTAGGACCAGTAAGCAGCTCCAACTTGGGAAAACAGTAGTCACATGATCCAACTTGAAAGGGAGTAACCATAGACTGAGCCCAGCAAAACCGTGGGGAGGGGGCCACGTGAAAATTTAGGGTACCAGCTATTCCAATGTGTCCAGGAACCAGGCTATGAAGTCAAAGGACATTAGTCATCCGCTTTGAGGCTTAATGTGTCCTTATTGGGTTTTGGACTTATTTGGGACCAGTTACCCCTCTTTTCTTCTTTCTCCCTTTTAGAATAGGAATGTCTATCCCTTTCTACCACTGTATTTTGGAAGTCGTAACTTGTTTTGATTTCAAAGGTTCATAGCTGGGGGAAATTTATCTCAGGGTAAGTCATGCTGTGAGTCTCATTTCATATCTGATTTAGATGGGACAGTGGACTTTTAGCTTTTGAGTTGGTGCTGAACAAGACTTTTGAGGCTATTGGGATTGAAACAGTGTGTTCTTCATACCAGGATGACATGAATTTTGAGGACCAGGGGCAGAATGCTGTTTATGTTCCCTGAAGTTCTGGAACTCAATCCCAGTGTAACAATATTAAGGGGTGGGGTCTTTAATAGGTGATTAGGTCATGAGAGCATAGAATAATGTTTTTTATCATTGAGGGAGTGACATAGTTATTGTGGGAATGGTCTCCTCTAAAGGATAAGTTTGGCCCAGTTTCCTCTCTGTCTTGTGTGCTCACTTCTACCTTTCCTTATACCATGGAATGATTCTCACCAAGTGTGAAGGTGTGCTCTTGAACTTCCCTGCCACCGAACTGTGAGCCAAATAAACATCTGTTCTTTATAAATTACCCAGTCTTTGCTATTCTGTGACAGCAGTAGAAAACAAACTAAGACAGCCTATTTCCCAGACTAAAACTCGTTTCTCTATTTGATAAATAGGCAGTTGGACCCTTATCTATCTCCAGATAGCTTCATAGACTTGATTTTTGCCAAACTTCCATTTTCAGTTGTTGTTGTTGTTCTTAATGGTAATTAATGCTTGAATGAATGAGAATTTAAAATTTCGAAGTTTCTTTATAGTAGATCCTACTTAAAATATAACTGCATATGGAGGTACAATTTTTCACAGTTGGTTTATTTGATATGATTTAGATCTTTAAATTTTTAAAATAAAATCTACTGAGCCAGTTTCAAAACTATGATCAAAAAACTGTAGACATTTAAAAAATATTTATAAATATTTCATGTATGTCTTAATAAGTTATTTACTTTTATTGAATTAATTATTCCATATAGTTTTATTATATAGATGCTTGATTGACTGACCCTTTCTTTTTTTTTTTTTTTGAGAGGTTTTTGCTATAGAGAGCATGCGCTCCCCAGAAAGACAGAGAGAGACAGAGAGGTAGAAAGCAAAATATCACCCCGCCCCCCAGGGGGAATGGCCATGCTGCACTCCCTTCTCCTCTAGTCTCCTCTCGGCATCTTCAGCAAGCATGCATATGCACCTGGTGTGAGTTTAAGCCACTAGGTCCGGGACTCGAACCATGGTCGGCTACATGGGAGTTCAGCGACATAGCCATTACGCTAACTGCTGGTCCCAACTGACACATATTGATTTAAAGCAAAACCCAAATTTGATAGTAGATTATTGGAAGCTAAAATATTCTTCAGTAGTGCAAAGTGAGGAAATTTACACTCAAAATTTCGATAATTACCAGGACCCTTGCTTTATATTGCAAAAGGCTATCAAAGAAAAATACTCGGAAATAAAAGAAACATCATTGTACTGAACCAGAAAATAAATTATTCTATTTCTTTTTCTGTGGGAGGCTGTGCACCAGCGAATATCGCTAGTTTCTCAGAAAGCAAACAATTACACAATGCCAAAGGCCACAATTGGTTCCCTTCACAAAACCTGACCTTCGAAACCATACTCTGATTGGTCACTAGAATCCCTCAGATTTGCATATCCCGCACCTCATGATTGGTCCAAAAGCAACCAATCATAACCCGCCTTTTACAACCAATTATAACCAACCTTTTACAACCAATCATAACCAACCTTTTACAACCAATCATGGCCCACCAGCGTGTATATAACTGCAATGCCTGGCCCGCAATCTCCAGACGACCAAGAAGACGACACAGATGACCAGGAAGACGACACAGACAACCAGGAAGACAACACAGATGACCCTGGAGAGCCTGAAGAACTGAAACACCACACAGTCTACGAATGACCAGGAAGACGACCCAGATGACCCAGAAGAGTTGTGACACCATGTCGTCTCCGTGCTGCTCACAATAGACAACACAATGCATCATCTCCGTGCTGTACCGTGCTGCCCACAATAAACAGACGACCCTGAAGACACCGTGTTGTCTCCATGCTTTCACACTGTGCGCTTGTCCCAGCTCTCACTCCTTCACTCAGGAAACATGTTCAACTGTCCCCTGGGCCGGGACATTTTTCTTTTTCAATATTTATTTATTTAAATTTGATCAGAGTGAGAGAGCGAGAGGGAAAGTAAGAAAGCAAGCTACCATGTCCAGGACTCAAACTGTGGTTGGCCATGTGGGAGTTCAGCACCCTAACCACCATGCCACCTTCTAGCTCCTGATTCTTCTATTTCTAACTTACGTTGTATAAGCAAATGATTTTCTGTGGTTCTACAAATTCTATTTTGTGTATTTTTGTGTGTAAAATTACCCACTAACAAAGCAATATAATAAAGCTCCTATGTTCTTGGAGTTATAAGATCGTTTTAGTGGATTAGTAGAACTCTTCAAGGACTTAAGGAAAAGTGATACTGTACCCACCTGTAGGAGACTGGGAGTATAATTTAAGTCACACAAACCAGGATCCAAATCCCAGCCCCATCACTCACCAGCAGCCTGACCTTGGATAATTTCCCCAAATCCCCTAATCCTAATATTCTTACTATAGCATAGGTTATAATACCTATTTACAGTGTTATATAGTCATGTATGTACAAAGTATCTAGTCCTGACCTTATAACAGACTCTCAACAACCATTAATTTTCTTTTCTTCTCCTTCACCTTTTCCCTGATTGCCCCCTGACGTCTTTCCCTTCACCATCCTAATTCCATCTGAAGGAACCCCGAGACTCAAATTATGACATGACCACAGTGTCAGGTAGCTGTAACTAAG
>NW_006159844.1:9000446-9004590 GCF_000334495.1 Tupaia belangeri chinensis | reverse complement strand
CAGATCTCTCTAGTTTGCAGTACATTGTGTAGACTGGCGTCCTATAGCAATGGCATCCCTCAAATGTACTAATGCCATTAAGAATCATTGAAACCAGGATCAGCAGATGGCATATTGGTTACATCACTAGACTCTCACATAGTCGACTGTGGTTTGAGTCCCTGACCTAGCAACTTAAAACCATGTGGGGGGTGTGTGTGCGCGTGTGTATCCAAGATCCTGAGAGGAGAATGGAGGAGAAGGGATTACGATATGACCATCTCCCCTGGAGGGTGATTTCTCACTTTTTGTCTCTCTGTCTCTCTGGTGATCACATGTGCCTTACTTATAGCAAAAAATCTCTCTTAAAAAAAAAATAATTGGGACCAGCAGTTAGTGTAATGGCTATGTCGCTGGACTCCCACATAGTCGACCGTGGTTTGAGTATTGGACCCAGTGGCTTAAACTCACGCCGGGCGCGTGTGCGTGCATGACCAAGATCCCCAGAGGAGAACGGAGGAGAAGGGACTGCGGTGTGGCCATCCTCCCTGGGGGATGATTTCTCACTTTCTGTCTCTCTGTCTCTGTCTGTCTGGCGAGCACACATGCCCTATAGCAAAAAACTCTTCAAAAAAAAAAAAATCATTGAAACCATTGAACAGGATAGTGGATACTCCTAATGGAGCTCCAGAAATCAGATTCTGTGGTAGCTATAATCTTGGCCTTTTATCATTTTGAATCCTCCAAAATTCAAATATTTTTCTAAGGGTTTTCTTTAAAAGTTGGAGTTTTGGACTGGCAGGTGGTATGGTGGTTAAGGCGTCTCATTCCCACATGAGTGACTATAGTTCAAGTCCCAGACCTGACGGCTTGCTTCCTCATTCTCCTTCTCTCTCTTTCTCTGTTTCTCTCTGGTCAAACTGAAGAATAATAATAAACAAATAAAGTAAAATAAAATAAATAATTCTAAAAAAATTTAAGAGTTTTATCGTTTTCCTTAGTAAAGTGCTACACATGTAAATATATTTTATAAGTCTCTCAGATTTTGTTAATAAAGTGATTTGTTACTCATACTAAAAAAAGTGAAACTTTAGCCTCTTAGAAAAATGTTTTTAAAACATATTTTTCTTTTGGTAATTTTTTTAAAAATAAAAATGTCAGAGCCAGTAGGTGGCTTAGAGGTTGTATTGTTGGACTCCCACATGGCCAGCCTTGGTTTGAGTACTGAGCCTGGTGGCTTAAAACTCATGTTAGACCTGTGTATTTGCATACCCACATTGCCCTGCTTTGGTTAGCTTGAAAGCTGATCATGTTTTAATTATTATTTCAGAAAATAGGTTCAGGGTTACCAAAAGTTGATCCATGTAGCGACTGTTAGATGACACATCTTCTGTGAATTTATGCTATCTCCAGGTCCTCAGAGCCAGCCAATCATTACCGGTGCTAGATGAACAGCTATGGAAATAGAAGATGATAATAAAGGAAAGATAAAGGGGAAATTATTCTGTTTTTCCTTTCACAAGGTCTGCCATCACGTGGGTTTGCAATGACTTTGAAGGAATGTATCCAAGTAGTCCTCTCGTCCCTTTTTCTTATAGAAAGGAAGATATTTGAAAATACACTAGAAAACATTATCATTTGGGGAACAAATGGAAAGATTATGGAGGAGCATTTATATCGTTGGTGTAACTTGAATAATGTGTTCTCATTTCATAACTGGGTCAGCTCTTATCAGAACAATCTCAAGGATAAATTGATTATATTGTGTTGTATCATTTATTTCCACAAGTCAGTAGGCCATCAACTGAAGTAGAAGTCCTTTGTTATTCAAATTTGTGGTATTATATTTAAATAATTTCTTTTTTGTGACAGTTTTCTTCTTTCAGCTAAAATAAAATATTGTATGATTTTATAAATATGCTACTGGGCAGAGCAAAACCCATGATTAGACTTAAAGAAAAAATACTTTATGTTCCATTTTAGATTTATATTTTATGTACATATGACCCACTTGGCAAAAATCTTAATTTTGGTTGTATAATAAACTTGTAGGGGGCTCATAGAATCATTCAGTAGATATTGATTGAGCACTGGTTAAACTTTATGGAGGGGTCTGAGTATGGAAGGAAAGTCCAGAGATGCATATAAATACTCTCTTTTGCTAGGGAGCATACATTGAAGTTGGGGAGACTGTTTTGACTGCTAGTAAGGTACAATTGTGCTTA
This sequence comes from Tupaia belangeri chinensis, assembly GCF_000334495.1. NCBI lineage: Eukaryota > Metazoa > Chordata > Mammalia > Scandentia > Tupaiidae > Tupaia > Tupaia belangeri. The sequence goes on along the minus strand of NW_006159844.1, from coordinate 9,002,386 downwards.
ACTGAGGTTGAAGATTCAGAAAATTAGGATTAGATCATGGAATTTATAGAAGAATCAACAGATATATGGCCAGGATCCTACACAAGGACACTAATTTGAAATCCATTAATTATGGGACCAGCAGTTAGCGTAATGGCTATGTCACTGGACTCCCACGTAGTTGACCGCGGTTCGAGTCTCGGACCTGGTGGCTTAAACTCACGCTGGGTCCATGTGCGTGCATGCCCAAGATCCCGAGAGGAGAATGGAGGAGAAGGGATTGCGGCGTGGCCATCCCCCCTGGGGGGTGATTTCTCACTTTCTATCTCTCTGTCTGTCTGGCGAGCGCACGCGCCCTATAGTGAAAACCTCTCCAAAAAAAAAGAAAAAAAAGCCATTAATTATGAATCAAGTAGATACATGAGTGTCAAAATTGATATATCAGTGGGAACCAGCAGTTTGCGTAATGTCTATGTCGCTGGACTCCCACGTAGTCGACTGCGGTTCGCGTCCTGGACCCGGTGGCTTAGAACTCACGCCGGGTGCGTGTGCATGCGTGCCCAAGATCCCGAGAGGAGAATGGAGGAGAAGGGATTGCCGCGTGACCATCCCCCCTGGGGGTGATTTCTCGCTTTCTGTCTCTATGTCTCTCTCTGTCTGTCTGGCGAGCGCACGCGCCCTATAGCAAAAACCTCTCCAAAAAAAAAAAAAAATTGATATATCAGTCAGACAGTAAAGAGGTGGTGTCAGGCCTACCCTAACTTCTTTTAAGAAGTCACCCTATCGTTTATAGCATATTCCAAAAGCCATATGAATGATCTACCTGGACATAGTTCACTTTTAAATTATTCAAAACAATCTAAATCTTTTTTCTTCTTTGCTGCTTCAGGATTTTTTATTTTTTCAGCAGAGGTCTTGTGCATTTGGATGCAAAGAGAGGGAGAGGAGACTGCATACCCCCACATACCAGCATGGGGGATGGTCCTGCTGCAGTCCCTTCTCCATCTCTCTTTCCTTTTGAATTTCGGGTGTGCTCACACACAAGTGCACACCCAGCATGTTTCTCCAGCCACGGGGTCTGAACATGAACCTCATAGTTGATTATTTGGGATCTGGCCGCCTTAACCACCAGGCCAGGAAGCTGGCCCATTTTCTTTATTTGTTCCTTGACACTTTTTTCTTGTTTTTAAGATTTTAATTTTTCTTGGTTATTACTTTGACTTCAGTAGGCTGTGTTTCTGCTTCTCTGCATTAGATTATTTCCCCTGATTCCACATGATTCAGGATCTATCCTGCTAATATTTTGTTCATCTGGCTCATGTTGGCCTTTCTAGAAGAACAGGATGGATAGAACACTCTACCTTTGCTTTGAAGAAATGTCTATGGACTTTATCATTTATACTTGGTCTGCATGGTGCTAATGATAGAAACTGCTGCCCTAGGAGCTGACAGTGTTAAGCTGCTTCAACTAGCTGAGAAGCCAAAATGCAACTATTGGCCTTGTATTTATGGATACTTTCTGTTCTAACCTTACAACTCAGCCTATTTGCACTTGTGTTCTCAGCATCTTTAGAACAAAGCCTGATTGCTGCTGTTCTGATCTTCTTTATAATAGAAGTGTCTCTAGAAGAAAGTGACCCATCTTCTTTTCTTGTTCATTTAGCACCATACCCTTCATAACCGATGTCCTAAAAAGATGAATTCCTTTATTTGTCTAAATACACGATACAGTTTTATCTCCTCGTCATTCCTCAGGAAAGACGGAATTGCTTTTATTTGTATCTTTAAATTACTCTCAGGTTATTGGAAATTATTTTGAATATAAAATATAAAGTATCATTTGGGGAAGACATGTTGGCCTGAAATTACCTTAGTTAGTGCTATTTTGGACTATTTTCCCCCTTAATAACTTTGTGAAATAAGGATGGAAAATAATTTAACAGAGATACAGTAATTATTCC
>NW_006159844.1:8998606-9000320 GCF_000334495.1 Tupaia belangeri chinensis | reverse complement strand
CAAGATCCCGAGAGGAGAATGGAGGAGAAGGGATTGCGGCGTGGCCATCCCCCCTGGGGGGTGATTTCTCACTTTCTATCTCTCTGTCTGTCTGGCGAGCGCACGCGCCCTATAGTGAAAACCTCTCCAAAAAAAAAGAAAAAAAAGCCATTAATTATGAATCAAGTAGATACATGAGTGTCAAAATTGATATATCAGTGGGAACCAGCAGTTTGCGTAATGTCTATGTCGCTGGACTCCCACGTAGTCGACTGCGGTTCGCGTCCTGGACCCGGTGGCTTAGAACTCACGCCGGGTGCGTGTGCATGCGTGCCCAAGATCCCGAGAGGAGAATGGAGGAGAAGGGATTGCCGCGTGACCATCCCCCCTGGGGGTGATTTCTCGCTTTCTGTCTCTATGTCTCTCTCTGTCTGTCTGGCGAGCGCACGCGCCCTATAGCAAAAACCTCTCCAAAAAAAAAAAAAAATTGATATATCAGTCAGACAGTAAAGAGGTGGTGTCAGGCCTACCCTAACTTCTTTTAAGAAGTCACCCTATCGTTTATAGCATATTCCAAAAGCCATATGAATGATCTACCTGGACATAGTTCACTTTTAAATTATTCAAAACAATCTAAATCTTTTTTCTTCTTTGCTGCTTCAGGATTTTTTATTTTTTCAGCAGAGGTCTTGTGCATTTGGATGCAAAGAGAGGGAGAGGAGACTGCATACCCCCACATACCAGCATGGGGGATGGTCCTGCTGCAGTCCCTTCTCCATCTCTCTTTCCTTTTGAATTTCGGGTGTGCTCACACACAAGTGCACACCCAGCATGTTTCTCCAGCCACGGGGTCTGAACATGAACCTCATAGTTGATTATTTGGGATCTGGCCGCCTTAACCACCAGGCCAGGAAGCTGGCCCATTTTCTTTATTTGTTCCTTGACACTTTTTTCTTGTTTTTAAGATTTTAATTTTTCTTGGTTATTACTTTGACTTCAGTAGGCTGTGTTTCTGCTTCTCTGCATTAGATTATTTCCCCTGATTCCACATGATTCAGGATCTATCCTGCTAATATTTTGTTCATCTGGCTCATGTTGGCCTTTCTAGAAGAACAGGATGGATAGAACACTCTACCTTTGCTTTGAAGAAATGTCTATGGACTTTATCATTTATACTTGGTCTGCATGGTGCTAATGATAGAAACTGCTGCCCTAGGAGCTGACAGTGTTAAGCTGCTTCAACTAGCTGAGAAGCCAAAATGCAACTATTGGCCTTGTATTTATGGATACTTTCTGTTCTAACCTTACAACTCAGCCTATTTGCACTTGTGTTCTCAGCATCTTTAGAACAAAGCCTGATTGCTGCTGTTCTGATCTTCTTTATAATAGAAGTGTCTCTAGAAGAAAGTGACCCATCTTCTTTTCTTGTTCATTTAGCACCATACCCTTCATAACCGATGTCCTAAAAAGATGAATTCCTTTATTTGTCTAAATACACGATACAGTTTTATCTCCTCGTCATTCCTCAGGAAAGACGGAATTGCTTTTATTTGTATCTTTAAATTACTCTCAGGTTATTGGAAATTATTTTGAATATAAAATATAAAGTATCATTTGGGGAAGACATGTTGGCCTGAAATTACCTTAGTTAGTGCTATTTTGGACTATTTTCCCCCTTAATAACTTTGTGAAATAAGGATGGAAAATAATTTAACAGAGATACAGTAATTATTCC
>NW_006159844.1:8996474-8998586 GCF_000334495.1 Tupaia belangeri chinensis | reverse complement strand
ACAGCATATATCTTAATAAACAAAGTGAATGCCCAATGTCTCCCAGAGTTTCCCCAGTGTTTTCCACCAGTAGTTTTGTCGTTTGAGGTCTTAGGTTCAGATCTTTGATCCACTTTGAATTGATTTTCGTTAATGGTGAGAGATAGGGGTTTAGATTAATCATTCTGCAGGTGTATACCCAGTTTTCCAGCACCATTTGCTAAAGAGATTTTTCCCTTTCTCACTGGATTGATGGTTATCTTCTGTCAGAAATCAGTTGGCTGTATGTTTTGGGATATATTTCTGGGGCTCTATTCTATGCCATTGGTCCACTTGTCTTTTTTTGTGCCGATACCATGGTGTTTTGATTATCACAGCTTGCGGTCAGAGAGTGAGAGTCTGCCCACTCCACTCTGCTTGTGCAAGATTGCTTTGGCAATATGGGGACATAGGTGTTTTTGACAGAGTCTCTCCTTACTGTGATCCTCTGGCACCAGCCTTCTAGTTAGCTAGGATTACAGGCAGTACTGCCATACCTAGCATGTTTAGGTTGGTTTGGAATCCAAAACTGGACCTTCCATGCAGCTTTATCATCTTGCAGTGAAAACTACCACTTGCACCACTGCAGCTGGGCTACATTATTAAATCTTGAAAAACAGTATGTGGGATTATATCCACAATTTCCACTTAGGTTAAAAAGTTCTCAAACTTTTTTCATGTGTTCATTTATTCATCCATACCTTGAAAGAAAGCATCTCCTTTGTGTCCATTCTATGCTAATGTGTTCTGACTCAGCTTAAAGTTTTATAGGAAGTCAGATAATGAAACAACAGTACATGAATGACACCACCTCCTCACTTCTTGCTCTCTAGCCATACTGATCTTTCAATTTCCTAGTTAGTATGCTCATTTTACTACATATTTTACTATTTTCACAGTGCTTTTTATATTATGAAACTGTTAGTTATGTATCAGTTTGGATGATTAATTCTTAAAACAAAATTTTTTTTCAAGAGAGATTTTTGCTATAGGGTGCATACGCTTATTGGAGAGACAGAGAAAGACAGAAAATGTGAAATTATCTCCCCCCCCGCCTCAAGGGAGGGGATGGCCATGTGGCAACCCCTTCTTCTACATTCTCCTCTCAGTATCTTGGACATTCCCAAGCCTCCCATGCACCTGGTATGCCACAGTGAAAGAGAGAGTGGGGAGTCCCAATGGGATCTGATCACGCTATAGTTTTTGTTTTCCCTCCATTTATCCATCTTGTTAAGATCCTGGGCATGTATGCCTGTTGTTGCCAAGACCAGGATTTGAATTGCCATTGGCCATATGAGATCTAGCTTCCTTTGTACAGTGCTGAACCACTGTGCTATGGGGTCAGCACCTGGATGATTATTTCTTAATATCTGTCTCTATATTGTTAATTCTCTGAGGGTAAGGATCATGATACTATTTAATTATCAATACCTAAGCTCAGTGTCCTACAACAGGAACTCAGTAAATGTTTGTTAGGTGAGTGAATGAATAAGTAATTAGGGAAAATGCATAGGAGATACACTATATCTAATTGAATGGGAATTAGGGGACATTTCCAAAGAAGTGAATTTTAGGGTGGGATCAGAAGAATGAGGAGGAATTACCAAGTGAAAAAAACAGGCAGAGTATTCTGGAGCTTAAGTTTAGACTTTATCCTAAAAGCAGAAAAGGAATTTTAAACAAAAAAAAAAAGAAGAAGAATGGGGGCCGGCAGGTGGTGTGGCAGTTAAGAGCGCTGGACTCCCACATGGCCAACTGCAGTTTGAGTCCCAGACCTGGCGGCTTGCTATCTTACTTTCCCTCTCTCTCTCTCTCTCTCTCTCTCTCCCTCTGTCCCTCTCTGGTCAAATTAAAATAAATAAAGTTAAATAAAATTATACTTAAAAAAAGAAGAAGAAAAGATACTATCAACTTTGTGTTTGAGATAGTCTATTTTTCAGTGTTATTAGGAACATGCAGGATGGGCAGTGCTGGCACAGAGGCTGGTTGGGAGGCTTCAGTAGTAATAGTTGGAGGTGGTCTCAATTGGGTTCTTGAAAGTAGCAAAAGAAATAAGTAGATACATTTATGAAATTTGAGAAATGGAAGAATAGT
>NW_006159844.1:8995088-8996452 GCF_000334495.1 Tupaia belangeri chinensis | reverse complement strand
GAGTTAAATATGATTTCAAGTTTCCTCTCTGGGCAACTTAGAGAATTCCAGAGCCTTCCTAATCTGGGACAGGAAGAGCAAAACTCTCTGAGGGGAAAAAAAGAGGTGGAAGAATCCTTGAGACCTATTTAAACTGAGGCTAAGCATTGAAGACTTGCTTATATATCAGTAGTTGACATTTTAAAAAAAAAAGCAAGAAAAATTGGGAGGAAATAATCAAATGTTAGTAGTATTAGAACTCTTTATATTTAAATTTTTTATATTAAGTTTTGGTTTGGGTTATTAGTGTTTTAATTTTATGAAGAAAAAGAATATACCTAAGAAATATACTACTATAGGAAATGTTATACAAAAGAATCTAAAGAACAAAAAGACTGTCTTAGACAAGATGTGGAGAATACCTAGTGAAAATAAATCATTGGTCTGGAAGAGAAGCCCATGATGAAACAGGCTCACCATGAGTGCATGTATGAGGACAGGTCACCTGGAAATTTTAAATTATCATCTAAATAAGGTCTACTAGAAGAAGTAAGTTTCACTTATTTACTCACAAATCTTTAGCCTTCAACACAGTGCCTCACACCTTTAGATTTATTATTAATATGCTAATTTTGTTTATGTCACTATTCATTGGAATTGTAAAATAATGATGTTATTTATGCCATCTCGGTTTTTAGGTAGATTGGGGTCAACTGGACTATTTAGTTGTTGACATGCCACCAGGAACTGGAGATGTGCAGTTATCTGTCTCACAGAATATTCCCATTTCAGGTAAATCTTTAAAACCTAAATGATTTGTGCTTGCTTTGACATGTTGTTATTGCTATACAGAAAAACAAACTCCATGATGACCATACTTTTTTTTTTTTTGGAGAGGTTTTCGCTATAGGGCGTGGGCGCTTGCCAGACAGACAGAGAGAGACAGAAAGCGAGAAATCACCCCCCAGAGGGGTGGTCACGCCGCAGTCCCTTCTCCTCCATTCTCCTCTTGGGGTCTTGGGCACGCACGCACACGCGCCCGGCGTGAGTTTTAAGCCACTGAGTCCGGGACGCGAACCGCGGTCGACTATGTGGGAGTCCAGCGACATAGCCATTACGCTAACTGCTGGTTCCCACGACCATACATTTTTATGTCTTAAAAAAATCAGGGGCTGGGGACAGCAGATGGTATAGCAGTTACATCGCTACACAGCCTACTATAGTTTGAGTCCCAGATCTAGTGGTTTGAAAACATGCCAGGCACATGTGTATGTGTGCCCAAGATCCCAAGAGGAGAATGGAAGAGAAGGAATTGTGGCATGGCTGTCCTCCCTGGGGGGTGATTTTTCACTTTCCCTGTCTGTCTGTCTGTCTGTCTCTCTCTC
>NW_006159844.1:8977555-8995078 GCF_000334495.1 Tupaia belangeri chinensis | reverse complement strand
CTGGCAAGCACACATTACCTAAGGTAAAAACGTCTTTAAAAAAATCAGGGGCAAATTAGGGGCTCAGCAGTTATGCAACATTCTATAATTCTACTTGACCTACATGGGAAGGTCCTGGGTTTGCATCTTGAGGCCTCCCTATGTATGCAGGGCATGCATGTTTGTGTCTGATCTGGACGGGTTGAGGCTAGGGATGGATTGTAGTGTGATTCATAAGTTTTCCATTAAAGATCAAAAGTAAAAGTAGGGTCAGCCGTGTTTTTAGTGAATAAGGGAGATAGATTCCACATGGTCAGTTGTAGTCGGAATTCTGGCCCAGGTGGCTTGAAAGTTACGCCAGCCACATGTATGAGCATGCCTCAAATCCTTCAAGGATGGTGAAATGGAGGAGGGATTACAATGTGACCATGTCCCATTGGGAGGCGCTTTCTCCCTCTCTCTTTTTCTGTTTTCTATTTCTGGTGAGTACCATGCACCCTAGAAATGAAAACAAAACAAACAAAACCCAGAAGCATAAATAGAATTTTTAAAAAACTAACGAAAAGAATATATTTACAAAAACATAAAGACACTTTGTAAAAAAAAAAGGTAATATAAATATGCATTCTAGAAAACCAGTAGCACTTAAGTATCATTTAAGTAGGACATCGATATTGGGCTATTTCGTTCACTGCTATCTAGCACCTACAGCACCAGTAAGGCATTTAGGTTGGCGTTAAGATTTGCTTCCCCTTTCTTATATCCTAAAGGTTTCTTTCTTAATATCCTAAAATTTAGCTGATACATTTCTTTATTTTTTTTCCCCTCTGATTAAGAATTTGCCCTGTAGGTAATCAGTGTTATATGAGAATAAGATACAGTATTTTGTTGTTGTGTTGTGGTAAAACGCCCATAACAATTCAGTGGTATTACCTACATTCATATTGTTATGCAACCATCTCTACTCCATCTCCAGAACTTTCACCTTCCCCAATTAAAACTCCTTTAAACACTGACTTTCTATTCCACCTCCGCCCCCCAAAGCCCCTAGCAGCCACCTTTCTACTTTAAGAATGGTATTTTTCCATGAAGGTTAGAAGACCAAGAATAAAACATATTTTAAAAGAGCATTAAGCAAAAACCTAAAATAGATCTTGTAATTTATTGATTTTGTGTGTGTATATAGTAGTCGATTCTCACTCCCATGCAGGGTCAATGCTGTGCACTGTAGTGGGTCCAAGAGTAAATAGTGAATCACAATCTTCTCCTTAGATTACAGTTCCTTACCTTTTTTTTTTTTTTTTTGACTCTTAGACCTTTTTTGAGAATTTGATGAAAACTAAATTCTCTCCAGGAAAATGTGCTTTTATATACTGAAACACTAATTTTATGTTTAATTTCAAGAGTTTTGCAGTCCGTGAGTTAAAAGTCCTGCCTTTAGGCAATAGAGCAAGGTGAGCAGGAGAGTTGCCGGCTTGAGAAGATCATAGATGGTTCTACTCCAGTTCGAGAAATGCTATATGTGAGATGTAAGCCTGAAGATATGACATGAGAGGTCAAAGAAAGAAGAGACTATGACCTTGAGGGGAATGTAAAACATTGCATGGAGATAGACCTTTAAAGAATAAATATGGGGACCAGCAGTTGGCATAATGGCTGTGTCGCTGGACTCCCATATAACCAGCCGCGGTTCACGTCCCGGACCTGGTGGCTTAAAACTCACGCCTGGCGCATGTGCGCGTGTGCCCAAGATCCCGAGAGGAGAATGGAGGAGAAGGGATTGCGGCGTGGCCATCCCCCCTGGGGGGTGAGTTCTCGCTTTCTATCTCTCTGTCTCTCTCTGTCTGTCTGGCGAGCGCACGCGCCTTATAGCAAAAACCTCTCTTAAAAAAAAAAAAAGAAAAAAAATGATAAATCATAGAACATTCAAGATAGCACCATATCTTGTTTTTTTTTTTTTTTCTTTTTGTTGGCGTAAGAGGAAGAAAGCAGAAAATAAAACTTTTAGTGTTCTATAATTCCACTATAGAAACATAACATATATTTCACTTCCCCAGGTCTCATCTTTTTTTAAAAAAATAGGGCCAGTTACTAAAAATGCTTTTGAAAATGCACATTCTTAGTTATTTCTGAATGGTGAAATTAGAATTCGTGTTTACCAATACTTTCTAAATTCTCCATAACAAACATATATGTCTATATAATGTTAAAAAATTTATAAAGGAAGGGTTCAACAAATGGCATAATGGTTACATTGCTAGATTCCCACATAGTTGATGACAGTTTGAGTCCCAGACCTGGTAGCTTAAAATTCATGCCTCCTGCAAGTGTGTGCGTGCCCAAAATCCTAAGAGGAGAATAGAAGAGCAGAGTGTGGTCACCTCCCATGGAGTGAGTGATTTTTCACTTTCTGTCTCTCTCTGTCTCTCTCTGTCTCTTTGGCAACCACACTTGCCCTATAGAAAAAAATCTCTTAAAAAAAGTTAATAAAAAGCACTGATTCTATACAATAATTTTTAGATGAAGTGGTACCATTTATTGTCCATTAATAATAAGCTGCCATTTAGACGATCTCCCATGTGTTAGATTTTATATTTAATTCTCACAGGTGTTAAATTATCTCTATTTTCTTAAATCTCAGAAGGGTTAAGTAAATTTTTTAAGGTCACTCAGGTACAGTGGGTCATAACTTTCACATCAGTCCTTGATTAAGTTTAAATCTTAGGCTTTTAATCTTTCCATCAAGCTTCCCTAATGCAAAACCCAACCATGTTTTTTATTTATTTTTATTGCCAGAGGATATATGTGTTCTCCAGAAAGAAAGAGAGAGAGAGAGAACCCTAATAAGGCATGGTTCCACTGCAATCCTTTTTACTCCATTCCTCCTCCTTATCAAGATTTTGGGCATACATGTACATGTGCCCAGTGTGTTTTTCAATCCACCAGAACCGATGTTAGAACTAGGATTGGTCATCTGGCTCCTTTACTTCTGTGCTACAGGGCTGGCTTTAAATGTTTGACTCATTGATTTTTGAGGTTTATTCCTAGTCCATTCAAACCCATTTAGGTTGAAAAAAAATTTTTTTAAGAAAAAGAACATTTGGGGAGAAAGAAAAAGAGGAAAGGGAGGAAATATTTTGACAGGCTCTCACCATATATGATCTCTTGTCCCAGCTTTCCAGTCAGTGAGGTCCACAGGAGTATGCCATCACTCCTGATCTGTGTAGTTTCGGCTGAGAACCAACCCGAGGTCTTCTAGGTGGCCTCAGCAACTGCACAGTGGTGTGCTCCCACTTATAGTGCCACAGCTGGGTTTAGGTTGAAATTATTCTAATCTAGGTGATTCCTGATAAAAATGAATTTATTTATAAGTGTGCCTAACCTTGTATACTTCTAGTGTTCTTCAGTGGAGCTGACCATACTCAGTAATTCTTTTGAGTCTTAAAAGACTACTTTAGAGCTCACTAACTCCCACAAAAGGTCTGACGGCTGTCTAGAAGCAGTTTCTTTTAACCTTTGGGGGTAGAATCCCAAGTGATGCTTTGAAAGACTAGTATTGTCTTTAAGTTGGTCCATACTGGTTTTGAATGTTTGGCTGGTTTCTAGGCACACTGGCTCTCTGTATAGAATTATAGCAGTCAGTGCATTTATATTCTGAGTTGGTAACAGTGAAGGAACTAGATTTTCTACAGTGAATGTGTATTGATTTTACAATTAGACAGAAATAGCAAACTAAAAGTATCCAACCAAAAAAGAATGTCAAGGGTAGGAGGGACATGTGGATTGTGTTTTTGGATATATGTGTATTTGTTAAAATGTGTTTCTTAACAAAGACTTCATTGCTGAGGCTTATTTTTATTCACGTCAATGTAATTTCACAGCTAACATACCTGAGGAGATACTAAAGTTGAGCAGCTCCCCAGATTTAGAGAATGGCACCACCCGAAGAGTTTCTGACCTGGCTAACTCATGACTTTCATCAGTTTACATAATTTGGAACAGCCTGTCAGAATCACATCTGACCTTCAAGGCTTAACTGTTGGATCATTGGGAAAGTCATAATGTAATTTTGCAGAGAAAAATATAGGAAAATACATCATGATTTATTAGATGACCTAATAAATTATCTGTCCTCTAATTATAAGTCTAATTTTTCTTTCCTTAATATCATTGACTTTAGACTTCCTTTAAGATACTATATTTGTACCCTTTCTAGTGTCACATATGTTGTAAACCACATAAATTCTCTACACTCTTATTAGAGCCTCCCTATGATTTGATTTCTTTTTTCTTCTCACTAACCTTCATGTAACCTGTGATCTGGCTAAAATGAAACTAAAACACCTACATATTCACTGTCTCTCCCTTCTTCCTTTTACTTTCCAGACATTTGATTCTCACTGAGAATGCCTTTCCTTTCCAATCAGTAGGTGTCCAAATCCTCCATAACCTTCAAAAGCAAACTGGTTCCAATGTCTGGTCCTTACCATCTTCCCCAAATCCCCAGTTATGAATCATTTCTCCCTCATTGGAATTCACATGGCATTTTATTTAGACCACTTTCCTCTAGCACTTCTAATATTCTTCTTTCAAAATCTGCATACCCGTGTTATCTTCTCTACCAGATTGCTATTTCCTGGAGGGCTAGGCTCTGTTTCATTCATCTTTGTATTTCTAACAGTACCAAATTTAGTGCCATCCTGTAACTACTCAGGAAATGTTGAATCAATGGATAAGTGTTTATCTGCATGTCTGTATTATCTTCTCAATTAGGCTGTAAGCTGTTAGGCTTCAAGAATTTTTTTTTCTATGTATTCTAGTATCTTTTAGCATACCTTGGGCAATAATAGCTTATGCAATTAATATTGACTGAATAAATAACAAAGCTAGTCTGACTGTTTATCACTGTTTATGTGAAAAGATTTGTGCTCTCTAGTCTTTCTTACCATCCTGCTCATACCTGTGAACCCCTACTTACACTGATTGCTTTTATCCAAGTGTTTTTTTCTATATATTAGTTAAAGGAAGTGGTTTTAAAAACCTACATTTTATTTTACTGTCCCCTAAGAGAAAAATTTACTTCCCCTTCTAATAAAAAAATGCTTTCATTTTACATACACATTTCGTTTATTTTTTGAGAGAGAGAAGGAGAGAGACTCCCACAGGATCCTCCTGCAGGATCTTTTCTCTAGCCTCAACCATCCTGAGTCATGGGCGTGTGTGCATGAGCCCCATATGTACCGGGAAATCTTGGGCTGTGAACCTTGCCATCAGGTAACAGAGCTTTACTGCTGCACCACCACCACTGACCCATGCTATATATTTGTTATGGTATCATAAACAATATCCTTGTGGTCAGTTGCTACCTTTAATATTTCCTTTGTTTTAGTATCTGGGATAATGGTGTGTATGTGGGTGATTGCTGTTTGGTTACATGTAGGCTCTATATTGAATTACTAGTGAGAATCCCTAGCATTGTTGCCTTAATAGCAACACGATCTCTTATTTACTTGCTGTAATGTTTAGCAAGGCGCTGCATACTTTTCTACCTCTATCCTTACCTGTGGAGCACATGCCTACCGCACTGATGTGTGTGGATGAAATGAGATAAATAGATGTAAAACTCAATTTAAGTGTGTGTCTGTGTGTGTGTGTGCGCGCATAAAAGACTTGAACACTTTAAAATAATTTTTTTTTCTTTCTTTCTTGGTGGAGGGATGGTGGTAGCAAATTGTGAATTAGAGTATTTATATCAGCTTTGCATTTCTCCAAGATATGTTGCGAATAAATTTAAATGCTTTATATTTGGAAAGAGACACTCTTTTAGAAAATTCTCTTATAAACAAAAAAATCCTCTTTCTGAATGCTAATTAGCAACTCTTTGTATGTGTTCTGTTGTGCTCCATGGGGTAGATGACAAGCTCATTACAAGAAGAAATTTTAAAGAAAAAAAAATTATCTTATTTGTGTTAAGGGTGTTGTATAGCAACAACAGAGATAAATGTGTTGACATTAGTATTAGTGGCTAATGATTTAAATTTGAGTTTACATGGACTACAGAATCATTACAAGTATAGACTAGACCCATACCTAGTAGTTGTAGTAATTGCTGGAGGGAAAGGAGAGAGGATTAAGCCTAGGAAATAAGCAATTACAGTGTTAGAATTTGCTCATGTCCTGTTGAACTTGCCAAGTGGAGAAGTGGAGTTGTTGGTGTTGGTTTTGCTTTATTACTATTTTTTTGTTTCTTTTTGTTTTTGTTAGGGATACAATTTACTGGGTTTTTGTTTTGTTTCACTTGTAAATTAGTTGTTTCTGTATACAGAATTGGGTAGATTCCAGGTTTAACGGCTGTTTTTTTTTAATGCATATTGATATACTTTTAGGAATTATTGAACACTTAACTGCTTTTCCATAACAGAAGAGGATTACTATTTCTTTGAGAAGCTTAATTTCCTTGAAATTTTGAAAATATATGTATCATTCTTATATTTCAGTTCTAATAGACGTGACATAAATATTTTTCTTTTCTGACGTGACATAAATATTTTTCTTTCTTCTTTCACTTCTAGTGAAGTTCTTAGTGTGATTCCCTGAAGACTGTCTTAATTTATCTTTAACTCTTGGACTTATGTGAAGATATAATTAGCAGGAAACAAATGACACATCTTTAAAAAGAGTCAACAGGACTTGGTGGTGATGTAGTAGTAATGCACTGGACCCATGTGAGAAAGGTCCTGGGTTTGTATCTGGGGCCTTCTTGAGCATGCTAGGTATGCACATGTGCATTCATGACCCAAACCCCCTGAGACTAGGGGTGGATCAGCATAAAGACCCTATTGAAGGTGCTTGTGTCCGTCTCTTTTTCTGTCTCTGTCATGGAAATAAATAAGTAAGTAAACTTAAGGAAGAAGAAGAAGGTAATTAACAATACAGGCTTTAATGAAGGCACTAACTACAGAGGTGTGAGCAGCATTAAGAAAACCAGCAAGAGATAGTGAAGTACCCAGGGACTAGTGTTAGGACATTTTTAATGATCTTCCACCTGAAGATCACCAGGCAGCCCCTTTCCACGGCTCCTGCAACACTTGTTGCTTATGAAAGATGTTGGGCCTATTGTCACAAGGGAGCAAACCGTTAGTGGAACCTGGAGACTATGGAAAGGGGCTGCCTGGTGGAAGCTGTGGACAATGCCATAACTACTAAAGGGTGGGAGAAAGTGATGTGCGAGTTAGTTGGTAATACTCCAACCTCTTTTCCTCCTGTAGCCTCACCTCCTGCTGACACTTCTAGTGGCAGATCATCTTTGGGTTCCAAAGGGCAAGGAAATTCAAATGATGGAATCCACAGAGGCCAGCTACCAGGGCATGAATCAGGAACAGAGAGAAGTGGAGAATGGATCTGGGCTGAGTATTAGGGGCCCGGGGTGAGAGCAAGTTGAGTAATAAACAGAGCATCTCCTCTTCAATGCCATCAATAAAATTGTAAATTAGTAGACTGAGACAAATGAAATATAAAGCAAAGATACAGGATTTGTACCCTCTATCTAAATGTTTCCAAACTAGGGGCCAGCTGGTGGTGTAGTCCGTAAGATGCTGTACTCTCACATGGCTGACCACGGTAGTGTTTGTGCATGCTCAAAATCCCCAGATTAGAGTGGAGGAGAAGGGATTGCAGCATGGCCATTCTTCCAGGGGGTGACTTTTCAGTTTCCCTTTCTCTGTCTGTTTCTTTCTGGAGAACACATCTACCTTTTGACAAAAAACTAAAAAAAAAAGCTTCCAAGCTATACAGATACTAATAGTACAATGAAATTAGTGAAAATCCGTATTATCACAAGAGAAAATGGTACTGTCATTAAATTTATGGAAAGAATATTTATATTGTAGATGGTGATACAGGTATATTTTGTATAGTGGGAGTAATAGACTATTATGAAAGGGTTTATTTTGATAGGAAAGTGTTAGAGGAAAAATTCACCTTAATAAGTACAGGTGGATACGAGAATGAAACTTTTGGACATTTTTTTGATAGAAAGGATGACTGAGCAGCTGAGAGAGGAACCATTATGGTCTAGCCTTTATTCTCTTTTTCTTCCTCGTAATGGCCAAAGTGGCACAGAAAACATCCAGCAATCTACATGTGGGTCCTGTTTTTATTTCCTATCTCCTGGAAAGGCACTGTGTATGGCAGAGTAGTCAGCTATTTAGTATGCTGAATATCCACAGGCTCAAGAAAAGCTACACAAACACTCTGGTATTGTGTTGTGATAATGAGGTAATGTTCTTTCTTCCCGTAGAGGACCCTGCTTGTCTGGATGCTATAGGTGGAAGGAAAGCTGGAGGCCCTTCTACCTCTCGTTCATTTCAATGAGGTGGGGGTAGGGATTTTAAATTAAGCCACCTTAATATTTTAATAATTGATTAAAGAAGAAGGCACTTGTTGCTTATGAAAGATGTTGGGTCTATTGTCACAATGAACTATTCATTCATCAAAAATTATTGAGAAAAAGCTATACATGTACACCTGGTATTTTTCCCTCCGTGAGCAGTTTTGTTTTCTTGGTCAATCAATTGTCTGTTTTTTGGTTGACTGCAAATTTAAACACTGGTATTTGTAATATGAAAACCTATTGGGAATTGGAGGATCAGAAACTTAATGTTGTAAAGTTAAACTAAGTGGATGACCATAGCCCCTTACTTGAAATAGTTTCCTTCACTGATATTTATTTACTCTTCAAAGCAAAAGGAACATAGTGACTTCACTTAAACAAGCTAAATAAGTCTCTCTCTCTCTTTTTTTTAAGTAACTGTTTCGTTCTCAATAATTTCCAAATTTATAAGAGTAATTATTTTTTGTTCTTTTCTTTTTTCTTTCTTTCTTTCTATTTTTTTTTTTTTTTTTTTAGTTTGCCATAGGGTGTGTGCACTCTCCAGAGAGAGACAGAGAGAGAAGGAAAGTGAGAAAGGACAGTGAGAAGGAAAGGACACATCTGTGGGGGGATGGCCATACTGCAATCCCTTCTCCTCCATTCTCCTCTTGGGATTTGGTGCACGCATGTACACACATGCATGCACACGCACACACATGTGTGCATACTCACCATGTTCTCCAAATGCAGAGGGCCATGTGGGATCCAGTCACCTTAACTACCATGCCACCTGGCTGGTTTCGTAAGAGTAATTCTTTAAAGGCATCTAAAACTAATGTTTTTGAAAATTAAGGGAAACATAATAGGTTACTTTGAAATTTAGTGCTGTTTCCCCTACCATTTTGCAACTGAGAATGACCTCAAGTTGTAAAGCTAGAAAACATACTTGCACCTTGAAGGTGGAAGACTTAGGTCATAGCTTTCCTCATATTCAGGGATATTAAATCTTCTTTTATGTTTCAGTTTCCAGAGTGGACATTAAAGGAGGCAGTCAGTTTTGGACTTCCTCCAGGTGCACTGTCTTTCCAAGTAAATGTTAGGCAGAGTTATAATTAAGGGATTCTTGGCAATACTTGAATGATGTACAGATAGTTATTATTTTATTCATCAAATTAAGAAAATCATTTCCAAAATATGTTTGTTTTGTTTGCATACAAACTGTAGCCAACTGCTGAAGACTGGAAGCTATATCCCAGGATTTTATCTTTTAGGGTATTTTTCGTATTTCAGTCTGAAACTTTAGTTTGTTGAATTGGGAATCAAATTTATAAAATTAAATATAGCACCATTGGCTAACGAACAACAACATTATCTAAATTTAAGAAGAAATAAACTCTTAGGACCAGCAGATGTTATAATGGTTACTTTACTGGACTCCCACATAGTTGACTATGGCTTGAGTCCTGGACCTGGTGGCTTAAAACACACGCCAGGCACATGTTTGTGTGTACCCAGAGTCCTGGGAGGAGAATGGAAGAAAACAGATTGTGGCATGGCCAACCCCCTGGGGGGTGATTCTGGGCTTTCTGTCTCTCTGGTGAGTGCATGCACCCTATAGCAAAAATCTCCCTTAAAAAAAAAAAAACAACAAAAAACAAAAAACAAAACACTCTTTAGGGTGCTTGTATTTGGCTAAACATATATTATAGTTAGAAGTTACAGTGATCAGTTAACAGTGCCCAGAAGTAGCCTAGAATGAATAACTTTTGAACTATGACATGCAGGAACCAAACCTGGTGTTGGACTGGGGCCTCCCAAGTGGCAGTGCCATCCAAGTGCCACCCTGGCTAGTCCAGAAATGGATTTTTAAAGCTTCCCCAAGTGATTCTTATAAAGTCAGATTTCAGAATCATTTGTTTAGAGTAACCCCTCTGATGTTTGAATTCCTTGAATTCCTATGAAGTGGTTGTTTAACCTGTGCTTAGATAGGAAACTTCTGAAGTAATTCATTTAGTTTTGTCATTTAAGAATTTATGGGCATTTCCTTCATGATATGCCAGACAACTAAAATTCCTTATTTTCTTAAAGTTCAGTGATTAATATCATGATCAATGTATAGTCATATTCATATTAAAAAGAACTTTTAAATCCATTAAACATTTATGTGTAGCAAAAGTACAAGTCCTGCAATCTAAAAAGCTTTTGCATTTGGTCACAGATGTTAGAAATTGATCAAGATTAGATGTATAGCTCTGAAGAATGTCTTTACAGCTTCAGGATGATGGTATTTATAAACCAAAACTTTTCTATGTAAAGCCTCAGTCACTATTCCTCTATTTCCTGAAATATATCTGGTTAAATAAAGTTAGGGTAATCAGAGAGTAGCTGTCCTCCCCTCTGGAGCTTCTTTTAGAGAAAGCATGCGTATAAAAAAGAATGTGTTCTATTATTAAACCAACAGCCTTTGGTAATGGTTCACTGCCATCATGAGTAGGCTGAGGTGTGTGTTCACCTAACAGAATTTGAAATGCAAAATATTAAATCTTAAGAGTTCAGCATGAACAGATGCTCACAGAAGAGCAAAAATGTTTTCTGAGTTGTAGAGACATATGTGTATAAGTAGGCTCTCCAAGGTATTTGCTGATCAGCATAGACTGTAAAGAAGGGAGGATTTTATCTTAACTTTACTAGAGACACCAGAAGGAGGAAGGGAAATGAGGATGAGAGAGCGGAGAGAGCCAGGGAGCAGGGAGAGAAAACTCATGCACAAGACCAAGCTGTCTGGTTCTTTCCCATGCTCTTTAAAATCCGTGCAAGCCTCCCTTGTCCCCAGTGCTTCCTTA
The DNA here is from genome assembly GCF_000334495.1 of Tupaia belangeri chinensis. Taxonomy (NCBI): domain Eukaryota; kingdom Metazoa; phylum Chordata; class Mammalia; order Scandentia; family Tupaiidae; genus Tupaia; species Tupaia belangeri. The sequence continues at coordinate 8,983,885 of NW_006159844.1, read as the reverse complement.
GTGAATGTAGCCTGGATAGCCATTGCTAATTCTTTGTGGATTATTAAGGTGAAGTGCCCAAAAGGCCATTACCTGTGGACTCCATTATATTGAAGAACCAGCCTTTATCCCTCAATGGCAGAGATATATCCAGATTTCTTTGATGAAATAGAATTCTTAATTAGAATTCCAAAGAATATATAGACACTCTCACCAGTAACTGTGAAATACTGTGGTTCCCACTAATTATCATATTGGATAATTCTTTTTGGCAGCAATAAACATAATTTTATGTAGCAAAATGCATTTCTGAGGTAAGCAAAGTAACAATTGATCTTTAAGTTAATAAAGCATATTTTCTTTGTGACTTTAGTCAATTCTCCACTCTGTTGGCAGGGACCAAAGTCTAAAATAATGACTAATTTAGAAAGTATTTGTATTTCCTGTTGAAACACAGTGTGTAATTGAGGTGAATTTACCATTTAAATCATATTTTACTTAAGCTGATTCTGATATTAGTGGGCATTCCTTGATCTTACAGTAAATAATGTTTTTAATGCAGTGAGTTTGGGAGTGACAGAGGAGGAAGACAAAAGAGCACGAAAAGAAAATACCCCAAAGCCAATGTATTTTATAGTTAATGAAAAATTGTAAATATATCTGACATTGTTTACATTAAGCCAGTAGAAGTTAAATGATTATTTTCTTTTGTTGCACATGTGACTCTGAATCAATCAAGGAGAATAGCAGCACTAAATACTAAGAATATATTGAACATTAAGAATAGCAGTTAAAGTCTTGGTTAACTTTACATTGATGTGCTTAAGAATTGTAAGGTATAGAATTATTCCTCTAGGTGTAATTCTGAGCAGGTTTGTTGTATGCGTTTATTATGTTCTAACACTGAAATTCTCTATCGAGCTTGGGAATTAGATACAGTCTATGCCCTGGAGACTAGAATGCATAGTTGAGTGGTTCCACACTGGTGTAATTATGATCAGCCTAACATCTGGAATAATCAGTTTTAAATGTTTAACTACTCTGAACTCTGACCAAATCCAGATATACAGTTATAAATAGATTTTCCTCTTACTAGTCAAGAGAATTAACAATTAAGACAATATTCTCAATAATTATTTTGTATGATGTTTACATATTTCCAGAATCTACCAGCTAATTAACCTTTTATAGTAAATCTTAGCTGATAAAAAGTCTTTTAAAAAAGATTACAAATTGAGGAATAGCATTTAAATATTATTTAGTTGTTTAGACTTAGACATTTACCCTAGACAATAGAGAGAGAATTCTTGATGTAATTCTAGAGATAGGTGTTGTTGCCCCAGAAAATAATTCCATTTATCGCAAACTAGGAATTCATTCTTTTCGTTGCTGCTGACATTTCTTTATGGTCAGTAGGGGGAGCACAAGCTTTCTAACAGACCTACATCACAAAACTGAAATGACATCATAAGTGACTGGTTTCATGTTTAATGAGCTATGAGAAAATTTAAAATTTACCAGTTAGAAGGTCAAGAGTCATCCAGAGAAAATGTAGTATCTGTTTTTGGAGACCATATTTCAAAAGCTGAGTGATACAAGGAAAACTGACCTAATTTCTTTAAAATTTAAAACTCTGGATTATGATGCATAAATTGATTAAAAATTAATTATATTTAATTTTATTGGAGGGATGTCTGAAATGGTTACTTATGATGTACTGCATTTTGGTTCAACAAAGATAGTGCTTTGTGTGGACCAGTTAGGTTTTTGTATTTTTCAAGAAAGACCAGAAAAAAAATTTTTCAGTACAATATCCTAAAGGCTGATTATGTCATGATTAAAGACTTAGTCACTAATTAATAATATATATTTTGTGGAAAAATCTTACATTAACATAGCATATGTAAATGTTTCTGGCAATTCCAATAGGATTTTTATAAGTTTTATGAGCATTTACTACATCATGAAGGTGATCATTGCCACTGACAAAACATTTATTGGGCCGGACTGTGACACAGTGATAACACAACTGGACCTCTGGAGAAGGTCCCCAGTTCATGTCTCTTGGCCTCCTTCTGCTCACTGGATGTAATCTGAGCTGGCTGAAGCTGAGTATGAAGGCCCTCTTGTGGATGTCTGTCCATTTCTCTATCTCTGTCTTTCATGGAAGAAATAAATAAATTTTTAAAAAGCTGTTACTGTTTGAATGGGACTATTCAGACTATAAGGAAATTTAGATGACATGGATGCTTATTTGAGATTTTTTTTTAGGGTTAAGTACATAGAAGACCAAGTTACTTTAATTTCTCTCTGGGATCTTACAAGTATCAAAATAATGCCAATGAACCTTTTTATAACACTTTTCTTTTTTTAATGGAACAACTCTAAGTTAAATAGGGTCAGTAGAAAAAAGTTCATATTTTAGAGGAGTTAATTGAGATGCATTAAGATTTAATGATTTATTCAAGGTTATATAGTACCTTATCATAGTCAACAAAACCAATACCCAGAGCTCTTGAATCCTACTTCAAGGAGTTACCAGTTAAAAATTCATGCTGCAGGAATCTAGGATAGATGAGTCTGCAAATATTGGAAAATAGTTTAAATTGCTAATCTTTTGATATATGCCTATTTCGTGCAAGATATTGTGTGATTAGCCTTGTTTGATAAATAGATGAAAAAAAATAAGTCTTTGAAACTATATTGTGTAGTCATGATACAAAAGAGTATTTTATAAATAACATGTTTATATCATACGAAAGCTAAGATTGCTTTTTAGAGCCAATGTAGTAGACAGCCTCCTATATGCATGCTAGGATATGGTTCTGAAGGTGATTTGGAGGAAATAGCCAGAGAGGATCCCTGTATACTTACGAAGAGAATGGCTCTGAGATTGAGGGGCAGTACTTCTTAGAGGAGGTAGCATTTCATATTCATTTAAATAAGATTTGCTGGGGCAGTCAGGTTGAGGAGGGGTGGTTCTGAAAACTATAGTTGAGAGGATGTCTTAGTCTGTTATTGCATTTCTCAATAGAAATACCTAAGACTGAGTAATTTATAAAAAATAGAGGTTTATATAATTCATGATTCTGACAGCTGGGTAGTCCAAAGGCATCATGAAATGACAGAAAGCAGAACTTTGAACAGAGTGGAGCAAAGTCCATATTCATGTTTTTTGTCTGCCTCATTTCTCTACTTATAAAAACACCAGGACTCAATCACGGGGTCCTGTCCTAACCACCCAATCACTAATCTCTTTCCAAAGGCTCTGCCTTTTAACACTGTAACTATGTTATATTTTTACCTCCTTAATCACATTATAACCACTTCAACACATAAATTTTCAGGGGTTGTATTCAAACTATAGTAGAGAGAATATGAAATCATATAATTATAGAGATAGATGAGACTTGAGAGACTGTCTCCCAAGTAGACTGTTAATTTCCTGAAAGTAAGGCTTACCTTAATATGCCTAACTAGCACATTGTCTGAATGGGTAAAAGGTTCCAGTGATATAGCTATGATTCTAAATCATTGATGGATCAGTTGTGACTTTAAAAGTGTGAAGTCAGCCATAGGCAAAGATTAAGAATATAAAAAGTGATAAGTGTTGGCGGGGATGTGGTGAAAAGGGAATGTAAACTAGTTCATCCACTGTGAGAACAATATGGTGGTTCCTCAAAGATCTACAAATAGAACTACCATTTGATCCAGCAATCCCACTTCTGGGTATTTACCCAAAAGACAGGAGAACGCTCAGTCAGAAAAGTGCTTGCACATCAATGTTTATTGCAGCATTAGTCACAATTGCCAAGACTTGGAACCAACCTAAATATCCACAAACTGATGAATGGATTAGAAAAGTGTGGTATATATACTCTATGGAATACTACTCAGCCATAAAAAATAACAAGACCCTAGCATTTGATAGAAAGTGGTCAGATATGGAGGATCTATTGCTGAGTGAAGTAAGCCAGGCTATGAAAGAAAGATATTGTACATATCCACTCAATATATACCGACTATCTGTACTCTATGATAGAGAGCAAAAAATTGGAGGACATTAGTATTCTCAACTGGATTGGTCTGAGAAGTATTTCATGATGGGCAAAGTCTTTTTACAAGCAAAATGAGAAATAGTGATTGTTTTAAAAAAATAATTAGAATAATAATAATGATTGGGGAAAACATAGAAAAGATATTGAATGTTGAAGTGGGGAGATTATGTCTCTGTATTGACTGACATGCTTGGCATTACCTTTTGAAAAAGTGATGTAATACACTGTAAAGTTATATGTAATCCAATGTAATATAAAGAAGATTATGATAATAATAATAATAAAAAAGAAGTCAGTCATAGGCAAGATCAAAGTAGCAATTCCTCATCTTTCTCATTCATTTATGTAAAACTTAGGGGAATTAACATGTTGTTATTAGTGTAGTAGACTGTTTACACAGGTAAGCAACATAATGTAGAAAGTAATCTCTCTATATAGAATTAAACCATAGCATCATTTTGTTTATCATTGGTTAGGTGCTGTGATTGTCTCCACGCCCCAGGATATTGCCCTGATGGATGCGCACAAAGGAGCCGAAATGTTTCGAAAAGTTCATGTGCCTGTAAGCATTTCCACCTTCATTGTTGAGGAATATGCGATTTGTGACTGAAGAAGGAAGTCACTGAAAAATTCAATCCAAGTTTTTTTTTTTAATTATTTATTTATTATTTATTTATTTATTTATTATTATTTTTAATTTGCTGTAGGACACACGTGCTCACCAGAGAGAGAAAGAGAGAGAGAGTGAGAGAGAGAGAAGGAAAGTGAGAAAGCAAGCTCCCAGCTCTGGGACTCAAACCGCTGTCAGTCATGTGGGAGTCCAGTGCCTTAACCACCACGCCACCTGCTGGCCACAGTTCAAGTTTTTAACTTAGACTTGTGTAGAAATGTTTATGAAATTCTTAGGTCATCTTCATGGTTATTTTATTTTATTTTTTAAAATTTGTCAGAGGGTTTGTGTAATCACTAGAGAGAGAAAATGAAAAAGCACCTAATGGGGAATGGCCACAGCACAATCCATTCTCCTCCATTTCTCCCTCCTTTTGAAGTGTTGGGCACACCCAGCATGTTTTTCAAGCTATAGGGTCTAGGACTTGAACTGCTTAGTTGGCCATGTGGGATCCAGCAATTTCTATTACCAAGCTGTGAGATGGACCTTTATGATTACTTTTAAATGCACTTATAAGTGCACATATGTCTATGTATTATATTAATCTGGAAGAATTCTAAAACATTCTTTAGGTATGAGTTTTCTAAGAAGTACTACCTCTCTCAAATATTTGCTGCTACCACTGACAGAAAATAGTAACAAAAGTGTTTTGGGAAGTTCTTTATATAGATGGAGATCACCTGTAAGGAAAAAGGTGAAAAAAAGGTTACTTTTTCTTTCTGTCTCCTGTAATATAACTCATTTATATCCTCCTCCTTTTTTGGGGGGAGGAGGAGAGATTTTTGGTATAGGGCACATGCACTCTCCAGAAAGACAGAAAGCGAGAAATCACCCCCCAGGGGGGATGGCCGTGCCACAATCCCTTCTCCTCCATTCTCCTCCTGGGATCTTGGGCATGCACACACACACTCCCAGTGTGAGTTTAAGCCACCGGGTCCAGACTCAAACCACTGTCAACTACATGAGAGTCCAGCGACATAGCCATTATGCCAACTGCTGGTCTCTATGTCTTCTTCTAGAAGGTATTTCAGGATTTTCTGCACAATATGGTAAAATAAAACAAGCTAAAAAAGTATTTTTTAAGTAGGCCCAGCCACAGTGGTGTAGTGATAGCACAATGGTCTGCAGTATTGGAGTCTGTCTAGAAGATTGGGGTTGGTTCCTGTATTGATCCCTACATTCTGGTCATTCACTGTCCCCATGATCCTAACTGGCTGGGAAGACTCAGGGAAAGGATCTTAGTATGAGACCATGTTGAGGGTGTTTCTCTTTCTCTCTCTCTCTCTCAGTATCTTTTTCTCTCTTGTGAAATAAACTTGAAATATATATGGGAACCAGCAGTTGACGTAATGGCTATGTTGCTGGATTCCCACGTAGTCGACCGTGGTTCGCGTACCGGACCCGGTGGCTTAAAACTCACACTGGGCGCATGTGCATGCGTGCCCAAGATCCCGAGAGGAGAATGGAGGAAAGGGGATTGCAGCGTGACCATCCCCCCTGGGGGGTGATTTCTCGCTTTCTGTCTCTATGTCTCTCTCTGTCTGTCTGGCGAGCGCACGCGCCCTATAGCGAAAATCTCTCCAAAAAAAATAAATAAATAAAATAAAATAAATAAAATTAAAA
>NW_006159844.1:8961927-8975545 GCF_000334495.1 Tupaia belangeri chinensis | reverse complement strand
AAAGTGGTCAGATATGGAGGATCTATTGCTGAGTGAAGTAAGCCAGGCTATGAAAGAAAGATATTGTATGTATCCACTCAATATATACCTACTATCCACACTCTATGGTAGAGAGCAAAAAAGCAGTGAAGGTACTTAATGAGAATAGGACAGTGTGGAATGGGGGAGGTGAAGAGAAGAGGATAGAGAAAGATAGCAAGAGGACAATAGAGAGGCAGGACGTTAGTGAGAAGCAGATATGGCTTATTACCTGTTGATGATGACATGTATAGTATTCTCAACTGGATTGGTCTGAGAAGTATTTCATGATGGGCAAAGTCTTTTTACAAGCAAAATGAGAAATAGTGATTGTTTTAAAAAAATAATTAGAATAATAATAATGATTGGGGAAAACATAGAAAAGATATTGAATGTTGAAGTGGGGAGATTATGTCTCTGTATTGACTGACATGCTTGGCATTACCTTTTGAAAAAGTGATGTAATACACTGTAAAGTTATATGTAATCCAATGTAATATAAAGAAGATTATGATAATAATAATAATAAAAAAGAAGTCAGTCATAGGCAAGATCAAAGTAGCAATTCCTCATCTTTCTCATTCATTTATGTAAAACTTAGGGGAATTAACATGTTGTTATTAGTGTAGTAGACTGTTTACACAGGTAAGCAACATAATGTAGAAAGTAATCTCTCTATATAGAATTAAACCATAGCATCATTTTGTTTATCATTGGTTAGGTGCTGTGATTGTCTCCACGCCCCAGGATATTGCCCTGATGGATGCGCACAAAGGAGCCGAAATGTTTCGAAAAGTTCATGTGCCTGTAAGCATTTCCACCTTCATTGTTGAGGAATATGCGATTTGTGACTGAAGAAGGAAGTCACTGAAAAATACAATCCAAGTGTTTTTTTTTAATTATTTATTATTTATTTATTTATTTATTATTATTTTTAATTTGCTGTAGGACACACGTGCTCACCAGAGAGAGAAAGAGAGAGAGAGTGAGAGAGAGAGAAGGAAAGTGAGAAAGCAAGCTCCCAGCTCTGGGACTCAAACCGCTGTCAGTCATGTGGGAGTCCAGTGCCTTAACCACCACGCCACCTGCTGGCCACAGTTCAAGTTTTTAACTTAGACTTGTGTAGAAATGTTTATGAAATTCTTAGGTCATCTTCATGGTTATTTTATTTTATTTTTTAAAATTTGTCAGAGGGTTTGTGTAATCACTAGAGAGAGAAAATGAAAAAGCACCTAATGGGGAATGGCCACAGCACAATCCATTCTCCTCCATTTCTCCCTCCTTTTGAAGTGTTGGGCACACCCAGCATGTTTTTCAAGCTATAGGGTCTAGGACTTGAACTGCTTAGTTGGCCATGTGGGATCCAGCAATTTCTATTACCAAGCTGTGAGATGGACCTTTATGATTACTTTTAAATGCACTTATAAGTGCACATATGTCTATGTATTATATTAATCTGGAAGAATTCTAAAACATTCTTTAGGTATGAGTTTTCTAAGAAGTACTACCTCTCTCAAATATTTGCTGCTACCACTGACAGAAAATAGTAACAAAAGTGTTTTGGGAAGTTCTTTATATAGATGGAGATCACCTGTAAGGAAAAAGGTGAAAAAAAGGTTACTTTTTCTTTCTGTCTCCTGTAATATAACTCATTTATATCCTCCTCCTTTTTTGGGGGGAGGAGGAGAGATTTTTGGTATAGGGCACATGCACTCTCCAGAAAGACAGAAAGCGAGAAATCACCCCCCAGGGGGGATGGCCGTGCCACAATCCCTTCTCCTCCATTCTCCTCCTGGGATCTTGGGCATGCACACACACACTCCCAGTGTGAGTTTAAGCCACCGGGTCCAGACTCAAACCACTGTCAACTACATGAGAGTCCAGCGACATAGCCATTATGCCAACTGCTGGTCTCTATGTCTTCTTCTAGAAGGTATTTCAGGATTTTCTGCACAATATGGTAAAATAAAACAAGCTAAAAAAGTATTTTTTAAGTAGGCCCAGCCACAGTGGTGTAGTGATAGCACAATGGTCTGCAGTATTGGAGTCTGTCTAGAAGATTGGGGTTGGTTCCTGTATTGATCCCTACATTCTGGTCATTCACTGTCCCCATGATCCTAACTGGCTGGGAAGACTCAGGGAAAGGATCTTAGTATGAGACCATGTTGAGGGTGTTTCTCTTTCTCTCTCTCTCTCTCAGTATCTTTTTCTCTCTTGTGAAATAAACTTGAAATATATATGGGAACCAGCAGTTGACGTAATGGCTATGTTGCTGGATTCCCACGTAGTCGACCGTGGTTCGCGTACCGGACCCCGTGGCTTAAAACTCACACTGGGCGCATGTGCATGCGTGCCCAAGATCCCGAGAGGAGAATGCAGCGTGACCATCCCCCCTGGGGGGTGATTTCTCGCTTTCTGTCTCTATGTCTCTCTCTGTCTGTCTGGCGAGCGCACGCGCCCTATAGCGAAAATCTCTCCAAAAAAAATAAATAAATAAAATAAAATAAATAAAATTAAAAAAAAAAGAAAAAAGAAATATATATAAGGGGTATTCAAAAAGTCTATGGAAAATACATTATGAGAAAAGTATGCATAGATTTCAAATTTTTTTTGCACCATAATAAACTTGTACTTCAAAGCAATTTTTCCTGAACTTTTAAAAGGACAGATAGATAGATAGATGGATAGATAAAGAATAATTAAAATCAGATAAGTCAGTAAACAAATTACATGCTATTAAGGAACATGAGTATATGCTAGAGATATACCATGAATTTTCTAACAGGCAAGAGAAAGAAACATAGTACTATTATACAGCTGTCCACTTGCACAAGATGAAAGGAACTGAGTGCTTGAGAGTCCAGAGATCCATGTCTCTCACAGATTCTCAGAAAAAAGAAACTGTGTATATAATGAACACAGTGTCATCACCTTCCTTCTAATGTGTCTCAACAAAAACAAGGAATTGTGCTAGTGCACAGTTGGAGCAAGGATTTCAGTAGAAGGTCTATGTGATGCCTCCATCTATATGACTCTCTAGTGGCTTGGTTTAATTTAAGGATAGATTTGAGAGTTTATAGAATGGAGTTGTTTTGTTATGTTTTGTTTGTTTGCTTTGTTAGAGGACACACATGCTTGCCAAAGAGAGACAGCAAGTGAGAAAGTACTCTCCACGGGGGATGGTCATACCATGATCCCCACTCCTCCCTATTTCCCTTCTTTCAGAATCTTGGTAATACATGCACATGCACTGGGCATGTTTTCCAAGTTGTTAATCCAGGACTTACACCAGGTGGGATCCAGCTGCCATAACTATCAAATACTGGCTGGCCCCTAGAACAGAGTTCTTCAAACTTCAGCCCCTGGACTAGCTTCAAGGGTCCCATGATTCTTTCTCTCTTACTTCTCTTGCCTAAAATTGTATGCTGAAGTGTGTGTGTGTGTTTGGTATGGAAAGAATTCATAACGTCAATCAGATGTTTTATTGAGACCATGACTAAGGGTAAGATCTAACAATGTATTATAATGAAAGAACCCTTAGGGAAGCTTTCATAAATGTTTATCTCTCAGGGGAGCTTCTGAAAAGTTTAAAATAGTACAGTTGTGGGCTTCAGGTGATCCTCCTCAACAAGAACCTTTTCTCCTTGGCCCAGGTGGTACAAAGCTGTTCATTGACAAGCCATGGAGCTCTGGGTTGAACTGACATGCTCTTCTGAAAATTAAAGAGCCTGATAATGAGAATGCCTGTGTTCCTACCTTCTGGGTATTCTGAAGGTATTTTCTATAGGGGGGAAATTATAATCAACACGTAGTTTAAGGGTCAGTGTTCTATGTTGTGAATTTTAGCTTGGGCAGTTTTTAAAGCAATGATAACCAAATGGCCACCTCAGACAGAGGGCCAGCAAATGGTTTAGCGGTTATGTCATGGGACTCCCACGTGGCTGACTGAAGTTCAAGTACCTAGACTGGCAGTTAGAAAATCACGCTGGGTGTGTTTGTGCTCACCCAAGATCCCAGGAGCAGAATGGAAAAGAAGGGATTGTGGGAGTGGTCATCCCCCCAGGAGATGATTTCTCACTTTCCTTCTCACTGCCTCTGTCTCTGTCCAGGGAGTGCATGCGCCCTAAGGCAAAATCCTCCAAAAAAGAAAAAGAAAACTATCTTTCTAAAGCACCTCACCTAAACAATATAACTTTTTTTTGTGCCTTCCAAGATAAACTATTATAAGTAACTAAATAAGGTTCCTTATTTTATGGAATTTTAAAATGTAAATCAGTAAAGAGTTAGAGGTCTATCTACCAAAAATTATGAAATTGAGTTAGCAAGTGATCTATAATCCTTTTTGACAGAAATTAGATAACAAGGCCTATGGTCTGGAAGACGATAGCAATTCTATCTGCACAAAGTGAGTGCTTAAAGTCTCTTTCCCCAAGATAAGGGTAGAGGCTTCTGTCTCACTCACTAAGACGCCTCATAAAATACTTGAGGGAAAAATTTTAGAAAGAGCAGGAACCAGAATTTTTTCTTCTCCATAAGTTATCATTTTATAGTCAATAGACTATTTTAACTGATACTATCATTCGAGATGACAGTGGCTATGGGCAAGTCCTCATTATACTTTGCTAGTTAGAAGTCTAATGACTATAGCTGTAAAATTCAGTCTATAATGCCTTTTTTTTTTTTTTAGAGAGGTTTTTGCTATAGGGCGCGTGTGCTCGCCATAGAGACAGAGAGAGACAGAGAGACAGAAAGTGAGAAATCACCCCCCAGGGGGGATGGTCACACTGCGATCTCTTCTCCTCCATTCTCCTCTTGGGATCTTGGGCACGCATGCACACGCGCCTGGTGTGAGTTTAAGCCACCGGGTCCGGGACTCGAACCGCGGTCAACTACATGGGAGTCCAGCGACACAGCCATTACGCTAACTGCTGGTCCCAGTCTATGTGCCTTTTCATTCTTGTATTTCTCTTACCTGCTGCCCTTGACATTTACTGCCTTGTATATGAAGTCAAATAACCTCATACTTTTCAGGCAGATTTTTCTCTGGACTCTAGGACAGAGGGAGGGACAGATAGTTCTTATGGAACATAACAGAGTGGTGGTTGGATGGTCATTAAGTCCAGGTTAGGGTCTTGCAAGGTGGATACCACTAAAGGATTGAAGTTGAAGATATTAGCAAGGAATTAACATGAGAAAGTATTCCAAATGAAGATTGAAAGGAACCTTGTACACGGTTCGTAGGACTACTTCAGGAATTAGTTAGGGAGAGAAAGAGCTATTCAGGATCAGAAAGTTAATGCTAGAGTTTTAAGTTTGTAGAGGTGGAGCAGTTTTGGGTCATGATAAGATCCAGGATATGGATATGGGTCTATAGGACTGAGAGAGAAATGGAGGTCATTTGATGTGTAATCTTCCTCCAAATTGGAATTAATAGTGCTTCCCTCTGGCTTTTTGGACACACATTCTTATATCTTTATTAGAGCTCTCTCTTTCACACTTATATTTTTAATTATTTTCCCTCTATACTACAAAAATTAAAAAAAATATAATGTTTTAACCACCTTTTAAACTTACAGAGCAAGATAGCTGTTCAGTGATGTTTACAGTAAGTGAGAACTTTTCAGTAATGAGCCTGATAAGCAGCTGGATGGCTGTGGTACAGCTACACTGTAAATGGGGTCTAGGCTGTGTGTGGGAAGTAGATTTGATGGCCCACGAGATTCTTCTGGCTCTTATAAGCCTTGGAGTCTAAGTACCACTAAGCATTTAAAATTACAAAGTGTTCCATAAATGCAAAAGAGATGTTATGTGTTGTTTATACCACTTTATTTCTTTTTTTCTTGGTTTTTAGTCTTGCTCTTTGTTTTTCCCCCTTTTGAAGTGCATTAGTTACCATGGAAACAATGATGTCATTGGAATTCATCGGTATGGCCAGAATTTAGTAATGTCTGCAAGAACATTTTGAAGTTAATTTAAATGATTTCTTAAAATTTAAGACTTAGAGGAAGGAGGAGAAGGAGATGAACTATTAAATTCTCTATTCTCTGGCAGAAATGATTCTAAGCCAAATTCTTGATATCTCAGTATTTGTAGGTAGACTGTTTTTCTTAAATAATAAACATGTTCAGTCTTATACATTTTTAATAGTAAATAATTTATGTGTTATGTAACTCTAACGTTTGTTGCCTTCTCATATAAGGGAGTCCCAGGCACCTTAATATGGAACCCTCTTCTACCATTTGAATTTTTGGAGTCACACAAATTTCACTGTCCAGCCCTTCCTTCTTTGGTAGTCCCCTTGTCAGCTCCTGAGAAATATGTTAAAGTATATTTGCTCTCTTATTCTTTCTGCGCATGAGGGATCTCTTAATTTTAAATCAATAAGTAGTTTATTAATTTATTCCACAAATACAAAGTTATTAATAGTATGTGCCTTCTCTAAGCAACAGCCTGTGGTAAGCTCTTAATTGGTGTTTTCATTTATTGATTGATTGATTTTAAAGCAAGATAAAGGAATCAGCAGGTAGTGTAATGGTTACGTTGCTGGACTCCCACGTAGTCAACCATGGTTCGAGTCCTCGACCTGGTGGCTTAAACACTCACTGGGTATATGTGCATGTGTCCACAAAATCCTGAGAGGAGAATAGAGGAGAAGGGATTGCGGCATGGCCATCCCCCCAAGGGGTGATTTCTCACTTTCTGTCTCTCTGTCTCTCCGGCAAGCACACACACCCTAAAATCTATCTACTACCTATCTAAATAATATAATATAATATAATAAAAGCAAGAGGAAGTGTCTCTCTTCAATTTAGGGTGTAGGGACCTGAAAGTTTTCTCTTCTTGGATGTCAGGGATGACTTCATGGAAAAGCCATGATTTTTTTTTTGCCATCTCGCTATAATTTTGCACATGCTGGTCCTTTGCCTGATAAGCCATTTTCAGCTTAGAGAATGAACTCATATTCATTTTTCAAATCTCGGCTTAGGCATTACTTCCTCTAGGAAGCTTTTCTCAATCTGCCATGACAAGTTAATAGTCCTTCCTCTGAACTACTTATACTTTTGTGTATCTTGGCTCTTATCCCGCTACAGGTTTACCTATCAATCTCCACAAGAGAATGTGACTTCCTGGATGGCAAGAAAAATATGCCTGAAACATCTTTCATTGTTCTGTTTACCTGGCCTATAGCAGGCATGGGAAGTACTTTAATTTGGGCTACAATGCCATCTACAGCTGCTGTGCCCTGTACCTCTGGCCCATGGGCTGCCCTGCCTGGTATTCTCTCTGCCATAGCAAAACTGGTCTTCTTTCCCTTTGAAGTATCTGCATGCTGTTATTCTCCTGGGGATCTTTAGCCTGCTGTTTCTACACCTGAGGACATTTTACTCTCATACCTTTTTATCCTTCAGTACTTAGATTAAACAAATGGCTCTTTCTCTGGGAGACTTGCCCTGATAACTAAGTGAGCTCTTTCTATTTTATGATCCAATTACACTTTTTTTTAGAACTGTTTTCTCATTTCTCTGTACTTTTAGAAAGAACAGGGACCATCTGCCTCTTTTTGTACCTAGAATGTGTAGCTGCTCATTAAACATCTACTGAATGAGGAAATGGACTAGGATTTTCTTAGATATATTCTGTCCAGACAGAATTCAATCTGAAAAAGAAGGCACAGGGCCAGCTGGATAGTTAAAGTGGCTAGATCTCACATGGCCCACTGCATGATTTGAGTCCTGGACCAGTGGCTTGAAAAACATGTTGGGGGGGCTGGACTCCCACGTGGCCGACCATGGTTCGAGTCTCGGACCTGGTGGCTTGCTTTCTCACTTCCTCTCTCTCTCTCTCTCTGTCTCTCTCTGATCAAACTGGAAAATAACAATGATAATAATAAAGTTAAATAAAATAATTCTTTAAAAAGAAAAAAAAAAGAAAAACATGTTGGGTGCTTTTGCATGCATGCCCAAAATCCTGAGAGGAGGATAGAGGAGAATGGATTGCCATGTGGCCATCCCCCGTGGGAGATGCTTTCTCAGTCTCAGTCTCTCTCTCTTTCTCTGTCTGTCTCTGTCTCTAGTGAGTATACACACCCTCTAGCAAATTTAAAAAGAGAGAGAGAGAAAAAAAGAAGGCACGAGTTGTGTTCAGGATTGTTCCATTCATCTGTAGGTGAGATAGTATGTATCGATGTGTCTATGTTAGGGTCAGGTTTTGTAGAGCTTTTAACACTGGGCTAACAGTGTGGACTTTTTTCTTAAGATAATAGAGGAGTTCATAAGAAATGGTAGATAGGAAGTAGACAAAATTAGAGTGGATTTTTAAAAAGTTTGAATTTGGTTGATGTGACTAGAAGGGACAAGAGTCAGGAAAGCATGGAGGCAGTAGGAAGCACTTGGCAGTGGTCAAAGTTCTCCCACCAATGGGTCCTGAAATCAATTTCGTGCAAGATGTAACCAAAGTTTTTAAAAACTGTGAGAATAATTCTTAGAAAGAGAAAGTCTTATTTCATAAAGATTTGGTCTTTTAGGTCTCTTTAAATGTGTTATCAACACATTTGCATGTGCTTACAAGTTGAATTGCTTTACACATATTATAATTTCCTAAATGATAAGAAGCTGTACACAGAGGCATTTTAACATAGTAGTAAAGAATTTGAGCTCTGGAGTCTGAATTATAGAGTTCTTATAAAAATACTTAACTGTGTATTTTGTCTTTAAGCATTTATAAACTTACTTAAATGTGCATTTGTATTGGATCAGGCTGTAAAATTGTTCTCTTATCAGTTAGCTTAAAAAGTTGAAAAACACTGGTGTAGGTGATTGGATTTAGAATAACGGCAGAGAAAAATGGAAAGGGAAATGAATGTAATTGACATTTTGAGGGAAGAATTGGCAAGCTTAGCAATTGATTTCATAGGATGGAGGGAGTAGAATAAAAAAGGCAGGAATCAAAGGAATTTTGAGAGTTACGCTGCCATTAATAAATATACCAGTAGCTGGAGTTTTGTTCAGTATGACAATGAACTAGATATAGGAGGTTAGATTCTTAGTCACAAATCCCTGCCCTTATTCTCTATGAGAGTTGTGATTTAATACTATTTGTCAAAGAGACTGATAGAGAAACGATTTGGTGCAGGCCTTTTTAGTACTATTCATATCATACAGAACCAGACTTAATATTCATCTGTATATTTGTAACCTCTTATACACAGATTTGTTTTTTTACCAGTTAGAAAACTATATATTTTAAGATCCTTTTGTGGTTACAAATTAAATTACTTTACACATTTAATTATTTCTTAGATGATAGGAAGCTTCTTTTTTTAAAAAAATGAATTATTTATTTAATTTTATTTATTATTATTATTCAATTTTGACTAGAGAGAAACAAAGAGGGAGAGAAAGAGCAAGCTGCCAGCCCGGACTCGAACCACGGGAAAACACGTGGGAGTCCAGCGCCTTAACTACCACGGCACCTGCTGGCCCCAGTGTTTATACGTTCTATAACTAATTATTGACCGCCTATATACCAAGCTGAGCAAGTCCTGGCCCTCCTGGAGCTTACAGCTAATGAGGGGTGACAGACTCCTGACCATCAGTAACACTTGGATGCTGCTTTATCACGTCTGATCATCCAAGCAACCAGAAATCCATTTTCTTTTTGATACACTTGAAAGTAAATGGAAGCTGTCAGTGCCCTTTTCCCCTAAAAGTTTTAACCTGATTGGTGAGAACTACAAAGAACTCTCAGTATATAGCAGACTGTCTAAACCCCTCACTAAGAGACTTGACCAAATTAGTTGCCTTTTAACACCTTAAGGCCCCACCCCCAGGAGGATCCAGGACCCCTTTAAAGTGCTTACCTGAGAGAACTCAGGACGACCAAAATATTTAGTTTTTTCTAGCTAATACCTCCATTTCCTAGAGCATTTACTAACAGAAGCTTACCATTACAAAGTATTCCTCTGACCTTACGAGATACATAGTCGTCCCTCAATATCCTGGGGGATTGGTTTCAGGACACCCCACTACCCCCACCATTACCAAAATCTTCAAATGCTCAAGTATCTTACATAAAATGGGATCGCATTTACATATGTCTTACATGCTTCCTCCTGCACGCTTGAATTCATCTCTATTGCCTATAAGTAATTTCAGCATCCGGAATAAGTGAAAAGGAAACTACATAAACATCTTCAGCATGTCTCTTTGGGGGGGGGGGCTTTCCCCTCATAACAATTAGTGTCACCTGTCAACATTGTGGTTGACTGAATTCAAAGATTCAAAACTCACAGACATGACCCCACAAATAGGGAGGGCTGACTGCATATGTAAGAGGACTATGGAGGAATCTTCAAGCAGTTCATAAAAAGTGCATATTTTGAAAAAAGTATGCATGAATTTCAATTTTTTTACATCCAAATGAGCTTGTACTATAATTCCAGTTTTCCACGATTTTAAAATTTTCTGGAAGGCATATGTGCTTGCTATAAAGAGAAGGAAAGCCAGAAAGCAGCCCTTATTAGGGATAGTCCATGCTACAATCCCTTCTCCAACTCTCTGTCCTTTTGGGATTTGGGGCATGCATGTATGCATACACACCTGGAGTGTTTTTCTTTCTCTTTCTTTTAAAAAAAATTATTTATTATTCTTATTATTTTAAATTGTTATAGGGCACATGTGCTCACCAGAGAGAGAGACACACAGAGAGAGGGAAAGTGAGAAAGCAAGCTTCAGGTCCAGGACTCAAACCACAGTCAGCCATGTGGAATCCAGCTTCTCAACCACACACCACCTGCTGGTTCCCTGGCATCAATTTCAAGCCACTGTGTCTAGGACTCAAACAGCACAACCACGTGGGATCTAACTGACACAGAGGCATTTTAACATAGTAGTAAAGAATTTGAGCTCTGGAGTCTGAATTATAGAGTTCTTATAAAAATACTTAACTGTGTATTTTGTCTTTAAGCATTTATAAACTTACTTAAATGTGCATTTGTATTGGATCAGGCTGTAAAATTGTTCTCTTATCAGTTAGCTTAAAAAGTTGAAAAACACTGGTGTAGGTGATTGGATTTAGAATAACGGCAGAGAAAAATGGAAAGGGAAATGAATGTAATTGACATTTTGAGGGAAGAATTGGCAAGCTTAGCAATTGATTTCATAGGATGGAGGGAGTAGAATAAAAAAGGCAGGAATCAAAGGAATTTTGAGAGTTACGCTGCCATTAATAAATATACCAGTAGCTGGAGTTTTGTTCAGTATGACAATGAACTAGATATAGGAGGTTAGATTCTTAGTCACAAATCCCTGCCCTTATTCTCTATGAGAGTTGTGATTTAATACTATTTGTCAAAGAGACTGATAGAGAAACGATTTGGTGCAGGCCTTTTTAGTACTATTCATATCATACAGAACCAGACTTAATATTCATCTGTATATTTGTAACCTCTTATACACAGATTTGTTTTTTTACCAGTTAGAAAACTATATATTTTAAGATCCTTTTGTGGTTACAAATTAAATTACTTTACACATTTAATTATTTCTTAGATGATAGGAAGCTTCTTTTTTTAAAAAAATGAATTATTTATTTAATTTTATTTATTATTATTATTCAATTTTGACTAGAGAGAAACAAAGAGGGAGAGAAAGAGCAAGCTGCCAGCCCGGACTCGAACCAGGGTCAAACACGTGGGAGTCCAGCGCCTTAACTACCATGCCACCTGCTGGCCCCTCGATGATAGGAAGCTTCTTACAGAGACATTTTTATACAGTAGTAAAGAGTTTGAGCTCTAGAGTCTGAATTGTAGAGTTCAAACTAAGTGTTGATATAATATCATAATTAATGTTGCTTATTATAAATACTTTTTAGAGTGTTATCATGAAACAGATAAATTTATAATCCTCAGGTGTTTATATTTTAAGCCTAGATATTTTGACAAAGTTCTTTATTTTCTTATAGCAGTTTTAACAATAAATTTTTATTGATTTATTTTATACAATCACTGTACATCACCACAGCTTATAAAATGAATTTTCTCAGTATGAATACACTAGTCCAGTTAAAGATATTATCATACTTGTTATCATCAACAGACAGTCCTCCTTTTCTGTGTCCCTTACATGTCTTGCCTTTCTACTTTTCTCCTTGATTCCCTACCCTCCACCTCCTACTCCCACACTGTCTTCAGTATCTGCAACTGTTCTTCATGCTTCTATATCCTCCAATCTTTCAGTTTTTGCCGTAGAGTGTGGACATTCAGTATATATTAAGTAGGGACATGCAGTGTCTCTTTCATAATAGTAAATTGTTCATTTTCATCCACTTTCTATCAAATGCCAGGGTCTTGTTATTTTATATGGCTGAATAGTAGCCCATAGTGGATATGTGCCACACATTTTTAATCTAGTCATCTGTTCATGGACATTTGGATTGATTTCATGTCTTAGCAATTGTGAATAATGTGGCAGTAAACATGGATGAACATTTTCTATCCTTTGGGTAGGTAGATATCCAGGAGTGGAATTGCTGTTTGCCTATGACATGATCATATATACAGAAATGGCTACGTTGCTGAACTCCCATGGAGCCGATCGTGGTTCGAGTCCCTGACCTTGTGGCTTAAACTCACAATGGGCGTATGTGCACATGTGCACTCATGCCCAGTATCCCGAGAGGAGAATGGAGAAGTGATTGCAGCGTGGCCATCCCCCTGGGGGGTGATCTCTTGCTTTCTTTCTCTCTGTCTTCTCTGTCTTTCTGGCTAGCACAAACACCCTATAGCAAAAACCTCTCAAAAAAAAAAAAAAAAAAAACAACAAAAAAAAAAAAAAAAAGAAAAGGAGCAGGAAAAAGTGGGCAGCCTTGTCTTGTTTCTGTTTTCAGTGGAAAAGCATTCAGCTTTTCTCTATTTATGATGTTAGCTATGGGTTTGTCATAGATGGCTTTTATTGTGTTGAGAAATGTCCCTTCTATGCTGATCTTGCCAATTTTCCCTTCTTAATCATGAAGAGGTGTTGTATTTTATCAGACACTTTTTGTGTGTCAATTAATATGATCGTATGGTTTTTATCTTTCTTTCTGTTAATATGGTTTATTATATTTATGGTTTTGCATGTTTTGAACCATTCTTGCATCCCTAGAATAAAACCTACCTGGTCATGGTGTATAATCTTTTTAATGTGTCATTGGATACAATTTGCTAATATTTTGTTGAGAATTTTTGCATCTGTATGCATCAGAGATATTGGTCCGAAGTTTACTTTTTTTATTAAGTCTGTGTCTGTTTTGGGGATGAGAGTGATGGAGGCTTCATAAGATTAATTTGTGAGGGTTCCTTCCTTTTGGACCTTTAGAAATAGTTTAAGTAAATAGAGATTAACTTTTCTTTTTTTAAAATTAATTAATTAATTAATTTGCATTCATTCACTGTACATCATTACAGCATACAAAATGAGATTTTCCATCCAGAGTACACTGTATATTGTCTCAATCAAGCACATCAACAAACATGTTATTGTCAGCAAATAATTTTCCATTTCTTGTTTTCTGTATGTTTTGCTTTTTTTCCCCCATCCTTGATTCCCTATCTCTTACCCTC